>NW_027228750.1:5151515-5454545 GCF_037783145.1 Equus przewalskii
GCCTAGGGGAAAGAAGGACTAGGGATTAAATAGAGGACGATAAAGGGCACTGGAGAGTTTGGGGCTAAGAGAAGGCGTCTGGTAGAAAGTAATTTTAAGATGACATTGGGAAGGAGGAACTCTGGAAACGAAAATAGCTGTGAGGGGCTTGCATGATTAGGGAAAAATCCCAAGGTCTGGGGGTGAAGGAGAAATGAACTTTGAAGGGAATTGGGAGTTAGGGAGAGCTGGGCATGAATTTCAGTTAATTGTACATTAATGAGCCCGTAGTGTTCCTGACACTTTGCTACAATTGGATAAAATACTCAATGAGGGGCTCATTCACAGTCTGATATCTGGGAGCAAATATATAACATAGAGCATTGGAGGTGGGTACTTGGTACAGTGGTTGTGGCGCAGTCAGGAGGAGATTAGAGAAACTTCACTGAAGAGGAAACCGTTGAGCAGGTTTCTTGAAGGGTGAGTAGCTCACTGGGTTGGAGAGTATTCAGGGCACAGGACACCTTACACATACATCCCTTGAGCTAATGGATGTGGAAGAGGATTGGTGGAAATTAGGTTGGTTTGATGGGCTGAGTAGGTAAGGGGTCTGCAATCTCTTATCTGAAACCCTTGACCAGGTGTGTTTCAGACTTCAGAATAGTTGGAAATTTTTCTTTTTCCTGATAAGGTCTCTAATACTCCAGTGGGATCTGAGTTAACAGCTCATTGTCAAACACATTAACATTTCTGCAGTGAAACTTAGGAATGTCACACTAATGGGCTGGATAACAAATAGCCGCCTTTCAGGGTGGGTTTTGTTGCAAACATTAAAAAACTTTAAAGTTTCAAGGCTTTTGAATTTTGGAACTGCAAGTAAGGAATTGTGGACCTATAGTAAGGAGTTTGAGATTCATCCTGTACAAGAATGTATCTTGTGCAGTGTAGACTAAAGGGAGTCCCTGAAGGACTTTTATATCAAGAGGATAAAAGGATCACATTTGTGATCTAGAAAGATCACTTGGGGCATTTTGAAGGGTAAGGGAAGGCAAGGCTGGAGGCAGGACCAATTAGGAGAATCTTGGCAATAATTTAGGTGAGAAATTAGCATTTGGAATGGGTGGTAAAGGACTGATATCAGGTATTGAAGAAGGAAGCCTTTTGGTATGGGGACAGGTATGGATTTTGTGAGATGTCTTTGAGTTTGGATGTCTACTTTATCACTTGCTGTTTTTGACATGGACAGATTAATTTTTCTTAGCCTCAGTTTTCTCATTTGTGAAACAAGGACAAAATTACCTACCTCATAGGGTTTATTGATAGAATGAAATGTGTAAAGTGACATACGTGATAGTTGTTAATGAAATGGAAGCTAGTTTATTATTAATAGTAACTAATTGTAAGTAGCCATGGGAATGGAGATGGGGGGGCCATTGAGATTGGTGTCAGGGAAACAAACATGTCTAGGCTGAGTTCCAGGTTTCTTGTTTGGTGGATGGCAGTGCTATTAATGCAAATAAAAGCATTCAGGCACAGAAGCAGGTGAGTGTGTGTGGTGGAGGGAGGGTAGAATGGTGTCAGTTTTGGATGTTTTGGGTTTGAAGTGTTATTGAGAGATGCAGGTAAGACTGTTAAGAATAAGGATTTGATTGATGGAGAAAATACTAAGTGATAATGGGTGTATAGAGGGTGGATAATGGGTGTATAACTAACTGCTCATGGCCTCATGTGTATAGTAAGACATGTGGGATTCACTGTTCTTGTGGGAACCTGGATTAAGTGAGATTTAGAGGGAACACAAGATGAAAATTGTGTTTGATGTGGCTGAGGGACTGAGGTTATGAAACTGGCTCTCTGATATTTATGCAGGGGAGGGAATAATAGTCTGTAAATTCTGTCTTCATTTCTTCATCCTTTGTTTTGAACTAGGAAAAGTAAGTAGATGGGACTAAATACTGTCAGTCTGAATGTAATATTGCTTTCTGACCAGTATCTAAAACAAATTAAGTCTGGAAGCCACCATGTTTTTAGGCAGGGAGTCTGGAAAATAATTTGTTAGTATTAACTACTGTATATATTCTTTACTTTGCTGTTTAAAAAAGCAAGCATGCTTTTCTGGAAGGAACACTGGATTTGGGGTCAGGGGGCATGGTTCTGCCACTTGTTTTCTGGTTCCCTCAGGTTCGTAATGTTTCTGTCCTTCAGTTTCTTTCTCTCTAAAATGTAGGTAATAGTCCTTCACTTATACCTCAGTAAGTCAAAGTAAATAATGAATGTGAAATGCTTTCATAAGCTGTGAAATGCTTTGCAAATGCAACGTATTATTGAACAACCTGTGATTCCATGTCTGGTCTGGGGAACCATAGCTGGTAGTTTATCCACCATCCTAAGTGTTTCTGAAACAACGACAGGTACATTACTCTCCCTCCTAACTGGCCTGTCTTCTTTTCCTCTAACACACCAAAGTTATTCACACCTTTTAGCTGTTCCCTCTAGATTGATGGTTCTCCAAGTGTGGTTTTTGGACTAGCAGTATCAGCATCATCTGTGATCTTGTTAGGAATGCAAATTTTTGGGCCCCACTCCAGACCTGACCAGCAGTCTGTCTTAACAAGTCCTCCAGGTGATTTTGATGTACAATAAGTTTGAGAACCGCTGTTCTTAAGAGTTCCTCGCTTCAAATATTGGCTCCTCAGAAAGGCCTTCTCTGACCTCTCTTTTTAAAGGCTTTATTTTTTAGAGCAGTTTTAGGTTTATAGCAAAGTTAAAGAGGAAGACATGGAGATTTTCCATATATTCCCTGCCCCTACAAATGCATAGTCTTCCCCATTATCAATATTCCCTACCAGAGTGGTATATTTGTTATAACTGATGGACTTGCGTTGACACATCATAATCACCCAAAGTCTGTGGTTTACATTAGGGTTCACTCTTAGTGTTATACATTCTCTGGGTTTGGACAAATGTATAATGACATATATCCATCATTATAAAATCATACGGAGTATTTTCACCACCATAAAAATCTTGGGGCTGCTACTCTTTTTAAAGTAGTCCTCCAGGGGCTGGCTGGTGGCATAGTGGTTAAGTTCAGTGTGCTGCTCTTCGGCAGCCTGGAGTTTGCAGGTTCACATCAGGCACAGACCTACACATCACTCATCAAGCCATGCTATGGCAGTGTCCCACATACAAAATAGAGGAACATTGGCATAGATGTTAGCTCGGGGCTATTCTTCCTCACCAAACAAACAAATAAATAAAGTAGTCCTTGAGGTCACTCTCTGACGTAACACTTTTTTTTTTCCATAGGACAGCTAAAATCCAGAATGTTTACTTGTTTTTTTTTTTACTTATTTTTCTTGTTTCCCCCTAGAATATTGTAGAGTGAATGTTCAATAAATAGCTTTTGAATGAATAAGAGTCACCTGGAGAACTTTTTAAATTCCATTTTGGGAGTTTGAGAGACCCTCTTTTGGGGATGACACTGGGAATCTGCTTTTTAAACTATTATCTCACATGATTCTGATTCTGGTACCTATCACCCTGAGAAATAGGGATTTAAATATTTTGAGGAGAAAGACTGATTTACTGTTGGAGTATTTGGAAGATCAAAATAGATAAACTAGTTTATATTTGTTGAATCTCACTAGTGAGCTTTTTAAAGCACTTTTGTGAGTTTTAAAGTTCTGTTTCAAGTTGAGTGAGAACAGTTATCATTAGTGGGTGTGTGTAAATCTATAATGTATCAATAAAAATACAATTTGTATTGATGTATCTGAAGAAACTGTCAAACTCTTGAAGGAGTTGAGACTTTATAGTAGGGCATGTCTGAGACAGCATGGTGATGTGGATGAAGAACTGGATTGGGAGTAACTTGCACAGGGTTCTGCTATTAATAAGTTATGTCTCCTTGGGCAAGGCACCTCGACAGCTTTTCCAGGTGTGCTAGTGCCGAGTTCCTAGCCTGTAAAATTCTATGATTCTATTGTCTTTTACGCTAACTTTTTACAACTACATAAATTTCATATTCTTATCATTTGTGGGGAATGATGGAAGAATCAACATGGAAAAATGATTCTTGTCTTCAACTTACTGTGAAAAGTCTGAGATGGCAGCTGTCATGTGGTAAGTGAGAGGCAGTACCTCTGGGTGCAGTGTGAAGAGCACCTCCTCACAGTGATTCTGTCTCTGCCATCACTGAGCATGGTGAGTCGCTCTGGGGAGTCTTCTGTTTGAGCCCTTGGAAGTTCTTGCCCCAGGAGTACATATACTGCATGGTAGTTTGCTAGTTCTGCATGTGGCTTATCTGTTTGGGGATTTTTTAGGCCCTACTTTCTCTAATGCCCTATTTGATATAAACAAGCTTGAGTTTTTTTTTTTTTTAAAGATTTTATTTTTTCCTTTTTCTCTCCGAAGCCCCCCGGTACGTAGTTGTATATTCTTCGTTGTGGGTCCTTCTAGTTGTGGCATGTAGGACGCTGCCTCAGCGTGGCTTGATGAGCAGTGCCATGTCCGCGCCCAGGATTCGAACCAACGAAACACTGGGCTGCCTGCAGCGGAGCGCGCGAACTTAACCACTGGGCCACGGGGCCAGCCCCTACAAGCTTGAGTTTTTGAATGATAATATAGTTGTCAGCAGCCGGTCGTTAAAGATGTATCAAAGAAAACACTTTTTAACAACTTGTAGCATTGTGGTTGGTTAAATGCACACAATTCAGGAGTCATACTACCTGAATTCGTTTTTAAGCTCCACCCTTTACTACTTGAATGACTATGGATAAATTACTTAAGATCTATAAATTAAGGGTAATAACTATACCTACTTCATAGTGTTATTGTGTTTATTAAATGAGTTAATACATTGTAAAGTGCTTCATATAGTGCCTGGCATGTGGTATGCCCCCAATAAATTGTAGTACAGTCCTCCCTCGGTATCTGCGGGGGATTGGTTACAGGAACCCCCGTAGATACCAAAATCTGTGGATGCTGAAGTTCCTTCATATAAAATGGTGTAGTACAGTGAATACAGTCGGTTCTCTGTATCTGTGTGTGTTGCATCTACCGATACTGAGGGCTGACTGGACTATTTCTGTTGTCTTCCGGTTGTCCCCCATTGTCTTTGTTACTACCTCTATCTCACAGTCTCACAGTAAGCAGAAAGAAGAGGGAAGAAGGTAAATTGTTGGTGTTCTTCTAGGGTTTTCTGACATCTAATGATGTACAGCACACCTGACAAGGTGATTTGCATTCCAAACCTCTCCAGCTACCAAAAAATTATAATGTAAGAATTTGTAAACTGATGTTCTGAATCCTAAGTCTTTACAAGTTTTAGTATCTGTACATGAGATATTTTAGTTAGGAGAATCTAATTGCTTTTTGTTTCTTCATATGTATTCCTCTCAGCAGACCCTAAATAAGAATGCTTTAAAGTAGTGAATCTCAGAGAACCCTGGGGGGATCGTCCCTGAGACCCTTTCAGGCGTTGGCAAAATTAAAACTGTTTTCACAATAAGACTAATTCATTATTTGCCTATTCATTGTTCTGACATTTATATTAATGATGGAAAAGCAATGTTGTGTAAAACTGCTGGCACCTTAGCAGAAATAGTGCCCTCAAACCATGCTAAAAGTCATTGTATCTTTACCACCACACTTAGGGTAAAAACAAAAATAACACCAAAAAAACCCATGCTAGTTTCACTTTGTGTCCTTGATGAAGCTGTAAAAAATTTTGTTATTAAATCTTGCTCCTTGGAGCAGGCCTGGTGGCATAGTGGTTAAATTCATGCACTCTGCTTCGGCAGCCTGGGGTTCGTGGGTTCAGATCCTGGACGTGGACCCACACACTGCTTATCAAGCCATGCTGTGGTTGGCGTCCCACATATAAAATAGAGGAAGATGGGCCCTGATGTTAGCTCAGGGCCCATCTTCCTCAGCAAAAAGAGGAGGATTGGTAGAGGTTGTTAGGTCAGGGCTAATCTTCCTCACCAAAAAAAAAAAAAAAAAAAAACCCAAAAACCTTGATCCTTCATATTCTGTGTGATGAAATGAGAAGTGTGCATAAAGTGCTTCTGCAGACTGAAGTGCAAGAAAAAAAAATTTGTGCAGTTGTTTGAATTCCAAGCTGAATTAGCTGCCTTTTTTCATGGAAAATAATTTTTATGTGAAAGAATGATTAATGAACAGTGGTTTCCAGGCATAAGTATTTGGCAGCCATTTTCTCAAAAATGGATAAGTTGAACCTGTCACTTCAAGGAAAACAACTGACGTTGTATGTTGCCAGTGATAAAAACTGAGCTTTTAAATGAAAATTAGAATTTTGGAAAACTTGTTTCTGTCACCATGAGCTTGACAGCTTCTCAATATTTAAAGGCTTTTCTGATGAGATTGGTAGTGATAGTAACACTTTTTTTTTTTTTGCTGAGGAATATTCACCCTGAGCTAACATCTGTTGCCAGTCTTCCTCTTTTTTTGCTTGAGGAATGTTCACCCTGAGCTGACGTCTGTGCCAGTCTCACTCTATTTTGTATGTGGGTCACTGCCACAGCATGTCTACTGATGAGGGGAGTAGGTCTGTGCCCGGGAGTATGCTGAACTTAATCACTAGGCCACAGAGCTGGCCTCTAACATTTTTTTTTATGTTGTGCAATGAAATGTCAACATTTGGAAGATCTACATAGTGAATTAGTGTTTTCCAAGTGACTGATGCATGATATTACAAAATCATGCATAGGCAAAACATTCAAAGTCAAAATAGACCAACAGATTTTTTAAAAAAATTTTTTTCCCTTTTTCTCCCAAAGTCCCCCAGTACATAATTGTGTATTTTTAGTTGTGGGTCCTTCTAGTTGTCGCATGTGAGATGCCACCTCAGCATGGCTTGATGAGCAGTGGTGTCTGCACCCAGGATTCGAACTGGCGAAACCCCAGGCTGCTGAAGCAGAGCACATGAACTTAACCTCTCTGCCACAGGGCTGGCCCCAGACCAATAGATTTTAATGTAAAGGAGTAGTAAAAGTTCATCAGCACAGTTTGAAATTCCACATTACAATTGATGTTTAGAAAATAGGTACACTTTTTACATTTTTGTATTATATGGAAGAAGAATATCCACACAGTTGTCTGAAATGGCTATTAATCTACTCTTCCCTTTTGTTAAATACTTAGCTGTATGAGGGCAGGTTTTCTTCATCTTCTTCAGACAAAATAACCTGTCATAACAGATTAAATGCAAAAGCATATATTCAGCCATCTTCTATTAAACTAGACATTACAGAGATTTTAAAACTGTAAAAATAGTGCCATTCTTTACTAAAACTTTTTGTTTTGGAAAATATAGTTATTTCTGATAAAAATGTTATTTAAACATGTGATGAGTTTATTTTTATTTTTTTGAGGAAGATTAGCCCTGAGCTAACATCTGCTGCCAATCCTCCTCCTTTTTTTTTTTCTGCTGAGGAAGACTGGCCCTGAGATAACATCTGTGTCCATCTTCCTCTGCTTCAGATGTGGGACACCTGCCTCAGCATGGCTTGCTAAGCGGCACCATGTCTGCATCCGGGATCTGAACCAGCGAGCCCCAGGCTGCTTAAGGGGAATGTGCAAACTTAACTGCTGCGCCACCGGGCCGGCCCCATGATGAATTTATTTTTAAATGAATTAATAAAATATTTAATTCTAGTAAAACTAAACTGTTAACAATTATTTGTTATAATATTAATAAAATATTTTGAAATTCTCAGTTTTTATTTCTAATATAGTGCATATTGATGGATAAAACCCATCTAAACAAAAGCTCTTTGAGGTCCTCAATAATTAGGAGTACAAGAGGGATTCTGAGACTAAAAAGTTTGAGACCTGCTCTCTTAAAGGGACAATAAGAAAATGATAATGTAGAGTCATTGAGAAGAATATCAGACCATGGAATAGTAGAAGATAGCAGATTCATACATTTAATAGTCTTTCCTTTTGGAGTTCCCATCACAGTTCTTAAAGAGCTTGCCCCCAGTAGGATGTAAAGATGAAAAACGTACTTAGTAATTGAAGTTAACCTTTTGTAAATAGCTCACTGTGAGTCTACTGATATCCCCCCCCCCCCCCCCCCCCCCCCAATTTATAACTGGTTGAGTTCTGTCACTTTACTTTCCTGAGGTCAAGTTCGGAGGTTGGGCTCATGGTGTTAGATAGATACATTAACCTGTGTCTCTTCTGTGGCCACAAACTGTACCTCTGTCCCTAAGTTGGCTTCTAGAATGGACCTTGATCCCAGGGGGAAGTGGGGAAAAAAAACAAGAATGAATGAACATAAATGCATCATTTGTACAAAAATATTTGAAGCCTATGCCTCAATGATGGGTAAATTGCATGAATTTTGTGGTACTAATGAATACTTTTCAAATGCTTATTATATGTGATTTGTGTTGCTCCTTCTATGAATTACTTCTCCAGATGTCTTCTATTTTTCTTTAGCTTGCTTACATTTTTTTTGATTACATTCTTTGATTTATAAGAATTCTTTTTTTTTTTAAGATTTTATTCTTTTCGTTTTTCTTCCCCAAATCCCCCAGTACATAGTTGTGTATTTTTTTAGTTGTGGGTCCTTCTAGTTGTGGCATATGGGATGCTGCCTCAGCATGGCCTGATGAGTGGTGCCATGTCCACACCCAGGATTCGAACTGGCAAAACCCTGGGCTGCTGAAGCAGAGCACATGAACTTAACCCCTCAGCCACAGGGCCGGCCCTATAAGAATTCTTGATAAGTTCTGTCTACTGATTCTTTGTTGGTTATGTAAATTGAAGAATTCTTCTTTTTTTTTTGTTTTTTTAAGATTTTATTTTTTTCCTTTTTCTCCCCAAAGCCCCCTGGTACATAGTTGTATATTCTTCATTGTGGGTCCTTCTAGTTGTGGCATGTGGGACGCTGCCTCAGCGTGGTGTGATGAGCAGTGCCATGTCCGCACCACGGATTCGAACCAATGAAACACTGGGCCGCCTGCAGCGGAGCGCGCAAACTTAACCACTTGGCCACAGGCCCAGCCCCTGAAGAATTATTCTGAGCCTACTGTGACTTCGTATGGTAGCCAGCCTCCAAGATGGCCCCAAGTGTTCCTCTCTCCTGGTATTCATACCCTCCTATAGTCTCTACCCACAGTGATTCAGGGCTAGTCTGGGTGACCAAGAGAATACAGCAGAATTAACATGACTTCTGAGGCTAGGTCATTAAAGGCATACAGCTTTCTCCTTACTCTTTGGATCCCTTGCTCTGGGCGAAAACAACTGCCACTCTAGCAGTCCTGTAAAAGAGACCCATGTGGAGAAGAGCTGAGGCCTTCTGCCAGCATTCAGCACCAACTTGCCAGCCATGTGAATGAGCCACTTTGAAGGTGGATTTTCCAGCATGGTCAGGCTTTCGATGACTGAAGTCCTGGCTGACATCAGACTGCAACCTCATTAGAGGCACAGAGCCAGAACTGCTTGCCAGGTTACTCCCAAATTCCTGACTCAAACTGTGAGAGATAATGAGTTGTTATTGTTGTTTTAAGCCATCAAGTTTTGGGGTAATTTGTTACAAAGCAATAGAAAACTAATACACTTGACTTTTTCTTTTACTCTTTAGGAAGCTGTCTTTTCATATATGAGAGGTTTTTTTTTTTAAATCAGTTTCCCCACCCCATTTTATTTAATAAAATAGGGCTTTATGCTTATTATAAAGTTATAGTAAACTTTGTTATTTATTAAGATATTTTAATTCCCTTCAACATATACCTTGTTCATCTTCGAGATTATCTTGACTGATCTTGAATCTTTGCTCTTATACATTTTAGAATTGTGAAAGTTCATTTAAAAAAGTTGTCAGCATTTTTGTGTTGAATACATTTTGCTTTGAATATATAGATTAATTTGGGAGAAAAATGCTATTTTTACAATGTGACGTTTGCCTCTTCACAAACAATGTATACCTTTCCATTTGCTTAAATCTTGTGTTATTGAATATTATAGTTTTTTTTTCCTGGAAAAGTCTTGCACATCTTTTATGAGTTATTCCTATATGCTTTATGTTTGCTTTTACTATTAATGGTTTTCTTTAAATTATATTTAGCCCTTTGCTTGGTTTTTGTGTTTTTCATTTTACTTGTTTTTTTCCTCCCCAAAGCCAAAGTGCATAGTTGAATATCCTAGTTGTAAGTCTGTCTCGTTCTTCTATGTGAGCCACTGCCACAGCGTGGTAACTGATGGATGGTGTGGTTCTTTTGACCAGGAAACGAACCCAGGCCACTGAAGTGATGAGAGCCCCGAACTTTAACCACTAGGCTGTCAGGGCTGGCTCTCATTTTACTTTTTCTGTTTTAAATATCTAAAATACACTGATTTTATATTTATATTTGATAATTCTCTTATCCGAAGTTCTTGAGGTCTTATTTTGCTACTACTTGCTTCTGCCTACTCTTATTTTTGGGGGGCGGGGGGAGAAGATTAGCCCTGAGCTAATGTCTGCCACCAATCCTCCTCTTTTTGGTGAGGAAGATTGGCCCTGAGCTAACATCTGTGCCCATCCTCCTCTGCTTTATATGTGGGATGCCTGCCACAGCGTGGCTTGACAAGCAGTGTGTAGGTTCACACCTGGGATCTGAACCGGCGGACCTGAGACCGCCGAAGCAGAATGTGCGAACTTACCCACCTGGCCAGCCCCTACCTACTCTTGATCATAGTAGATGGTGTCTTCCAGTGTTTTAAAGTTTTGGATTGTGGTTTGTTTACCAGGGCTTTATCCATGAATCCTACCTAAGACCCGGTTTGCAGAACAAGCCTCCAAAGAGTATTTTGCTTTTGCTTTTTGTCAAGTGCCACCAACGCAGAATTGCTGAAGTTAATCTTTAAGTTCACTGTTTCTTAGAACTTGAAGATATTGATTTATTGTTTACTTTATGGACTGACTTGTATTTAGGAATTCTCAGGAGAAAATTTTTTTCCTCATTCTGAACCCAGGTAGTGACAGTTTTTATGCTATTGGTCAGATTTATTTTTAAAAAATTTTGCTATCGTTATTATTATTTGCTTGTGCACCCTTCTGACTGAGAATGTAATCCTTCAAGCCCACTTTATGAAGAGTCTTGCTTCTAATACTTTATGTAGGCCCTAGGCTCCCATGTCTTCCCTGCTTTTTGTTTACTTCCTTGTTTGTGTGTCCTAAGAGTTACTGAGTAAACTTGATGAGCCTTTGCATTTTTGAAGTTCTCTTTATTTTATTCTTCTGCTTAAATGGTATCTTGACTGGATAGGGAATTCTAGGTTAAAAATCATTTTTCCTCAGAACTTTGAAAGTATCTCTTCCAGTGTCTTAAAGAAATCAGTGTTGCTCATGCTAGTCTGATTTTGCTCCTTTGTGTACAACCCTGGTTGGTTTTGTTTTTTTATTTACCTCTTCCTGCAACCCTTTAATATCTCTTTGTTCTTGTTCTGAAATATAGTGATGTGCCTGTATTGATTTTTCCCCCTTTCATTGTTTAAAAAACTTGTTTGTGCTTTGTCTGTTACATCTTGTAATCTTCATTTAGAGTAACAAAAATTTAGACTTAAAAGTTTTTTTTTTGTGAGGTACCCCTTCCTTCATGCCCCACCACACACATTCTTTTTTGGAACTGTTAACTGTTTGGATGTTGGCCCACCTGGGTTCATATTCTCTCTTGTCTTTTCTGTTTTCCTTCTCCTTGTTTTCTTATTTAATTGACAGTCTGAAAGATTTCCTTGCCTTTATTTTCTAATCTTTTTTTTGGATTGTTTTTATTTTAATCTCTTTTTGTCTCAGAGCCTTCTAAACAGTTTTCTTGGTTCTCTTCCTACTTGAGTGAGGCAGTACAATTCTTATTGAGGGTTCTGTTCTTGTTAATTGTTGGACTTCACTTTAGATCAAGGGTTGGCAAACTAAGGCCCATGGGCCAAATCTAGCCTAGTGCCTGGTTTTATGTGACTTGTGAGCTAAGAATGATTTTTACTTTTTTTTTAACTGAGGAAGATTCACCCTGAGCTAACATCTGTTGCCAGTCTTCTTCTTTATGTTTGTGAGCCGCCACTACAGCATGGCTACTGATGAGTGGTGTAGGTCTTCACCTGGGAACTGAACCTGGGCTGCCAAAGCAGAGTGCGCCGAACTTAACCACTAGGCTGCTAGGGCTGGCCCAATTTTTAAATTTTTAAATGGTTGGAAAAAAATCAAAGGAAGAATACTTCTTGACATTAAAATTATATAAAATTCACATTTGTTTTCATAAAGAAAATTTTTGGAACACAGCTATGCCCATTTGTTTATGTATTGTCTATGATTGCTTTCATACCACAATGGCAAAATGAGTAGTTGTGCCAAAGACTGTATGTGGTACTCATTGCTTCGCACTGCTTTTTGGTGCACTACAAATTGCAGTGATGCAGTTATAACTTGATAAGCTATGTATGGCTTTAGCATGACATTTACGAAAATATTTTAATTACCAGTGCATACCTGTCATTTCAAACAAGAAAAGAAAAGTGGATTTCAAGTGTCACACTTTTAAATCACAGTGAAATGTGGGTTATTTCATTTTGAATTAGATGGCAAAGTGTTTATTATGCACTTTTACTATAGTTCTGCTGAAAGAGGACAACATACGTGGACAGTACCAGACTAAGCACTGATCATGATATTCCCAACTCACAGGAAACCTATGGACAGAGGAATTAGAAAATTTAAAATGGAATATCTTATCCCAGCAGAATTTCTTAAAAATAAAAAAAAAGTGAAACCAAGGTAAGTTTCTAAGTGGTTCTTTCATTAGCCAGGCAAGGAAAGCCCTTTATTGATGGCGAGTTAATTAAATCCTCCCAGTTAAGCAAAATGTTATCTCCCAAAAAGAATTCCAAATTCTTAGTAGTAGACCTGTATTGCAAAAAACTTTACTAAATTGTCTTTATTATTACTATATTTTGATTTTTGTGAATAAAAATTGTGGAAATCTGTTTTCATTTGTTATGTACCTACCTACATAATATCCTTGATATTGTGTCTTTGTCTGCAAAGCTGAAGATATTTACTGTGCCTTCTGATGTCCCACCTTGGGATTTGGTGGGAAGTATTGTGCATCAGTTACGAGTCAGGTTTCAAAGAGTGTAATTTGTACAGCTGGACCTGTTGTTCATGATGGATTTGGAAGAATGAGAATTTCCAGATTTCTTCTAACATCACAAATGACTGCCAGAATAAGAATTTTAGACCACTCTAGCCTGTCATCCCGTTTGTGTTTATTAATAGAATGCTAATATTCAAATTATGCAGCAGATTTCTTTTCCAGTCTGAGGAATGGCTAAAAAGTAATCCTCATATAATAAATACTTATGCAAAAAAAATTAGTGTTACTCAAAAGATCTCTCCCAGTTTTTCATTGGGAATAGAGCAGATATGAGGGTAGGGTTTTCACAATCGTTTAACTGTGTTACTCTGTTTGTGAGCCTGAAGAGTTTGAAGACTTGCAAGTAATGATTAAGAGAGAACACTGCATTTCAGTTGTACTCTTGAAATATGAAATTTTGCCCTTGCAGGACATTTGGTTCTGTCCAAAATGTCCTTGGAAACATTTGGTCCACGCCAAGGGGTGCTTGATATTTGATCCTGTCCAAAATGTCCATGGAGACATTTGGTCCTTGCCAGAAAGGTCCTTGAAATTTGGTCCTGTCCAAAATGTCCATGGAGACATTTGGTCCATGATTTGTTAAGTAGTACAAACATTTAACTTCGTTCGAATTTTATTTATGTTATTTTTAGTGTAATTTTTGATGAATTTTGGATTTCACATTTATTCTTAGTCTTCCTCATCATGAAGTTCAGCAGGGTTACTCTTAAGTCATGAGCAATTGCTCTCAAATAAATATCAACTTGATTGTTATATCTGTTAACAATTTTGGTTATAGAAATTTGATTTTGTCAGGATTGTTGTGAAGTTGGTGGCTGTATTTGAGTGTGACTACTAAGAACCTGGCTGATAACTTGTTCATTGCTTTGCTGTTTGTCTTTTAACACTGCAGTAAATCTCCAAATTAAATCATCCAAACTAAAGGATGATGCGCTATCATCAGCTTTGAAATTTGCTATGCCAGCCTTCCCCTGTGGTGTTTATCCTGTGATCACCATTCAATACTGATATATAAACATTCCAAGATTCTAGTGGAAATCTTGGAGCTTCTGGTCTTCTTCTACCTCTGTCATGCCTTCCATGGACATACACTCTCTCAACATAATTCATTATGTCATCTAAATTTTCTTCTACATTCTCCACAAGGTACTCAAAAATTTTATTTACATCTTCCAAAGGCACAAATTGAAGTCCAAACAATGTGGACGCACACTTCCAGGTGTTACTTTCCATTGTCATATACTTGCATGTTAGACCCTAAGAAGATGTTTTTTTGCCACAGTGATTGTAAAAAGTGAAACGAGCATCCCTTTAATTGTGCATTTGGTGGGAGGTGTCGAATCACATTCATATTTGCAGTCTTGAAATCTGTCATACACAATGGAGGGTTAATGTCAAGATTTCTTTCCCCTGCAAATGCAAGTACTTTCCTGTATATATATCTTACAGATATATAACTTTTTATTGTCAGTGCATAAAGCAGTGACATAGTATAACCCAGTGCTACACTGTGTACAGTAAATAACTGAGGGAACTGTGTTGGTGCTGTCTTGAAGGTGCCATCACTGAGTAATGTGATACTGGCAATTAAATATTGAATATTGTTATAAGTTGTGTAAATAAGAGTTCTTTCATCATCTTGAGCACTGGAATTGTGCATAAGAAATGATTGTCTGTGTCTGGTCACTCTCTACTCCTCTGCCATTTCAATTCCATGCAGTGAAGTTGGGTTTGAAGGTTGATGTCTGTTTTGAATTGTATTTATTGCCTCTTGAATGATTTTCTCTCTGGTCGAATTAACAGGACCTTATCATCATGAGTATAACAGAGAGTTCTTCGAAGTACCTGTGATTGTGTTGCATTTGGTTCTTCTTCTGTGTGTCGTTTTAACCTGTTCAAGGTTTTCCTTTTCCCCTTCAACATCAACATTGTGCTGATGTTTTTCTCTCCCATCTTGAATGATAGTAATGTTATCCAAATCCTGATTAGTTGTACATTGGGTATTGCAGATTCTCCTCTCTTCACAGTGCTAGTACCTTTTACTCTTATCTCTGTTAAAGGAATGGAAATGGTAAGAAAAACCATTGTAATATAGCACTAACTTTTCCTTTTTTGAGTATACTATTTTTGCCATATTTCGCTGAGAATTTTCAAATGAAGATGTCATATTGACAAGCAACAGAAGAAGGCTTATTTATTTTTTTGTAGCTGTCTGACTACTGGTTGCTGGTTACTGGTAGGGGAAACCTTACTAATGTCTTTTAGATTCAGCACCCTTACTGATGTCTTTTAGGTTTGGCTGAGTTGGATCAGCCAGTAGGTAGGTACCAGCCAAGGGCGTGGTCCACACCAATTGACAGGTAAGTGTGGGAGTCACACCCACTAACACTTCTCCAAATAGTGGCAGGCTCTTCTTATGGTCTACTGTGACCATACCTCTATAGGACATTGATTCAAGGGAAGCATCACCTATTAAGCCTGGGTGATGGGATAGTTGTATGGGATTTATTTAGATGCCTGGTATCACCCTCATGGTGGCTGTTAAACCTGACCGCTATGTGGTAGGAGAGCCACATCTGTTTTGTGAGATGCTCTGTAAAGTGTTTGTGTTAATGCGTTCACTGCCCTTTTTACATAGTGGCTTGAGTAAGCTCCTCCTTTCAAACTCTACCCTTATTCAATGACCCAGCTGCATCTAACCCAAAGTCCAGTGACATATTAAGGCACCATGTATCATCAGATCCCTTCCTTAACTTGTCCTCTGTGCACTTCTGTAACTGTAGGACTTTTCCTCGATATGCATAGTTAATATAAATCCTACTCTTCTGCAAGATTTGAACCCCGACCCATCTACCTAACCCCGTGTGCCATTACCAGCTGGGCTACCGAGGCAGGAAGGGTTATTATTGAAAGTACAGCTACAACACAACTATTGGAACAATAAAACATGATAGTATTTTTTGTGTGTTAATCCTGTAGACCACAAGTGTAAATAAATGTTATGGGCTCTTGGAATCCAGGGATGTTTTCTATGTGTGGATGTTTTGGACAGTATCAGATATCAAGGACCATTTAGCAGGGACTAAATATGCTCATGGTCATTTTTGATAGGACCAAATATCAAGAGTCTTTTGGTGTAGACCAAATCTCTCTGTGGATGTTTTAGACAGGACCAAATTTCTGCTAATCAAATTCTGCTTCGTGTTCAACATCACCTTCGTGTGTTGTGAGGTATATAAAATGGATATATGAAATGAACCTTAAGCCATTGAATTTTACTGAAGAGATAAGACTCACATTATTAGAGAATAGCATGACATTTTATAATAAATTAATAATCAAATGTTCATTGAAATATGGTCAGAAGTAGACAGTCATGGCCGAAATTCACTACTTCTGCTCTTAACCTTGGTTTGGAGGTGTTGATCCGTCTTTTTCATGGTGTATTATTATATGATTGATTTTGGCTCTTATTCCTTTAGCTGTAATCCAGGCTGTTTTAACATTGATTCAGTTTTCTCTTTCTCTGTTTTCCAACCCCAGTTTATGTTGTATGGTTTCAAGGTAAGGTAACATCAGGAAAGAATTAGATGTGGACAAGTTTATTTGAATCTGACTAGACTTTGTGTTTCTTATCTGTAAAATAACATCAGCTTCAAGTTGAGACTTTTTCATGTTATCTTACTTGCTTATAAAAATCATCGCAGGTAATATTATCCTCAAATCTTTTTTCATTTTAAACAAACAAGGCCACTGAAGCAGAGAGGTAAAATTATGCTTAAGTCTGGCTTTCCCATATGGAGATAATAGCACAGCCTCACATAGATGCCTTCAGAGGCTAGACAGGTAACTAGTGTAAGACATATGGAGTATCAAAGCTTGCCCAGCCTAAAAGCAGTAAAACTTAAATTAAAAAAATACTCCATCCTGGTCAAATAATACCAGATAGGCTGCCAGTTTTCTGCCTTGGTCCTAATTCAGAATCTGATTAGTCACTTTTGAGTTGGTTATAATTAGTTTGACTGATTGTGTAACTTTAAAAGCTTGAGTTTACTGAAAAACTTAGGTAAACTTTCCCCTTTAGAGTGTTTCAGTAAGCTATATTGTAATATTTTAATAAGAATTAAACATCATTAGCATGATCAGCATTGCTTTTACTATCTAGTTAGATAGACAAGAAACAAATGCAAGAGAGTTTTCAAATTACGAATTGTTTAGTCAAATTTGGTAAATAGAGTGAAATGCTTGAATAAATGGTGGTTAGCAGGTTCACAGTAGACTATTTAACCTATGACATGGGTGCTTTCAGAATTTTACTAATTCTGTTCTAAACCAAGTTATAATATGCTTCTGGAATTTACCTACCTGTTCTTCCCACCTCTAAAAACACTCAAGTTTTTACATGTTCAAAATGGTGTTAGATGAGTGGTTCTCAAAGTTGATGTGTCACAGTAGCATGTTGCACTTGAGCTCTTCACAGATCTACTGCCAAATTTTGAACAGTGTGTCAAATTTATTTTTGTTACAATTGTGCATTTGATACCTGTGAGATCTACTGTTGAGTCCAGTGGGTCATTTAATGTGGCATAAAACATAATGCAACTTGATCAGGTTACTTATCCTTGCAGAATGTGGGGATAAAGTCAATCTGATGCAAAAGAAACTTGTATGAAAACTTTGCCTTTTCAGTAGAATGCATGGTCAAGGTGGTGAACACATTTATTCATACAGAGTAGTTTTGTGATGGGAGGCTAAAATATAGGTATATTTTTATTGATAATGTGTAATTTTTAAAGTAAATGTTTATCAAAATACACATAAATAAAAGTGTAAAAATCCGAAGGATATAGTTGAATGAATATGCATAAAGTAAACACACTTGTAAATCCAGCAACCAGAATGAGAAACAGTATGTTACTAGCACCCTGTAAGCTGTCTTTCTGTCCCCTTCCAGTCACTACCTATGATCTTTGCTTCTACCATGGTTCATTTTGCCTGTTTGTGAGCTTGATTTAAATGGAATTAAACAGTTGTGTGCTACTTTGTGACTGGATACTTTTGCTTAACATTGTGAAATTATTTGTGTTGCTTGTGATTATAGTGTGTTCATTCTCTTCACAGCATTTGTTGTATGAGTATACTAAAGTTTATCCATTCAAATGTTGATGGACATTTGAGTTGTTTATACTTTTTTACCATTATGAATGTTAGATAAGCTTTATTCGGGCATTTATAGTGTTGTTGGAGGTATAATGCTATTGACTTGAATCACTGTTAACGAACCAAGAATATATATTGTGTGTTTGAACAGAAATACATAATAAACAAGGTTGTATATTGATTTGTTGATGAAAATGTTGTGACCAGAGGCTCGAAGGAACCTAACCCTATATTTTCCTTAGTGTATCCACTAATTCTTTTTTTTAAAGTAACTTTATAGAACATAACTATTGTGAATAATGAGACCTGACCTTATGCAAATGCAAATAAAATAATTTTTCTCTTTTATGTAAATGGCGACGTTTAATTTAGTCATTTAAAAATGTATCTTGGAGATACTATTTGTCTTTTGTTCTGAAATCTATTTGATCTGATAATAGAATCACTCTTTAAAAAATATATAAGAATTGAGATATGATTCATAAACCATGTAACTCACACATTTGAAGTTTACAGTTCAGAGGTTTTTAATATATTCACAGAGTTGTGCAGCCATTCACCACAGTCAATTTTAGAACATTTTCATCACCCCAAAAAGAAACCTTGTACCCAGTAGTGGTCACTCACCACTTATCCTTGGTACCCTCTCCCAGACCTAGACAACTGCTGAACTATTTTCTGTCTCTGTAGATTTGCCTATTCTAGACATTTCATATAAATGAGATCATAGAATATGTGGTCTCTTGGTGACTGGCTTCTTTCATTTAGCACAAACTTTTCAAAGGTCATACTTGCTGTAGCATGTGTCAGTGCATCATTCTTTTTAGGCTTGAATAATATTCCACTTTATGGCTATACTACATTTTGTTTCTTCATCCAGTTGATGGACATTTGAGTTGTTTTTCCTTTTTTCTTTTTTGACTATTATGAATAGTGCTGTTATGAACATTTTTGGACAAGTCTTTGCATGAACATATGTTTTCATTTTTCTTGTATATATATTTAGGAGTGGACTTTCTGGGTTGTATAGTAACTATATTTAATCTTTTGAGGAACTGCCAAACTGTTTTCAAAGTGGCTATACCATTTTACATTCCCATCAGCAATGTGTATGAGGGTTCCAATTTTTCCATAATCTTGCTAACAGTTGTTATTGTGTCTTTTTTATTAGCGCCATCCTGATGAGTGTGAAGTAGTATCTCATTGTGGTTTTAATTTACGTTTTCCTGAGGGCTAGTGATGTTGAGCATCTTGTCATGTGTTTATTGTATTTGTGTATTTTCTTTAAAGAAGTGTCTGTTCAGACTTTTGCCATTTTTTAATTGGGTTATTTGACGTTACTAAGTTGTCAGTTTTTTTGGTATATTTGAGATAGTAGATGGTTATATCTCATTTGCAGGTATTTTCTATTTGTAGGTTGTCTTTCTCTTTCTTGATGGTGTCATTTGCTGCACAAAAGTGTTTTTTTTCAACCCTTGTGATTCTTTTTAAAGCTTTTTTTATTGTGGAAAAATATATAGCAAAATTTGCCATTTTATCCATTATTTGTACAACTCATTGGCATTAATTACATTCCTAAGTCCAATTTCGATGAAGTTCAATTTATTTTTCCTTTTGTGCTCCTATGTTTGATACCATAGCTAAAAAAACATTGCCTAATCCAAGGTCATGAAGATGTACTCTTATGTTTTCTTTTAAGAGCTTTACAGTTTTAGCTCTTACATTTGGATCCACGATGCAGTTAAGTTAATTTTTGTATGTAGAATTAGTGTGTAAGGTGAGGATCCACCTTCGTTTTTTTGCATGTGAATATCCATTGTCCCAGCACCATTTATCAAAAAGACTATTCTTTCCCCATTGAATTGTCTTAGCATCCTAAGTGCTAAAATCAGTTGACTATAAAAGCGAGTTTTTATTACTGGACTCTCAATTCTGTTTCATTGATCTCTCTATCCTATTGCTTGTAGCAGATTTCTTTGCTTACTGTAGCTTTATAGTAAGTTTTGACATTGGTGCTAAGTCCCCCAAGCTTTTTTCTTTTGCGAGATTGCTTTAGCTATTCTAGGTCCCTTGACTTTCCGTATAAATTGTAGCATCAGCTTGTCAGTTTCTACAAAAAGGCCAGCCAGGATTTTCATAGTGACTGTGTTAAATTTGTCAGTTAATTTTGGGCAGTATTGCCATCTTAATAATATTAAGTCTTCTGATTCATGAACATAGGCTGTCTTTACATTTATTTAGATCTTCTTTAATTTCTTTCAACAGTGTTTTATAGTTTTCAGAATATAGGTTTTACACTTAAAAATTATTTCTAAGTATTTTCTTTTGATGCTATTGTAAATGAAATTGTCTTAATTTTATTTTTTGGATTATTCGTTACTTTATTATATTCATTATTCATTCATTGCATAAAAGTACAATTGAGTTTTGTACATTCGTCTTTCATCCTTCATCAGATTCTGGGGATTAGGCGGTAAATATCTTTGACGGGCTATTATTCTGCCTACTGTAATTAGTATAGCCACTCCAGCTTTCTTATGGTTGCTGGTTAATTGATATATCTTTTCCCACCCTTCTACTTTGAACTTATTTGTATATTTGGATCTAAATTGTTTCTTTTTAGAGGTTGTATAGCTGGGTCTTATTTTTGTTTTTTTAATCCAGCCTGACAATCTCCGTTTTTTGGTTGGATTGTTTAATCCATTCACATTTAATATTACTGTTGATACAGTTGTATTTATCTTTGCCATTTTGCTTTTCTTTCTCTATATGTCTCATATTTTTTGTTCTTTCATTTTTACCTTCTTTTGTCATACTGATCTTCCCTACTGCCAGGGCTGCCAGTTGTTGTTTGATTGTTTATTTGTTTAGTGACTTGACTGGATCATTTTAGTGAAGCCAAGTCTGTTTTTCACTGCAGTGTGAAACCTTTGATGTCTCTTGTCCGAGGCCCTAGCCTTGGGCATGTGTTGGTACCCTGGGGTATCATGGTTTTAGAAGGGCCCTTTTTGACTATTTCCTTGATCTATGTTAAGCCCTCTGCCTCTGTTGGTATCATACTGAGCTGTTAGGTTCCAGTAACTACTCTACTGTTTTTTTACAGTGCCCTGGGATATAACTTTTCCCACAGTATGTTGTCATTAAATTCAGACCCATTTCCTAGGTAGTTGTTGAGGTTAATCTTTGAAGCTTTCTGTGACTGCAGAGGGGCTTCTTTTTAGGTTCGTTGGGTCTCTCATAAACTGGCTGGACGGTGGTTTACCTTATGTTTTCATGGAGCTACCAGCTTCCTCTTAATTGTTTGTCACCAAAATTTCCTTTTTTTTTTTTTTGCCTTTGTTTTTGTGGAAGATTAGCCCTGAGCTAACTGCTGCCAATCCTCCTCTTTTTGCTGAGGAAGACTGGCTCTGAGCTAACATCCATGCCCATCTTCCTCTACTTTATATGTGAGACGCCTACCACAGCATGGCGTGCCAGGTGGTGCCATGTCTACACCCAGGATCCAAATCAGTGAACCCCGGGCTGCCAAAGCGGAACGTGCACACTTAACTGCTGCACCACCAGGCCGGCCCATCCTCTGTATTTAAGAGTGCCCTTAGGTTTGATCTTTTGTGCACGCTGTTCCAAATAAAGTCAGTTTTCTTGGGAAGAGCTTCAGAACTCTTTGTTCTTAATAGCCTATAGCCTAACTCTCCCCCTGGGCAAATTCTCTGAGCCACTGCTCTGGAGCTGTAAGTGGGGCCACTGGTCACTTCTTGGGGTGACATCCCTGCCGTATGATCAGGGTGCTGGATGGGATGCAGTAGTCTCTGGTGTTATTGGCTTGTCTCTCTTTAGGCATGGAGCCTCTGCCCTACAAGCACGTGAGCCGGTTTCCTCATTATTTTTGCCCTGTGCATGGGAAGAGCTGTGTGTGAGTTGGGGCTGTGTGGAGGCAAGGGAGCTCCTGACCTCTTGGTCACACTGCCTTGAATTTAGTAATCCAGATCTGTGTGAGATGAGGAATGCTGGTGCCCTGTCCCTCTTGGGGAAGGTATTATAGACTTTGACTTGGAGCTTGTGGGAGAGGTCTTTTTGGCCATACCTACCTAGAGTGTTGCTTGCATCATGATGAGTTGGTGGGGGAAGAAGGGGAGTGGGTTATGGCTTAAGTGCCACAGACTTGCTGTGTTTTTAGCAAGATTTAGTAGATTTTCTTTAAAGATTTTATTTTTTTCGTTTTTCTCCCCAAAGCCCCCCAGTACATAGTTGTATATTCTTTGCTGTGGGTCCTTCTAGTTGTGGCATGTGGGATGCTGCCTCAGCGTGGTTTGATGAGCAGTGCCATGTCCGCGCCCAGGATTTGAACCAACGAAACACTGGGCTGCCTGCAGCGGAGCGTGCGAACTTAACCTCTCGGCCACGGGGCCAGCCCCGGATTGTTTGTATCTTGGCTATTGAGTTGTATGAGTCCTTTATGTATTTTTGATATTAATCAGATACATGATTTACAGATACTTTCTGCCATTCAGTAGATTGCCTTTTTATTTTGTTGATGGTTTCCTTTGCTGTGCAGAAGCTTTTTAGTTTGGTGTAGTCCCCACTTGTTTATTTTTGCTTTTGCCGCTTTTGCTTTTGGAATCAAATCCAAAAAATCATTGCCAATACTGATGTTAAGGAGCTTACCCCGTATGTTTTCTTCTAGGAGTTTTATGGCTTCAGGTCTTAAATTTGAGTCTTTAACCCATTTTGAGTTGAGTTTTGTGTATTGTGTAAGATAGGGGGTTCAGTTTCATTCTTTTGCATGTGGCTGTCCAGTTTTCCCAGCATCATTTATTGAAGTGGAGATGTTGAGGATTTCTTTAGGTCTTAACATTTTACAGTTTATAGGTGTGAAATTATAGAACCATGACTCATTTAACTCATATTTTCAACTCCTGTCTGTGCCAGGAAGCATTAGATGATTTCTGCTCTTAACAATAACATTTTTGGGGTCAGCCTGGTGGCATAGTGGCTGAGTTCGTGTGCTCCGCTTCGGCAGCCCGGGGTTCGAGGGTTCTGATCCTGGGCGTGGGCCTGCACACGACTCATCAAGCCATGTTATGGCAGCATCCCACATACAAACTAGAGGAAGATTGCCACAGATATTAGCTCAGCGACAATCTTCTTCAAGCAAAAAGAGAAAGATTGGCAACAGATGTTAGCTCAGGACCAATCTTCCTCTTCAAAAAAAATATCTATGTTGGAGTTTGGGAGACTTAAATAAACACTTATTTTTGCAAATGAGAAAATTTACAGGTCAGAGAATGTTGTTGGTCAAGGTTATATAGCTAAGATGTTTTTCCGCAAATTCAACTTTTATTTATAATTATTTTGAAAAAGTAACACCGTGGACAGGTTAGAATTATAAACACTATAAAATGGCTATATAATGACAACTCATTTAAACCCACAAATCTCTAAAATATGAAATGCTATCTAGATAATTTTTCCTTTTAAAGATTGACACCTGAGCTAGCAACTGTTGCCAATCTTCTTTTTTTTTTTTCTTTTTCTCCCCGATTACCCCCAGTACATAGTTGTATATTTTAGTTATGGGCCCTTCTAGTTGTGGCTTGTGGGACGCTGCATCAACATGGCCTGATGAGCAGTGTCGTGTCTGCGCCTGGGATCCGAACTGGCAAAACCGTGGGCTGCCAAAACGGGGTGCTTGAACTTAACCACTCGACCACGGGGTCAGCCCTTATCTATATAATTTTTGTCAGAATATTTAAAACAACATATTGACTAGGAAACTATGAAGAGTATGAAATCTTTTCACGTAGGTCATTACTTCAGAGTAAGATCTTATATTATTCTTATGTAATCTCACTTAAGTACAATTTTGTTTAACACAACTGTGTCTTTAACATCTTTTCTTGAATGACACAGATGCATCTCAAATTCACCACATCTTAAATTGAACTCATCTCAACGGTTTCCAAACCTACTCTGGTAAGCCCTATCTAATTGAGTAATCATTCTAGTTTCCTAAGCCAGAAACTTGGGAATGATCCTGGGTCTCCTATTAATATACTTCTACTTTCCAGTTTGTAATTTCCTGGTGATATTTTGTCTGTGGTGTCTTTGTCTTCTTATGTCTTTGGTAATAGGGTAATAATGGCCTCTTAAAATGAGTTGTGAAGTGTTCCATCCTCTTCTGTTTTCTAAAGAGTTTGTCTAAGGTTTGTACTATTTCTTCCTTAAGAGAATTCACCATTGAAACCAACTGGGCATGGACTTTCTTTTGTAGAAGATTTTCAGTTACTAATCTGATTTCTTTACTTGATAGTAGTATGTTATGTTCAGTTTCTGTTTCTTATTGAGTGAGTTTTGGTAATTTGTATTTGGGAATTCTACTCATTTACGTTGTCTAACTTATTGGCGTAAACACATTCATAATATTCCCTTAATTCTTTTGATTTCTGTAGGATATGTTGTTAAGTCCTGCATTTCACTCTTGCGCTCTTGATTTTGGTAATCTTTGTTCTTTGTTTCTTTCTAAATCCGTCAGTCTCAGTGTCTTTGTTCCTCTTCCTCTGTCCCCCATTCGCTTCCTTACCTGCACCTTCTCCCCTATCCAGCTAATTGTCAGTTTTGTAGATCTATTCAAAAAACCGTCTTTGGGTTTCATCCCCCTTCCTTCATTGATATATACCCGGATCTTTATTTCACTCTATTTAATTTGAGTTTGATTTGCTCTTCTTTTTCTAGCTTATTGAGGGGCATGTTCACATTATTGGTTTTAGATCTTTTTTTCCCTTTCTTTTATAAATCTTTAAAGTTATAAATTTCCTTCTAAGCCTGTGCTGTCAAATGTGGTAGCCAAGACCCATATGTGGCTATTAATATTAAAGTTAAATAAGGTTGAAGATTGAGTTCTTCTGTCACTCTAGTCACATTTCAAGTATTCAGTAATCTCATGTATTGAGTGCTTACCACATTGGACAGTGCAGATATAGAGCATTTTATCATGGCAGAAAGTTTTTTTGGACTCTAAGGACTGCATTATTAGCAGCATCTTATGAATTTATATATATTGTTTTAATTTTTATTCAGTTCAAGATATGTTCTAGTTGTCCTTGTGATTTCTCCTTTTATCCATGGGTTATTTAGACGTTTGTTTTTAAATTTCCAAATATTTGGGGCTTTCCAGTTTTCTTTCTGTCGTTACTTTCTAATTAAATTTAATTGTGGTAGGAGAGCATACTATGTATGATTTCAAACCTTTTCAAATTATTGAGCTTTGTCTTATTAACTAGCCCAGGGGTTGGCAAACTATTTCTGTAAAGGACCAGATAGTATATATTTTAGTGTTTGCAGGCCACATAAAGTCTCTGTTTTGGCCCACTCTCCCTTTCCCCCATCAATTTGGAATATGTATTTGGTCTTTGTCCCTGATTTCTGACACAGCTTGTGAGACTGAGTGATAGGGGTAATAGGACCATCTTTTGTTATACATAACAAGCCATTTTCAATAATACTTGAGGTTATGGTAAGAAGATGACTCTCAGTGGGCCTTTAGATAGCTTCAGGAAGGGAGCTGGTAGGAGAAACCAATCGTATGATTAGAGGGTGGGACTGAAAGTTCCTGCACCTCTGGGGAGGGGAGAGGGAGTGGAGATTGAATGTAATCACCAGTGGCCAATGATGTAGTCAGTCATGGCTGTATAATGGATCCTCCGTGAAAACCCCTAAATGATGGGGTTCAGAGAGCTTTGGGTTAGTGAAGACATCCAGATGTTGAGAAAGTGGTGTGTCTCAAGAGGGCATGGAAGCTCCATGCTCCCCCTTCCTCCCCACGCCTTGCCCTATGTGTCTCTTCTATTTGATATTCCTGAGTTGTACCCTTTATAATAAATCGGTAATAGTAAGTAAAGCACTTTCATGAGTTCTGTGAGTCGTTCTCGTGAATAATTGAACCTGAAGAGGGGGTTGTGGAAATTCCCTGAATTTATTACTGGTTGGTCAGAAGTGCCGGTGACAACCTGGGACTTGTGACTGCCATCTGATGTGGGAGCAGTCTTGTGAGACTGAGTCTTTAACTTGTGGAGTCTAGTACTAAACTCTGGGTAGTTAGTGTCAGAATCGAATTGGATTGCAGGACACCCAGTTGGTGTCAGAGAGTTGGAGAAGTGGTGTTGGACAAGATACCAGGTGTTTGGTGTCAGGAGGTAAAAAAACCTTTCATGACTCTTTAAAAATACAAACCAATTCTTAGCTTGTGGACTGTACAGAAGCAGATTGGGCTTGATTTGGCCCATGGGACTTAGTGTGCCCATCTCTGGACTAATAAATGGTCTGTCCTTGAGAATGTTCCATTTGTACTTGAATAGAATGTGTCTTGTGTTGTCTTTGTATGGAGTGTTCTATATGTCAGTCACATCAAGTTGGTTAGTATGTTGTTCAAGGCTTCTCTATCCTTGTAGTATAGTTGTTTTATCAGTTTTTGAGAGATGAGTATTGAAATCTCCCACATAAATAAATCATTGAATTGTCCATTTCTCCTTTTGTTCTGTTTTTGCTTTGTGTATTTGTTAGATGCATAGACTTTTATAATTTGTCATATATTCCTGATGTCTTGACCTGCAGATAGGGAGGGCTGACTGTATTCATTGTACACCATTTTATATAAGGGACTTGAGCATCTGTAGATTTTGGTATTTGTGGGGGTTCCTGGAATCACTCTTTCTGAGTATACCCAGGGATGACTGTGTATCTTTTCTTCTCATTTTACTTTCAACCTGTTGTGTCTTTGAATCTAAAAATGTTTATTTTAGACCACATATAGTTGGATTTTGTATTTTATGCAGTCTTACAGTCTCGGCCTTTTTATTGGAATGTTTAGTCCATTCGTAGTCAATGTAAGTAATGATATAGTTGGATTTAGGTTGGCTATTTTGCTATTTATTTTCTATCTATGTCATGCCATTTTTTTGTTCCTTTCCTTTTCTAAGCCTTTTGTGTTTACCAGTATTTTTAGTGTACTTTAAAGTTTTCTCTAATTTTGAGTTTACCTTTTTAGTTGTTGCTCTAGCAGTTATATTATGTCTTTAATTTATCACAAGCTATTTCAGGATAATACTGTATTTGTTGAAATATAGCAACTTTGCTCCACTATAGATCCATTCTTCTCCTTTGTACTGTTAGTGTCATATTATTTCATTTGTATGTTTAAAAAGCATCAGTACATTGTTACGATTATTACCTTAAACAATTTTGTGTTTTCTTTTAAAGAAATTAAGAGGAAAAAAAAGTCTTTTATATTTTCCCCTGTGTCTGCCATTTCTAGTGCTTCTTATTTTCTTCCTGTGGATCTGAGTTACAGTCTGGTTTCAATTCTTTTCAGCCTGATGGACTTCCTTTAGTACTTTTTGTGGTACAAATATGCCAGTGACATTCTCTTAATTTTTGCCTATCTGGGATGTCTTTATTTTGCCTTCATTTTGAAGAATATTTTTGCTTGTTATAGAATTCTTTATTTACAGTCTTTCAGTACTGATGAAAAGTCACATATTAATGGTGATGTTGTTCCCCTGTATGTGATGAATTGTTTTTCTCTTCCTGCTTTCAAGATTTTCTATGAAAACCTGTCTTTCAGCAGTTTGATTATGATGTACATAGGTTTGATCCACCTTGTGTTTATCGTATTTGGAGTTCTTCCAGCTTTTTGAATCTGCAGATTAATGTATTTCATCAAGTTTGGGACATTTTCAACCATTATTTCTTCAAACATTTTTCCTACTCCTTGCTCTCATCTCCTAGCACTCCATTACATTTATGTTGGGATTCTTGACATTGTCCCACTGGGTTTTTGAGGATCTGTTCCTTTTTCTTTGGTCTTTTTTTCCTCTTTTTTGGATTGGCTGCTTTTAATTTAGCTACCTACAAGTTCACTCAAATCTGCTTTTTTGTCTTTGTGAGGAAGATTGGCCTTGAGCTAACATCTGTTGCCAGTCCTTCTCTTTTTGCTTGAGAAAGATTATTGCTAAGCTAACATCGGTGCCAGTCTTCCTCTCTTTTGTATGTGGGATGCCACCACAGCATGGCTTGATGAGTGGTATGTAGGTCTGTGCCTGGGATCTGAACCTGTGAACCCCAGGCCACCTAAGTGGAGCGCGTATACTTAACCACTATGCCACCAGGCTGGCCCCTTGAGTCTGCTGTTTAGCCCAGATATGTAACAAAATTTTTATTTTGGATATTGTACTTTTCATCTCAATGAGTTGTTATTGTTTCTGGTTCTCTTTTGAGACTTCCTATATGTCGAGGCACTGCCATCATATTTTACTTTATTCTTTGAAAAGTTTTATTTTTGGTAATATTTATAATAACTGCTTTGAAATCTTTGTCTACTAACCCCAGTGTCTGGGCTCAGTTAATTAGTTGATTGATTTTTATTTTTGCCCTGACGTTACGTCACACTTTTCTGTTTCTTTGAATGTTTGCTCAATTTCACAACTTAAACAATTTATTGTAGCAACTCTGAATTCTTTAATTTTGTATGGCTTGTTGGTATTTTTTAGTAACTTACTTAGACTTACAATGTGGAATCTGTCTTATCTACAGTGTATAACCAGATACTTCTTTTCAGTATTTTTATTTTTATTGTTTAGCCTGGCTTCCTTGGGGTTGTGCTGCTGTATCTGCATAGCTTGGTGGTCAGCCAGCAGTGCTTTGGTCAGAAATTGTGATCAAATACCACGAGCCTATGAGGCTGACTTCCACTAATGATTGATCTTTGTGGTTTAGGAAGCACATTCAAAGTTGTAGTCAGTTTTTAGTTTTACTTGATCTTTAATTTTTGCTGAGCTTTCTTGGGTCGTCTTTTTAGTTAATTAGATTTGTGTGGAAAGTTGATTCTAGTCCTTCTGTGACACTCTTATTTCAAGTATCTTATATTAATTTTCTCTTGGGGCTGCTGCTAGCTCCATCTGTAACCCTAACCTTGGTATAGCAAAGCTGTTCTTTCCTAACTACATACTTTTAGCTGGCAAAGCTTCTGTTTTCACATTTGCCCTCCTCCCACAATTGTTTCTGCCTCATATGGCAGCACAGCAGCTGGTTTTTTTTTTTTTTTAAAGATTTTTTTTATTTTTTTCCTTTTTCTCCCCAAAGCCCCCCGTTACATAGTTGTGTATTCTTCGTTGTGGCTTCCTCTAGTTGTGGCGGTTCCTCTAGTTGTGGCATGTGGGATGCCGCCCCAGCGTGGTCTGATGAGCAGCGCCATGTCCGCGCCCAGGATTCGAACCAACGAATCACTGGGCCGCCTGCTGCGGAGCGCGCGAACTCAACCACTCGGCCACGGGGCCAGCCCCCACAGCAGCTGGTTTTATGGTCAGCCCTACTAGTAGAACTACTGATCTTGCCAAGCAGACAGTCAGAGTGGGAGTGGGGATCCTAAGATCATCCTTAGGCAAGAAGACCAGTGTCTCTCACTGTTTTTACCTGTTTTACCCGCCCCTCCTTTCCCATGGTTGCCACTAATCTGTTCTCTTTGTCTGCATGTTTAAATTTCTCATATGAGTGGAGTCGTACAAAGATTGTCCTTCTCTATCTGGCTTATTTCACTTAACATAATTCCCTCAAGGTCCATCCATGTTGTTGTGAATGGGACGATGTTATTCTTTTTTATGGCTGAGTAATATTCCATTGTATATATACCACATCTTCTTTATCCAGTCATCAGTTGATGGGCACTCAGGTTGCTTCCACGTCTTGGCTATTGTAAATAATGCTGCAGTTAACATAGGGCTGCATGGGACTTCTGGAATTGCTGACTTCCAAGTTCTTTGGATAGATACCCAGTAGTGGGATGGCTGGGTCATATGGTATTTCTATTTTTAATTTTTTGAGACATCTCCATACTGTTTTCCATAGTGGCTGCACCAGTTTGCACTCCCACCGGCAATGTATGAGGGATCCTTTTTCTCCACAACCTCTCCAACCCTTGTTACTTTTTGTTTTGGTTATTTTTGCCATTCTAATGGATGTAAGGTGATATCTTAGTGTAGTTTTGATTTGCATTCCCCTGATGATCAGTGATGATGAACATGTTTTCGTGTGCCTATTGGCCATCTGTATATCTTCTTTGGAGAAATGTCTGTTCATGTCTCCTGCCCATTTTTTGATCGGGTTGTTTGATTTTTTTGTTGTTGAGTTGTATGAGTTCTTTATATATAATGGAGATTAACCCTTTGTCAGATATATGACTTGCAAATATTTTTTCCCAGTTAGTGGGTTGTTTTTTTTGTTTCAATCCTGTTTCCCTTGCCTTGAAGAAGCTCTTTAGTTTGATGAGGTCCCATTTGTTTATTCTTTCTATTGTTTCCCTTGTCTGAGAAGACATGATGTCCAAAAAGATCCTTTTAACTGATGTCAAAGGGTGTACTGCCTACATTTTCCTGTAGAAGGCTTATGGTTTCAGATCTTACCTTTAGGTCTTTGATGCATTTAGAGTTTATTTTAGTGAATGGTGAAAAAGAATGGTCGATTTTTGTTCTTTTACATGTGGCTTTACAGTTTTCCCAGCACCATTTGTTGAAAAGACTTTCTTTTCTCCATGGTAGGCTCTCAGCTGCTTTGTCGAAGATTAGCTGTCCATAGATGTGTGGTTTTATTTCTGGGCTTTCAATTCTGTTCCATTGATCTGTGCACCTGTTTTTGTACCAGTACCATGCTGTTTTGATTACTGTAGCTTTGTAGTATGCTTTGAAGTCAGGGATTGTGATGCCTCCAACTTTGTTCTTTTTTCTCAGGATTGCTTGAGCAATTTGGGGTCTTTTTTTGCCCCATATGAATTTTAGGATTCTTTGTTCTATTTCTGTTAGGAATGTCATTGGGATTCTGATTGTGACGGCGTTGAATCTGTAGATTGCTTTACGTAGTATGGACATTTTAACTATGTTTATTCTTCCAATCCATGTACATGGAATGTCTTTCCATCTCTTTATGTCCTCATCCATTTCTTTCAGGAAAGCCTTGTAGTTTTCGTTGTATAGGTCCTTCACTTCCTTAGTTAAATTCTTCCCAAGGTATTTTATTCTTTTTGTTGTAATTGTGAATGGTATTGTGTTCTTGAGTTCTTTTTCTGTTAGTTTGTTATTAGAGTATACAAATGCTACTGATTTATGTAAGTTGATTTTTATATCCTGCAACTTTGCTGTAGTTGTTGATTATTTCTAAAAGTTTTACAATGGATTCTTTGGGGTTTTCTATATACAAGATCATGTCACCTGCAGACTGCAAGAGTTTCACTTCTTCCCTCCCTATTTGGATTCCTTTTATTCCTTTCTCTTGCCTAATTGCTCCAGCCAAAGCCTCCAGTACTATGTTGAATAAGAGTGGTGATACGGGGATCTTCGTTTTGTCCCTGTTTTCAGGGGGATGGCGCTCAGTTTTTGCCCATTGAGTATGATGTTGGCTCTGGGTTTGTCATATATGGCCTTTATTATGTTGAGGTAATGTCCTCCTATCCCCATTTTGTTCAGAGTGTTTAGCATAAATGGCTGGTGGATCTTGTCAAATGCTTTCCCTGCATCTATTGAGATGATCGTGTGGTTTTTATTCCTCAGTTTGTTGATGTGGTGTATCACGTTGATTGATTTGTGGATGTTGAACCGTACCTGTGTCCCTGGTATGAATCCCACTTGATCATTACGTATGATCCTTTGGATGTATTGCTGAATTCGAGTTGCCAAAATTTTGTTGAGAATTTTTGCATCTATGTTCGTCAGCGATATTGGCCTGTAGTTCTCCTTTTTTCGTGCTGTCCTTGTCAGGCTTTGGTATGAGCGTGATGTTGGCCTCGTAGAATGTGTTAGGAAGTGTTCCATCCTCCTCAGTGTTTTGGAATAGCTTGAAAAGGATAGGTATTAAATCCTCTTTGAAAGTTTGGTAGAATTCCCCAGGAAAGCCATTTGGTTGTGGAGTTTTATTCTTTGGGATGCTTTTGATTGCTGTTTCAATCTCCTTCCTTGTGATTGGTCTGTTCAGAGTGTCTGCTTCTTCTTGACTTAGCTTGGGAGATTGTAAAAGTCTAAGAATTTATCCATTTCCTCTAGGCTATCCATTTTGTTGGCATATAGTTTTTCATAGTATTCTCTTATAATCCGTTGTATTTCTGTGGAGTCTGTTGTTATTTCTCCTCTTTCATTTCTGATTTTGTTTATTTGAGCTTTCTCTTTTTCTTTGTAAGACTTGCTAGGGGTTTGTCATTTTTATTTATCTTCTCAAAGAATCAGCTCTTTGTTTCATTGATCCTTTCTACTGCCTTTTTTGTTTCAATAGCATTTATTTCTGCTCTTATTTTTCTTATTTCTCTCTTGCTGACTTTGGGCTTTGTTTGTTCTTCTTTCTCTAGTTCAGTTCAGTGCAATTTGAGGTTGCTTATTTGGGATTTTTCTTGTTTGTTAATGTGTGCTTGTATTGTGATGAATTTCCCTCTTAATACAGCTTTTGCTGTATCCCTTATGAGTTGGTATGGCATGTTATCATTTTCATTTGTTTCCAGATATTTTTTGATTTCTTCTTTAATTTCTTCAGTGATCCATTCCTTGTTCAATAGCATGGTGTGTAGTCTTCACATCTTTGTCCCTTTCTCAGCTTTGTTCTTGTAATTAATTTCTAGCTTTATAGCATTATGATCAGAGAAGATACTTGTCATTATTTCAATTTTTTTAAATTTATAGAGGCTTGCCTTGTTTCCCAACATATGGTCTATCCTTGAGAATGTTCTGTGTGCACTTGAGAAGAATGTGTATTCTGCTGTTTTTGGATGAAGTGTTCTATATATGTCTATTAAGTCCAATTGCTTTAGCTTTTCATTTAATTCCACCATTTCCTTGTTGATTTTCTGTCTGGATGATCTGTCCAATGATGTGAGTGGGGTGTTGAGGTCCCCTACTATTGTTGTGTTATTATTTTATTTTTTTTTTAAAGATTTTTAATTTTTTTTCCTTTTTCTCCCAAAAGCCCCCCAGTACATAGTTGTATATTCTTCGTTGTGGGTCCTTCTAGTTGTGGAATGTGGGACGCTGCCTCAGTGTGGTTTGATGAGCAGTGCTGTGTCCGCACCCAGGATTCAAACCAACAAAACACTGGGCCTCCTGCAGCGGAGCATGCAAACTTAACCACTCGGCCACGGGCCCAGCCCCGATTGTTGTGTTATTTTTGATATCTTCTTTTAGGTTTGTTAATAGTTGCTTTATGAACTTTGGTGCTCCTGTGTTGGGTGCATAGATATTTATAAGCTGTATTTCTTCTTGATGTAGTGTCCCTTTGATCATTATATACTGACCCTGTATGTCTCTCTTTAATGCCTTATCTTGAAATCTACTTTGTCTGATATAAGCATTGCAACACCTGCTTTCTTTGTTTGCCATTAGCTTGGATTACCGTCTTCCACCCCTTCCTCTGAGCCTGTGTTTGCCCTTGGAGCTGAGGTGTGTTTCCTGGAGGCAACAGATTGTTGAATCTTGTTCTTTAATCCATCTTGCCACTCTCTGTCTTTTTATTGGAGAGTTCAATCCGTTTACATCGAGGGTGATTATTGATGCATGAGGGCTTAATGCTGTCATTCTGTCACTCGTTTTCCAGTTTTCCTGCATTACCTTTGTTTCTTGTCCTGTGTGTTTTGGCCTACCCATTGACATCTGCAGTCTTATTTCCTTACTTATTTTTTGTGTCTCTGTTCTGTTTTTAAGTTTAGTGGCTACCCTGAAGTTTGTATTCAGAATCTCATGTATAACATAGTCCATTTTCTGGTGGCCTGTTACTTCCTTCGCCTAAACTGATTCAGTCCCTTTCCTCCTTCCCCCCTCAGTTATTATTGTCATCTCTTATTCCAACTTGTGTTGTGAGTTTGTGGTTAAAGTGACAAGATTGTCTTTGGTGTTTTACTTTCCTTTATCCTAATGCTATAGTTGTATATTTGCGATCCTTTTCTGATTCTGTCTGTCTCCTTACTCTGTGTTTTGTGCCCCCTTTCTCTCTTTTATTTTTTCAGTTATGAGGGCCTTCTTGAGGATTTCTTGGGGCGGCGGGGGGGGGGGGGAGGGAGGGTCTTGTGGCTACAAAGTCCCTTAGCTTTTGTTTGTCTGGGAAAGATGTAATTTCTCCCTCATATCTGAAGGATATTTTTGCTGGACAGAGTATTCTTGGCTGAAGATTATCTTTTAAAGTTTTGAATATCCCATTCTCATCTCTCCTAGCTTGTAAGGTGTCTGCAGAGAAATCCGCTGAAAGTCCGATAGGGGTTCCTTTGCAGGTTATTTTCTTCTGCCTTGCTGCCCTGAGTATTCTTTCTTTGTCATTCACTTTTGCCAGTTTTACTACTATATGCCTTGCAGTAGGTCTTTTTACATTGGCATATCTAGGAGACCTGAAAGCTTCCTCCACACACATTTCTCTCTCATTCTTTAGATTTGGGAAGTTCTCTGCTATTATTTCTTTCTGCTCCATTTGCCTTTTCGTCGCCCTCGTGGATACCAGTTATTCTTATATTGCATTTCCTCATTGAGTTGGCTATTTCTCGGAGATTTTCTTCATTCCTTTTTATTCTTAATTCTCTCTTTTCCTCTGTCTGGAGCCATTCAACCTATCTGTCTTTGATTATGCTGATTTGCTCCTCTATGGGGTCCACATGGGCATTCAGGGATTCCGTATTATGTTTTATTTCTGCCATTGTGTTTTTCGTCTCTAGTATTTCTGATTGATTCTTTATAGTTTCAATCTCTTTTATGAAGTAACTCCAGAATTCCTTGACTTGTTTCTGTATATTTTCCATTACCTCATTGAATTTTTTGATGATAGCAATTCATTGTCATTTAGTTTACTTATTTCTGAGTCCTCAGGGCATAATTCTGGGTGCTTATTTTCCCTCTGGTCTGGCGTTTTTATGAGTTGATGCTAGAACGGTTTTTGCGCAGTACTATTGCTTGGTTGCAGTTACAGCTCGATGCCACTAGATGGGGGTCAAGAGCCACATCTTCTGAGCCCTCTGCCTTCAGCCAAGATGGCGGTGCACAGCACGGGTTGGGGGAGGGGGAGGCACTTTCTCTTGTGCACACCTGATTTCCCAATCAGCTCTATCTGCTCTCCTGGGGTCTTGGCTTGGTGAGGTCACCCCACAGGAAAGCTTTCCCCTGTTAGAGGGCTTCCATCTGGGCTGCACAGCCCTGGGAGTCCCGGGTGATCCTGTGGATGCGTGGCCCTTCCCCCACTCCTTCCCTCACAGAGCCTCCCGCGGATGCGATCCCAGTCTCTAGGGGAGGGAGGGAAGATCTCTCTTACCCAGTTCCAGGTCCTCCGAGTGGGGCATCAGCCTCTCTGCCCTCCGTTGTTTGGCTGCCATGGGTCTCTGAAGATTCCTATGCTATTAAGATATTTTTTGTTGGAATATGGTTCCTCCTTTTTGTTGTATGTTGGAGGGGAGAGTGTCCCGGGTAAGCGCTCTCCGCCGTTATGCTGATGTCACTCCAGAATCCTTATCATCTTATATATTTAATTCAGTTTTCACACTCATTTTGTTTGTTTGTTAAACTTCTTAGGGAAGGAGCTAAGTTCTGTCATTTCTAATCTTTAGTAAAGACTATTACTAGAAATGACTACCAATTACGAGTAATTGGTAACTAAATACAAAATTAAATTTTCTCAGTATTCTACAGACATACCAAAAATGTTTCCTTTTTCAAGAATGTATAAATAGCTCTTAAGTTGTATTATCTATTTCCTTCTTTTTTTTCTTAACCCTATTTGAAAAATGTACTGACAAGTTTCATTTTTCTTTTATTTTTGTCATGGTCTTTCATTTTAATACTTTAAAATTTTATGTAGCTGTTCTTGTTTCTAGATTTCTGTTCTTTTAAAAAAAATCTATTTTTTATATTGTTTTTCCTTGGTCATAGTTAATGGCATTCTGTATTTGTTACAATAACATTGATTTTATGTTTATGCACTAATTCTATATCTGCAAACTCTGCTGTTTTTTTTCCCCCCTGATAGTTTGTCAGCTAGGTTGGTTTGCTTATTTGTGTATCTTTTCTTTGCTTTCACTGCTTTAAGATGTCATTTCGTTAACTTCTTCTGGCTTTTATAGTTTCTGATGAGAGGTCTGCTGTCATTGTTATCTTTGTTCCTTTCTAGGAAATGTTTCTTTTTTCTCCCCTCTGACTGTAATATTTACTGTTTATTACTGGTTTTCACCAATTTGATCTATGATGTACTTTGGCATAGTTTTATTTGGAGATATTATCCTCAGGGATTATTGTGATTCTTACATCTCTGGATTATGGTTTTTGTTAAAGTTGGAAAAAGTTTGCCATTATTTCTTAAAATATTTTTCTGAATCTTTTATTTCTTCTCCTTGGGACTCCAACTACAAATTTATTAAACTGCTTGATATTGTCACGCAGGTGGTAAGCCTCTGTGTTTTCTCCCCAGTCTTTTGTTCATCTTTGTGCTCTGTGTTGTCTGTCTCCTTTCACTTTTACCGGTTTTTTCTTCATGTATTTTGAAACTCTTGTGTTAGGTGCACATATGGTATAATTATATGTTCCTGAAAATTGACATTTTTATCATTACGAAGCATTCAATTTTGTGTCTGGCAACTTTTTTGTGGTCTAACTATATTTTATCTGGTGTTAGTATAGCTACGCCAGCTCTTTTACAGTTAGTATCCATGACATATTTTTTTCGTCTTTTTTCTTTTCTTCTATTTGTGTCTTTGATATAAAGTGTGTTTCTTGTAAGCAGCGTATATTTAATGTTTTTTTCACATCTAGTCTGACAATCTCTGCCCTTTTGATTAGAGTGTTTAATTCATTCTCATTTACTATCATTATTGATATGATCAGATCTGTGTTGGTGGTTTTGCTGTTTGTTTTCTGTGTAACTTGTGTATTTTTTTTGTTCCTTGGTTCTTCCTTCTTTGCCACCTTTTGTATTAAATAGTTGTTCTCTAGCATTCCATTTTAATACCTTTGTCGTTTCTTTTGTATAATTTTTGAGTTAATTTCTTATGCTCTATGGATTCTCGCATGTATCTTAGTTTATTACAGGCTACTTCTGATTAGTACTAATCTGATTTCAGTAAAATACAGCAACTTCTCCAATATGATTCCTTTCCCTCCCTGCTCCTTTGTGCTCTTCTTGTTATTTATGTTTCATCTGTATATTATAAACCCAGCAATGCTGTTATGGTTGTTGTTTATACACTCTTATTTTTACACAAGTTAAGAGAAGAAAGGAAAAAGAATATAGAATCTCTTATATTTTCCTGCATATATTTACCATTTCTGGCACTCTTTAATTTCTGTAGATTTGGATTATGATTTGATGTCATGTCCTCAATTCAGTATAACTATTTCCTCTTTCCTCCTTTGTCCTAATATTGTTTTATGCAATTTTCTTTTAAATCAGTTTAAGAAAGAAAAAAGACTTATGCTGTCGTACATTTACCTGTGTAATTAACCCGACCCTGTGCTCGCTCTTTCTATGCATTTGAGTTACTGTCTGGTGTCACTTCCTTTCAGCCTGAAGAACTTTTCTTTAGTATTTCTTGTAAGGCAGGTCGACTTGCAATGAATTCTCTGAATCCATGTTTATATCGGGATGTCTTTATTTCATTTTTATTTTTGCAAGTTAGTTTCAATGAATATAGAATTCTAGGTTGGTAAGTGTTTTCTTCCACTACTTAGAATTATGTCATCTCACTGCATTCTGGCCTCTATTGTTTCTCCTGTCTACTGTTAATCTTACTGTTGTTTCTTCGTACATCATGAGTCACTTTTTTTGTACTTCTTTCAAAATTTTCTTTTCTTTGACTTTCAGTAGTTTATCTGTAACTGTGTACCTTTAAAAGATAAATTCACATTCGTTAGTTTTTATAATAAAAGACACAAAGGCCAGATACTTTCCTTTGTGTTTTGCTTTGTGATACTTTGTTATAAAATAAAATGTTAAGTTATAAAATCTTTTCTGTTTTGGCAATTTTTAAAGATTTCACTTAAAAATTTTTTGTTTGAACCAGAATATCGTTTCTTTTTTAGCAGTTATTTCACTTTTTTTGTCAGGTGGGGAGGTCATCTGTTTATTCATTTTTTAAAGGATTATTGGATTATGTTCATATATGTGGCCAGTAAAATCTTTAAAATATTTTTCTCTCATGACCAAATTATATGATTAAAGTTTTATGGACATAGGAAAGCAAATATTTTATTATTTTTAAGTCAAAAAATTCCATTCAGGGAATTGGGGTCAAATGCATTTTGGGATGCATAAATGTTCACGTTTTAGAAAGGCAAGATGGTACTTAACCTTTCAACAGGGTCTTTGGTCGTACCCTTGTAACCTAATACCTTAGCATTTCTGCAGCAGTATTTACACTAAGTAGGGTAACTAAAGATATAAATAGTTTTATGCCAGTTCATGTCAGGTTTTTTTTTCACTAAATGTGGTTTGAAGCCAAACTTTCATCAGAATTTTCTGGATTTCAGAATTTGGATAAGGAAATGTGAGTTTGAGAACCCTTAAACTTTTGTTTTAGTATTATGTTTGTTCATTTTCATGTATTTTTGCTTTTTGTTTGTGCCTGCAGTCCTTTTTGTTGCATAAAAGTTTATGGTTATTTGTAGATTGTATCCTTAATTGTTAAATACAATTTCTCCATGTTGTATTTGATACTTTTTGAGTTGCATTTAGATTAGTCTAATACTGTTATGGTTCTTCCTGTTTTGTTTTTTGTTTGTTTTGTCGTCCCCCCCGCCCCCCGCCATTTACTGGTATATATTTGTTTATCCTTTTTGTCTTCCAACCTGTCTTTTGTTTTAGGTATGTTTCTTAATTTGATCTTCCAAACTGTCATTTTTCTTCTTAGGAGTTGCCCTTCTTTTTTTCAGGTCTTTTATTTTTCAAAATGTTGGAATTATGATTATTTAATTTTACTAGAGCCTCTTTCCTTTTATTTCTGTTGTATATTCTAATTGCATTTCTCTGAGAGCTCTCGGTACTCTTTTCTTTTTCTTTTCTTTTTTTTACCTCAAATTCTCTTTTATTTCTTCCATTAGTTCTGCCTCAGTAGGATGCAGCCCACTGGTTCTGATCATTCACCTTGGTCTCCCTCAAGCTACTGAACCTTCTCAAATGGGATATACTTGTTCTTTGTCTGTTCATGAGTATGACTCCCATTACAGGGTCATGTTTGGGGGTAGTGGTATGGTTATTGGTCCGTGGTGAATCAGTAGACCATGGAAGACTTGGTAAACTATGTTTCAGCTGCCCTGTACTGAATGCATTTTCAAATTAAATACCTTATTCCAAGAGCGGCAGAGCCTCACTGTTTCCCTGCTGGGGTATTACAGCTGGGGTGGAGTAGTTTTTTCATGATGCAGGGACTGATTGAGCCTCTTAGTGCAGAATTCAGATGGCCTCCTAAAGGAAGCAGTGAATAAGCAGATGCAGTGGACCCAGGCTGCCGTGGACTCTCTGGGGTGTTCATGGTAATGGCTCCACGCTCCACTGGGCCTTTACAGTTCCATACCTCCTTCCTCCATAAAAAAGAAGAAAACCTAGTTGTGTGCAAGTTTACTCTTACAGGCACACGTGGGCACAGATTGAAACCCTCCTGTGAACTATACCTACTAAGAAGGCTCAGAATTCTTGTAGTTTTGGGTTTGAGTACTTGAATTCAACAACTGTCCTAAAGTTTCTGGTTATATGGCATTGTTTCCACCTGGGTTAGTGAAAAATCACTCATTTAAACTAGATGTTCAGTACTTTTTTTGTAAAGGACCAGATAATAAACACTTAGGCTTTGTGGTCCAATTACTATCCCTATGGCTTTTTCCTTCTTCCTGTCTTCTTTTCCTTTAAAAGTATAAAAATCTTGGGGGCTGGCCCCGTGGCCGAGTGGTTAAGTTCGCGCGCTCCGCTGCAGGCGGCCCAGTGTTTCGTTGGTTCGAATCCTGGGTGCGGACATGGCACTGCTCATCAGACCATGCTGAGGCAGCGTCCCACATGCCACAACTAGAAGAACCCACAACGAAGAATACACAACTATGTACTGGGGGGCTTTGGGGAGAAAAAGGAAAAAATAAAATCTTTAAGAAAAAAAAAAAAAAGTATAAAAATCTTTCTTAACTTGTTGGCTGAACTGTTTATTATTGCTTAAAATTGCCTTTTTAAAATATCTAGCAGGCTATAACTTACCCATATCACCAATTAAAAAGTATGCCATTTTTACACAAATTTCTGTTAATATGGAAAAAACGTGGGTACCTTATTTCAGGTAATGCTGAGTATTAGAATTAGGTTGATATATTTGGTAATGAACGTACTCATAATTTTCTGATTATGCAGGGTTTTTGAATTTCAATTTACACTTCATCTTAGCCAACAGACCAAGAAGCGATTGAATTTCAATTTAAAGACTGATATATATATATATATATAGATATATATATATATATATCTATATATATATATTTTGGTAAGGAAGATTGGCCCCAAGCTAACATCTCTGGCCAATCTTCCTCTTTTTTTTTTTTTCTTTTTGAGACTCTGTACGTGCCAGGCTTAAGTGGTAGACACTGGGAATTCAGAATTTTTATACTTTTTATTTCTTCTTCTTCTTCCCCCCAAAGTCCCCCAGTACATGGTTGTATATTCTAGTTGTAGGTCCTTCTGGTTGTTCTCTGGTGGTTGCCATCTCAGCATGGCTTGATGAACGGTGCTAGGTCTGTCCCTAGGATCCGAGCTGGCGAAACCCCACGCCGCCCAGGTGGAGCATGTGAACCCAACAACTTGGCCATGGGGCCAGCCCCCTGATCTTCCTGTTTTCACTTGAGGAAGATTGTCGCTGAGCCTGTCTTCCTCTATTTTCTATGTGGACACCGCTACAGCAGTGGTTCAATGAGTGGTGCATAGGTCTGTGCCCAGGATCCGAACTTGTGAACCCCGAGCTGCTGAAGTGGAGTGCGTGAACTCAATGGCTATGCCACCAGGTGGCCCCAGTGATATATATTTAAGAATTAAGAAGCTTAAAGACTATGAGAAAGCTTTATGATAACGTCCATGCTTAATGCATTTCCTAAATATATTTTGTTATATTTAATAATCAGTCTCAGGTCTTGCATGATCATTGTGCACATAATTGGCCATATATAAGCGTGACTTCAACTTCAGCCAGTCTTATATTTAGTGGTAATATTGGCTTGTGGAAGTTTGCTGGATACTTACCAGCATAATTTAAATACGTGTTACTTGATGCTATTAAGAAGTTAAGCTAATTTGATTATAAATTATTTCAGTTATTTTTTTATATTGTATCTCCAATTTTTCCCTGTATAAAGCAATATTCTTCTTTATTCTGCCTCTCTCAGCAAATCATTGTCTCTTTCCTTTTCTTCATTGTCAACTTTTTTGGGTAAGAATGGGCAACATATTCAACATTCCACATCTCCACCTCCTCCATACTCATACTAAAACCTTTATGTTGCTACCTCCATTGCTGTAAAATTTCTGTAGAAAAGATCAGTGACATGTTGCTTCAGAATCTAATTATTGGGTTTTTTTGCCTTCCTCCCTCTTAGCAAATATGTACAGCTTCATAGGTACCTATTATTGTTTGCACAATAGGAAGGAATAGAGATGAATGGGAGACAGGTGCAAGGTCGAGGGAGTAATTAATCTTAGGAATGGTTGGTTATTCCACTCAAACTCGGGCCTCTAGGTACTACTTGATAATCTTATTATTCTCTCCAGTCTTTGCCCCGTTCACTGGATTATCCAGTTCAGACTTTCAGTACTCAGTTCACAAGACTCTTGCTCTCGTAATTTGATCTGGCCTCCCACTTAAGTAATTAGAGGCCATAGGTATAAATTCCCCTCTACTCCCTTCTCCACCTGAAAATGTATCTGTATTTTTTCTTTCATAATTACTTTCTAAGGGAAAGGAGAGGGGAGTTGATGGTTGAAGGTTTGGACTTACTGCTCTAGGATATGGGAAAGAGAAGTTAGGGCTGAATAAAAAGATTGTTCAGTCATACCAAGAATCAGGTGACATTTAAGGATAGTACGTAATTCTGAAAGTAAGTTGGTACAGTGATGACAAGTTAATCATAGTGGTTAATGGAAAAAGTAATTGATTCCTGTTTGATTCTCATTTACTTCAGTTAGACATATGTGTTTGTGTACTGACTGTTGATGTAAAATGCACTTCTTGTGATTTGAGGTTGAAAATGTTTGACAGCTGTCTCTTGAATCTGAGAACTCATTTTCTTCTACTTGACCCATATATACAGTAGGCTCTCCATATCTGTGGATTTCACATCTGTGGATTCAACCAACCTGGTGGTATTCACTGTACTATGCCGTTTTATAGAAGGGTCTTGAGCATCTGTGGGTTTTCATATCTTGAGGAGTTCCTGGAACCAGTCCTCTGCGGATGATAAGGGACAGTGCTGTTGGTGTGCCGAAGGGTACTGTCCTTTGTCCCATTCTCCCTCGCTAATGATAACTCCGCTTCTTATTTGAACTACTTATGTGTTGGTGGTTCTCTGCACACTCCTCAGCTTCAAAACTATGCTAGTTAAACACAGTCTATACAAAACTTAGTCATTACATTTTGGCTAGAATTACTATTCCCTCATTTTGAATAATTGTGTAATTATCTATGAATTACCCACACCAAAAACTTGTGAATTTTCTAGGATTTCTAATCCTTTCTTTGCTGTAACTGCTACTTCTCCATCATTATACAGTCACTCATTAAGTCAATCCATTATGCTTCTAATTTATCCTATTTCTGTTATTGACTGCTTTAGTTTAGTTTCTTATTTTATTACTAATGGACCAGCCTTTTGGTTAGAGAGCTAGTTAAGCATAGGTTTTAAGAGTTTGGGGTGTAGATTCCGACATAGTGGTTTCAGATCTTGCCCTCCCCAGTTGTATTGTCATATGACCTTGAGAACGTTACTTGATATTTCTCAACCTCAATTTCTGTACCTTTGAAGTGGGGATAGTAATTGAACCCACTTTACAGAGCTGTTATGAGGACTAAATGAACGAATACCTATAAGTTTCTCAATAAATACTAACTGATCTTAGAATAAAGCCTCTATCAATGTAAACTTAGATATAGCTTCTGCATGGTACCAAACTATCAAGACTGGAAGCCTTAACTTCTAGAAATTTATCGGCCGGCTAAGAAGGCTTGCACAGTTATTTCACTTTCTAACAACTTGACTCTAATTTTGTGCTGCTGAATTTTGAGGCCCTCACGTTTTGTCAAGGCAAGGTTTTACCTTATTTTTAATTGACATTTTATCTCTGAATTTTCCTTTCAGATTGTATTTAGAATGATCTTTTTAAAAGCGGAAGATTAATTACAGTTGAACAGATTATTGCAGTTTGATATTTTAATTTCATGGTTTTTTACCTCCCCAATTAATATTTATATCTTTATATATTTACTTTTAATTCATGCATATTTAGATACCATCGTGTTTTATAGATGCCTTTGTTAATTATTTTTTGCATCTCACTTCTAAATAGTTTTCCATCTTAAAGTAAACATTAGATTGAACTGTATAAAATTGCTGTATTTGCAGGTCATAAATGGTCAGATTTTGGCAGTTTTTTATGGTTTAATGCTTTATTAGTTCTTATAGCAATTAGTTGTAGTGTTTTGTGTCTGAAAATTTAATTTCGTCTTACTCTTGAATAATAATTTTGTTAGGATATAGATTGCTAGGTTGACTTATTTTTTCATAAAGCTTTGAAGATATTATTCCTATTATTTTTTGGCATTGTTTTTTACTGATGGGATCTGCTGTCATTCTGTCTTTTATTACTTGTAGTTATTAAGAGTTTTTGCTCCATCTTTGCTATGTTCAGGTGTGGATTTATGTATTTTTATTTATCCTGCTCAGGACTTGGATTGCAATCCAAGGGTTCATTTCTTCTGTTCTGAAATTCTCATCCATTATCTCTTTAAATAGACTCTCTACCTCATTTTCTTCATGAACTTCCAGAACTTCTATTTGACTCATACTAGAATTTCTCATTAAGTTCTTTAGCTTTCTTCTTTTGTAGTTTCCGTCTCTGTCTCTGTGCTGAATTCTGTATTTCTTCATATCTATCTTCTACCTTGGTAATTTTCTTTTCAGTTATCTCTTGCGTAGTATTTATGAGTTTATTCAATGATTCTATTTTATTTCTCTTTGATTCTTTTTCAGATCTACCCATTTTCGTATATTCCTTTGACCTTTTATCTCTCTGAACATTTTACACATATTTGAAGTCTTGTTCAAACTGCTTTATTTTGTGTGGTTTAGGTGGTTACTTCTTGGTTTGTGGTGTTTGTTGACTCACTCTAATAGTACTGAGTTTCTTCATGTGCATTGTAGTTTTATTTATGAGCTTATCTTTAGCTGGAGTCCTGCTTGTGCCCTGGGTTGGGAAGTGTTTTAATGAGATGGTTTTGTGTTTGTAAGGTTCCAGATGAGCTTCTTTCCTTTGTTGTTGTTGAATGACTATGTTAATTCTCCTAAATAGGAATCCCAGGAAGAGAAGTAGATATGAGGCAAAGGTAAAGACTTCTGCTTTGTGGACATTTTCTTTGGAGTTCTGAGTTGATTAAAGAGATTTTAAATAAGAATTTAGGATAAAGAACAGAAGAGAAATGTTGACTTCAGCCTTGGGGAAGATGATCATTATGATGGACTGGATTCCTTGGGTTCCTTCTCATTCATAATGGATTTACTCCCAATTTTCCCTTCGGTGTTTCTGAAGTCTCAGGAAAACTGGTGCCAGGACATGAAAGTGCAAGGCTGGAGGTTACATCACTGTATGAACTTCCCATAAGTCATCTAGCACTGAATAGATTATCATCTTATTATAAAAGGATGTAATTCAGGAACAGCCAGATGTAAGAGATGCATAGGGCAAGGTATGTGGGAAGGGTTGCGGAGTTTCCATGCTCTCTGAGCATGCCACTCTCCTAAAATCTCCATGAGTTCACCAATCCAGAAGCTCCTAGACAAGCTTCTTAGTAGTTTCTTGACTTGGCCTTTTGGTGTACTGTACAGATAGCGCAAACCTTGGTTACATATCTATCCATGAAACTTGTTTGGTGTCCTGACTTCTTGTGGATAACTTCAGGGCTGGCAAGGATTTTTATGTTGTAGGGCACTTAAATCTTTCCCTATAGCTCAATTAAGGGAGTTCAGTTTCAGCTTTTAACCTTTGTCTTACTTCCTGTTCCCAACAGTGGTACCAATAACCCCTGTGGTCCAATTGCAGCCATGCCTCACCACTTGGGCTTTGAGTTCCCTTTTGTTCTGGCACTTAAAAATTTTGTTTTCTTGGTTGCAGACTCAGTTATATATTTTTCGAAATACACTTTAATTTGTTGTAATTTAGCTATTTTTGTGTTTGAGTTGGGTATCAGGTGGTCTTTCCACATTTGCTTAGTCATCCATCTTGAATGGAACTAAATTCCACGTGACATGGCACTGTGGGGATAAACTAGTTTGTTGACTTGTGTATTTTGGCCTTTTAAAAAGAATCCCCCCCACCAAAATTACACATTTTAGTGTAAATTGTCATTTAAAAGACATTAATCTAACAGACATAAATGGGTCTCTCAGAACTTGAGCTTTGAATTATTGAAATCAGTTCTAGGGAAATGTATAAAACTAGTCAGCAGCTTGGGCTTTGAAGTTTGAGTTTCAGTTTTGTATAATGATCAAAATTCATCATAAGTAGCACTGAGTCATTGAGTCAGGAGCACACTCATCTGATCCATACTAATTACAAGGTGTACTTACTCATAAACTCAAATGGAAAATGGCTCTCATTTTCAAAGCAAACATTTATGTAATTTTTTTTTTTAAAGATTTTATTTTTTCCTTTTTCTCCCCAAAGCCCCCCAGTACATAGTTGTATATTCTTCGTTGTGGGTCCTTCTGGTTGTGGCATGTGGGACGCTGCCTCAGCGTGGTTTGATGAGCAGTGCCATGTCTGCGCCCAGGATTCGAACCAACGAAACACTGGGCCGCTTGCAGCGGAGCATGCGAACTTAACCACTCGGCCACGGGGCCAGCCCCAAACATTTATGTAATTTTTAAATTTATTGATAAATATAAAAGCAAATAGCAAAAAGATATCTAAAGAAGCTTCAATCTCTTTTTTTTTCCTCTTGGCAGTAAGACACCTTGGTGCTGGGTAATCTGTTAGACCTAAGTAGTCAGCATAGGAGTGGGGTTTGCTGATACACGTGTACAGACTTGAATTTATTTCCTTGTGACTTCTTTCATGCCTTAAATTCTGAATTCCAAGCTTCTCTGAAAATGTTTATGGCAAATAAGTTTTTCTCAGATGTATTGCCCCACTCTTTATGTACTGTGGGTTGGATTTCTTCTGCAGTGTTTTGGTATCATTTTGCATGTACATTTCTTGAAATTGCTTGTATACTGATTTGTGTGCCTTGCCCCTTCCTCTGCTTTAATTTTTTTGGATATTGTGCTTATCTTCTAAATTCCTTAATATTCTTTTAATGGGGTTTGGAATGAGAAAAATAAAAATTTGTGTTGTCATAAACTTTGATGTCACGTTGCCAGATTGAAGTAGAAATTTTAAGAATCTGAGAATCAATTTATTGAGTTCAGAAAAACCAAAACACCTGATATGACTTGTATCAAGTCATTCATTTACACAGGTGCAATGGGTACTTCTATAGTATTGAATGTTTCTTGCTTAGAACACAATGTCGCTTCATCTTTTGTATCCTTTAGTAAAAATATTCCTTAACTTTCTCAGTATTTTACATATATAATTATATGTATATACAGACATTTTTCTATATTTTATAAATTCCTATTCTTTTTTTCTTTCATTTGTGAACTTTGCACCTCCTGTTCTTGGTTTGCATGCTGTCCCTTTCCTAGTTGAGTTGTGAGTCCCCAAGACCACTCTCAGGCTCAGTGATTCTCTAGAAGGACTCACAGGATTCAGAAAAACTTATACTCAAGGTTGCGTTTTATTACAGTGAAAGGGTACAGATTAAAATTAGCCAAGAAAAAAGGTGCATGGTGTGACGCCCAGGAGAAAGCTGCTATAAGCTTTCAGGTGTCTCCTTTCAGGGGAGTTACACAGGGAGATGCTTAATTCTCCCAGTAACAATGTATGTGAATGTGCAAGAGTATTGCCAACCAAGGAAGCTCACCTGATCCTCTATGTCTGGGGTTCTTTTGGGGGGGATTAGTCATGTAGGGATTCAGCCTCCACCTATCTGGAGGACTGACACAACCTATTTGGATTCCAGCCACCTCCAGAGGTCAAACTGAATACAGCGTGGCCCAAGGCCTCAGGCATACAAAAACACTCTTATTAGGTATAGTACTCCAATAGTTCAGAGGTCATGTCCCAGGAACCAGTCAAGGGCCAGTATTAAAAGACAGGCCTTAGGATTATGCAGGGTTTGAGGGACCCAGGCCAGCCAAATAAACTCTTTCTTGCACACTAGTTAATGCATGTTAATTCTTAAAGACCATGTTTAAGTGTCACCTCTTCAGTGAAAACCTAACCTGATTCACTGGAAGAAGTTAGTTGCTCTCATATTTTTGCTCCTGCAATTACTTATAATTATCTTCTTTGTAGTTATATACTCTGTTTCTTGAAAGGTTTTTAACTCATGCCAACTCAAATGTGAAAATATTTATATTGTTTTCTCCTTTCTCACCATAACTGTTTCTTCCTTTGATTAGAAAAATTGTTTTTATGTATTTCCTTTGAACAAAATCTTTGTATGTGTTTTATATTATAAAAATATTTTGTTTTCAAATATATAATTATAAATTTGAGTTTAACTATGTATATGTTTACTGGGAGACTGATATTTCTACTTTGAGAATGACGTTTTATTTGTGTTTTCATTTGCCATTAGAACTATCTAAGGTTCTGTAGTTTGTGTGCTCAATTCCTGGGGACTCTGTTTACTCCTGGTTCGTGCTTCCTGTAGTTGTACATGGTATAAACTAAAAATTATATACTGGTCTTGAACTTTTTCTTGAAAGCAAGCATTGTGTCATTATGCTGTATCTTCAATTTTATGGCTGACACGTAGTAATCAGTTTGTTGTATTGGCTGTGGTGCAATTTTTTTAGTTCTTAACTTTAACTTCCATATGTTACCTCAGCAGGTTTATCTGTTCTGATAGATGCTAGAACACTAGCAGGTTAAGGCACAGATGATCTTTTTTCCTACATTAGCATGAATTCAAGTACTTCCGAACCAAGTCAGAATTTATAAGATGATAGATGTATTTCTTTTGCTGCTGTAACAACGTTGCCCTAAACTTGGTGGTTTAAAACATATATATATATTCTCTTTCTGTTCTGGAGGCTAAAGTTTGAAATCAGTTTTACTGGGCTAGAGTCAAAGTGTCAGCAGGTCTGGTTTCTTCTGGAGGCTCTGAGGAGAGAATCTATTTCCTTGTCTTTTTCAGCTTATAGTGGCCACCTGTATTTCTTGGCTTGTGGCTCTATCTCCAAAGCGTATTACTCCAATCTCTGCTTCCATTATTCCTTTCTCCTCTTCTATAGTCTAATCTTCTTCTGCCTCCCTCTTAAAAGCTCCCTTGTGGTGACGTTTAGGGCCCACCAAATAACCCAAGATAGCATTCCCATCTCAAAAGCCTTAATTTAATCACGTCTGTGAAGTCCCCTTTGCTGTATAAAGTGACATTAATAGGTTCCAAGGATTAGCACCTGAATATCTTTGGGGGGCCATTATTGAGCCAACCACATACTGTAATAAAGAAGTACCTTTAAGTTTCATTTATTAGTGTTTCACCTGTTAATGTTTGTTTTCCAGTCCTAAATAGGGTATCATTTTTCCAGAATAGAATAACTCAGTGGATTATCTCACTCATCTCTTTGTGCTCCTTTCTTTGGTCTTGTCTGTGACATATGGATGAGGAGTTTCCATATGGGCATCATGCACAATTTCCTTATTTTTTCCTGAAGAATATCTCTTAATGTTAACGTTTTGTGTTTTAGTTGGTGTAATACGGTGCCCAGTATGCCGCCAAGAATGCAGACAGATAGATCTTGTGGATAATTATTTTGTGAAAGATACATCTGAAGCTCCTAGCAGTTCTGATGAGAAATCAGAACAGGTATGCTTCTCAATTTTTCTTTATATTCCTATCTTGATATCAAAATGTAAACTATAAGAAAAACATGTTTGGATAGTTATGTAATGTGTGATAGTTCTGCTATAGTTCCATCTTTCAAAGTGAAAATAAAAGATATCTTTATTCTACACCCTCAGACCTGGTTAAATGAAACAAAAAGTCGTTACTTGAAAATTAAAATCTTTTATAGATTTTGTGTTCTGAGACAGATTTTTACCCATCTGAATGTTTGATCTGGAGGGAAAAGGATTTCGTTGAAGATAAATGGGTAACAAAATTTTATTCTAGGTACAATGAATTTGAGAGCAAGTTAGAAAGTTTTTACCTTTTTATTTTGATCTATATTTTGTAAATTTAATGTAGATTAGTATTTATTTCCTTTTTTAGGTATGTACTAGTTGTGAAGACAATGCAAGTGCAGTTGGCTTTTGTGTAGAATGTGGAGAGTGGCTATGTAAGACATGTATTGAAGCGCATCAAAGAGTAAAGTTCACTAAAGATCACTTGATCAGGAAGAAAGAAGATGTCTCAGGTAAGATAGAAGTAGTCTTAATGATTACTCTTAATCTCCCTGTTTTGCCCCATAACGTTTCTACTTATTCTTTATAAGCATTGGATACCAATGTTAATAAGAATTTCGAAAGTTAGACAAAAATTTTATTTAGTTTAAAAATATGTTTTATTTTGCTACAGAGTCTGTTGGAACATCTGGTCAACGCCCTGTTTTCTGCCCTGTACACAAACAAGAACAGTTGAAACTTTTCTGTGAAACATGTGATAGACTGACATGTAGAGACTGTCAGCTATTGGAACACAAAGAACATAGGTACAGAAGTCATAATTGCTTAACAAGAAATATTGTAAAAAGTTCTTGTAAACTTAATTATTCTTCCTAAAGCAAATATTTATTCCATAATTTTGTTAGCATTTTAATTCTCAATTTTGTGTATTTTATTTCTTAAAGCAAGATGTTTTTGATAAATTGTTTAATGGTTTCCACATTCACACCTAATTGTCTTATGAATATTTGTTAAAAATGTATCATTACATGGGTTCGGGTTTACAAGAATGGAGTTGTATTATTTCTTTGTTTGTTATGCATCTGGTTCAAATAAGCTTTTTTTTCAAGTGTGCTGTGGTCTTTAGGCTATGGGCTATCTAAAAAGGTAATATTCCCATGAGTATGGCTAACTGATATCCATTTTAATATCAAAGCATAAATATACTGATTTCATGTTAGATATACAGTTTGCAGAAAAACTAGCTATGAGCGTCTAAGTAAGCTTAGTTACTAATTCTTTAATGCGTTACTTTATATTTCAACCCTATTTTATTCTCAGAATTCAGTAGTATTCACTGGTTACATCTGAACTCTTCTGGAAAGATACTGAAATTTTTAGTCAGGTGTATAACAAAATCCTCCAGCAAATTTCCCAGTTTCTATGGCATCTGTTTATTACAATTAAAAAGATGGTCTTGCCTGCGTATAGTCCAGCATTTTCTAAAGTGTTGTTCTTATGACAGTTTTGCTAAATTGATGGAAATAGGTTTTATGAATGTCCTGCCGGAAAAGGGTAGGTTAAGTTAGATTAACCACACTTAGATGCGTTTCTTAATTGTAGGATATCTTAGAGCTTTTAATTCATTAGAGTCATTGGAATTCATTAGAAACCTCTTAAAGAGAGGATACATTAGTCCTAATTACTAACAATTATTGCATCTGTATGTCCTAGGCACTTTTCTGAATGCTGCATGTTCATTTAATTCACACCAACTGCCCGTGAAGTGTTGGTACTGATATCATGACTGTTTTAAAGGTGAGGGAGCCTGTTCACAGAAAGCTTTAGTAATCTGTACAAGGTCTTATCGTAAGTGATAGAGCCAGGATTTGAACACAGGCAGTCGGACTCCCGATCTATTTTAGCCCATATTCTCATTTTCTCCCATATAGTATATAGAGTATAGAATACAGTAGATATGGAATCTCTCAAACTTGACCACATAAAAGTAATGCTCTTTGTTCTTTTGCAAGGCACCTCTCACTGTTCCACAGAACATTTGTTTAGAAATGCTACTTTACACTTTTGTATCCTTAATTTGTTCCAAATTTTTTCATCTTACATGCAAGTTGGTTAATATTTTACTTGAAGTGACTAGTCTTGTGGATGCCTTCACTTCAGGGCCAAATATTACCATTGATTGTCTTGTAATAATATCAGTAAGAGATTACCTTTCTCACAGCCGCAGTCAGATCTTTGAACAGTTAGATTTCTTAGAGCTTTTTAAATTGATGGTGAGAAGCAAAAAGAAAAGGATGGTGACATCCTTTTTCCCATGAAAGAATAGCTTCAGTCACCCCTCCTTCCCTTTCCTTCCCTTTCCTTCACCATTTTCCTTTACCACTTATATCCAAGTCCTAATTATCTCGTAAATGTTTCCTCCTTTTTCTTTAGTTCACACTTTATATTTTTCCTAGATAAACTATTAAAGAACCCATGTCATTGGACTTAAAAACCTATTCCTGTTACTACATTTACAGCTGGTCTCTCCCTACTTTGAGATTTACCTTGTCAAATTCATTCTGTCCATGTTGCTGCTAGGATTATTTTGCTAAAGTATAGTTGCTCTCCACCTCCCCTTTTTTTCAAAGACCCTTCAAGTGGTCCCCCATAGTCGAAGTTTAAAGTGTTCAGTATACTATACATTATTGAGTCTTACGAGAGTCTTCATTATCTGTATGAAGTTAGGAAAGAGTCCATGAGACTGACACGAACTGTAGAGTTGAGTAAAACCCAAACAGGGGAAAGCAGCATGCCGTTCAGCTCATTGGTATGATTTGTTATTACCTTCTTCAGTTAGAGTAGTGGCCTTCCAAACAGGATGCTGTTGGTGCACCTTGGAACTGCCATCCATAAACCAAGTAGCTCTCTCTTGGTTTTTCATAGGGCACCACCCATGTGCTCATAGGATTCAGTATCTCCTCTGGTGGTTCCAAAGTCATAGTTAGGGGAAAAGAGGCTTCCTGCGCATAGGTATGATAAAGACCTCTTTGCATCTTCCTAGTTGCGTGTTTCTGCATGAACTATTTTTATTTATATGGAACTCATGTGGGCGTTGCCTTCCTTATTAGAGTGTTCATCACCCAAGACATTATGAATATTTCAGGTTTCAGGGTTATGTCCTTCAGTCATAGAGTCAGTCTCAATGCCCAACAGCAAGCCAGTAATTTTCTCTCAAATAGTGTATGTTTTACCAAGGCATCCAGAAATTTCTGGTGCAAAATCCCAAAGGTTGATATTGACTGGTACTCACAGGCTTTTGCCATAAACTCCAGTCTGTGTAAGTACGAGTTGCCAACACTTCCAAAATTAATCTGAGTGTGGATCATAGAAGCCCAAAAGCCTTGTGAGAGAGACTGCTTATTGAAATTGAGACAAGGCCTGCCTTTCTTCAGGCCCCCATTTAAGTACACCCTTCTGGTGGGTAGTTGTATTGATTAGTGGTAGTAATATTCCCGGATGTGGAATATGTGTCCTTCAAAATTCAAACAACCAAACCAAATCTTGGGCTTCTTTTTCTAGGGGTAGGTGGCAAATCAGTTTATTTTTCACTTGTGGAATGTCAAGGGTAGCTCTTGCCTAGGTTATTCCTGAGAATTTCACCAGTTTGAGGATTTATTAACAGCCTCTGTTGGTCATGTGTATCACCATTGCCTTTAAGTCAGTCCTACCGTCATCTTTAGTTTCTGTATTATCCTGGTAATGTCTATATAGTGTATTATAACACTCAGGACCTGTATCAAGTCTAAGTCCCTTCTAACCAAATTATGCTAGTAAGCTGGTGAGTTGAAATAACCCTGCAACAACATAGTAAACATAAATTCAATCCTTCCCTGTGAAGGAAACTGTTGTTGGCTGTTTTTCAAGATCGAGGCAGAGAAAAAAACGTTTGCAGGATTGGTCACTGAGTACCACTCTCCTTAGTCTGCTATTATTTTTTTATACTGTTGAAACCATATCGGGGACTGCTGATGCTTTGGTGCCACTACTTTATTCAAGCTTTAATAGTCTACTGTTAGTCTTGATATGCTGTCCACTTTTTTCACAGGCTGCTGACAGGGTTATTGTACAGAGAATTCATTGGTACTACCACTCCAGCTTCTAATTTGTCGTTAAAGTGGTAATCTCTTTTTGTCCACCAGATAGCTTCTGCTGTCTCAAATTAACAACTTCTGTGGGCTTGGACAGTTCTAGTGGTTCCCATTTAGCATGTCTAATCAAGACTGAACTTAAGGTGAACTTACATGCCTTAGGTTTTACAGTACCAGTCAGACATATAACACCCATCCCAATAATATATTCACGTAAAGGAGATGTAACCACTTCACATAAAGTCTGTTCACACGTTCCAGTTTTCATCTAAACTTTCACCTAATCCTATCAATCATTGCCTGTCCTCCCAATCTAACCTTAGCCCCTATTAGGACTTCAACGGGTTTTAGAATCATAATGGGCTTCCATGTCAAGGAATCCCAGAAATGTCTCTTGTCCACCGTCTGGCTGTTTTACCCACATAAGTGCATAGTGCCTTGATTCTCCAGCTGGGGGTTGAGCCAGAAGACCCTGACCTCTCCTTCAGTCTGCAATTCGATTAATCCATGAACAATCATCCCAGGCAATTCAAGGTCAGGTTTCTCATTGTCATCTTTGCCTTCTGTCTTTTAAAATTTCTTCAAACTGGGGTATAGACAGCAGTCTTATATAGGACCCTTTAATGTTGGGGACCAGCAGTGGCTCCCATTGGTCCACCCAACTTCCAGTAGTGCTGCATTAAAACCTTTGTTTCCACCCCATCAATGTCTGCTTTATTCATCCCATTTTTTTTTTTTTAAAGATTTTATTTTTTCCTTTCTCTCCCCAAAGCCCCCTGGTACATAGTTGTATATTCTTCGTTGTGGCTCCTTCTAGTTGTGGTATGTGGGACGCCGCCTCAGCGTGGTTTGATGATCAGTGCCATGTCCGCGCCCAGGATTCGAACCAACGAAACACTGGGCCACCTGCAGCAGAGCGTGCGAACTTAACCACTCGGCCACGGGGCCAGCCCCTATTCATCCCATTTTTTAATAGCCATCTAAAGATTTCCATCTTCCTTGACTCCTCCCTGTGTCTTTTCCTGTTTTCTCTTGAATCACTCTAATTTTGTTAGCATCTCTAAGGCCTGTAAAGGGAAGCTGAGACAATAAATTTGATAAGCCTTCTCACATGCTTGCTAGATTTTGTAGCAGTAAGATTACACGGGGTGCCCATGTAAAAGGGTCCCCATTAATCACAGTATTTACTGTGACTCGAGTAAGAGGCATGCTCAATAGATGAATATCCCGATCTTCAAAATGCCCTTCCAGCATGGCCTTCATAAGAAGCATATCAGCCACTCCTTCTGGGGAGTTCCACTTGGCATTTATAGGAGGACAGTCACCCGTTTCAGGATACATAAACTTTACAGGGCTTTTTATCCAGGTCACCCGGCTAGCTGTCCCCTTGGGAATGACCTGCCGTGTGTCCGGATTATGTATAGCCATCTGTGGTTGTTCACTGGTGAGCTGTGGGTCTTGCATCAAGACAAACATTGCTCTTCAAACCACTCAAAACCAATGATACTGCCTTCGAGTAATGGCTCTCTCAATATTTTAGTAAAGATTTTTCTTCAGGAAGCAGACAACATCGACCCACAAAATGAAACACTTCCTTTGCACTGTATTTGCTGATTTCATTAGTTTCTTGGTTTTCTCTTTCTCAACCTGGACTACCTTCTTGTGACCAGAGGTGGTAGAGGTGCTGTCTATTTTCTTAGCATAATTTTTCTCTTTGGAGTGGCCCTGAGGCTGGTGGCCATAGCTCATAGTGGCTGAAATCTGAGCTTTGCCCAGTGTCAGGATCTGTCTCAACACACTCGTCTATTTTCATTTTAGTTACTGCAGATAACAGTAAACAATAAGCAGTAAGTTCCATAACTAGCTTGTTTCTTATCAGTTTGCATTTCTTTCTTTATCCATGAGTCAACTCCTAGACACTCGGGTCTACCATTTCTAAATTCCTTTGGTAATTCACCTCTAGTAACTGCAGCTGCAGTTCTATACCATGAGTGACTAGGTAGTCATCCAGGAATCAGAGGTTCCCCTGTCCTCTTATCCTTCCTCTTCCAAAACCACATTTTTCTGTGAGTCAGGGTCATGCTAGTGAATCCCACTTCTGAGGCCAACTATGAAGTTAGGGAACAAATTCCTCCTCACTTCTGACACCAACTGCAGAATTCAGGGTCCCCAAAATCACCTTCATTCTGACACCAGTTGCAAATTCAGGATTTCCTAAGACTATTCTCAGGTTCAGTAATTTGCTAAAAGCCTTGGACAACTTGCTAGAATTCACTGAAAGCTGTTCTGCTGACGGTTATGTTTATTACAGTGAAAGGATACAGATTAAAAACATCCAAGGGAAAGACACATGGGGTAGAGTCTAGAAGAGTTCCAAATGTGGAACTTCCAGTTGTCTTCTCTCAGTGGAATCCTAGACATGGTGAACTCCTCCTAGCAATGATGCATGACAGTATGCATGGACTATTGCAAACCAAGGAGACTCACTTGAGGTTTGGTGCCCAAAATTTTTATTGGAGCTCTGTCATGTGGATATGGTTCACAATCCACATGACTGACCTGTCTCCAACCCCCCCTGAGTTTGAGGTGATACCATGTGACCCAGAACCCCTACTACAAATCATGTTGTTTGCATGTGGCCCAAGGCCTGAGGTAAACAGAGATACTTTTATCAGGAGAACGTTTGAAGGGCTTAGAGATGCCCTCCCAGTAGCTGAGGGCAAAGGCCAGACTTCTCTTTGGGCAAGGTTAAATTCCTTACTACACAATCTATCTCTTACTTGCATTCTTACAGTAGGAAACCCCCTGTTTTAAACTTCTCTGTCTTTACAAATGCTGTTTCTTAACTTATATATCACCTTCCTTATCTGTTAGGAGAACTATTTAACCTTAAAATCAGTTCACTTCTGTGTGTTATCTTCACTAACACTTTCTGTTCCATCCTTCCCACCCCTTTTCCCTGTCTGGACTTAAGGCCTTTTAAGGATAGATCTTTAAGAGGCTCAATTTCTTCCAGGCTTATTGATCAGGTTGGGTTTCCCACCTCTTCTTGAGTCAGTTATGCAATTGTGATAATTTATATTTTCTTAGAAAATCATCTATTTAGTAGAGATTTTAAAAACGTTTTCACTTAGAATTAAACAGCATTAAGATTTTACAAAGACTTATGATTGTACCTCTCTCTTGTTTATAATGTTATATAGCTGAGTTTACTTCCTTATGCTTTATTAGCCTGGCCATAATTTGACTCTTTTATTGGTCATTTTAGTGATCCAGTTTTTGAAGGCATTTATTCTGTTCTTTAAAAGTGTTCTAATTCTCACAGTTCTCTTTTATTTTTATTCTTTTCTTAGTTCAATTTTATTGTACTTTTCTTAGATTCTTATGTTGAATTTTTAGTTTATAAAAAAGATATGAATTTTCCTTTGGTTAAAATTTAGCCTCATTCTAGAATCATTATTGTCTTACACAGTCTATAATTGTAATTTTGGGTCCCCCCCTTTTTTAAACAGATAATTGATACATAGTGTAGTGCTAAAGATGATGAACTCTGGTATATGTATGTATCTTTTAAATGGAAAAAATGTAGTACCAACTTTATAAAGTGGCTGTGAAGATTGAATGTGAATTGTACCAGTAAAGTGCTTGGCACAGTAAGTGCTCAATAACAGTATAGCCATTAATAGCTATTATGACTAACATTGTGACTTACACATTTTCTTTTTTCTATTTTTTTAAAAACTCTTTATTGAAGTCTTTGGTTTTCTTTATGACATTGGAAGTTGTTCTCAAAAAAGAAAGCGGCTACAGAACTTTATGCAATTTTGTGCCTCAAAGCATTGCATGGTTTCTAGCTAAACAGGTTATCCCTCCTCCCTCTAATAATTCCATTCACAGTAAATGAATAAAAACGTTTAGACTTCTAAAGACCGAGAATGAAAGAAGAGATACCAATGAAGATTTCAGTTAATTTCCAAAAGTAGGGAAATGGGTTGAATAGTTGGTAGATCTGGTAATTGACCTAGTAGAGTTGAGTGAACTACACACAAGGGCATGCAAAGGAGATATAAAGGAAGCCACTTGATTTATTTCCCAGAAACGTGTTATGGCTCAGGATCTAGAGGTGATAGGGATCACAAAACGTAGGCTTATCTCTGGGTAAATAAAATCAAAGGCTCTGGACTGAGGATATTAGTTTTAGATGGAGAGTGGGGATTAGGTACTTGGCTGAAATTGGGGAGATTAAGTGTAAATCTGCACTCTCAGCTGTGGAACCTGCACTTCCCTTGACTTGCTTCCAGGTTGCCAGTAGCGACACTTTTCCATCTCACTAGTCCTCCCTAACACCCTCTCTGGAATTAGACACTCTTTTCACTTTAGAGAAGGTGAGTGATCAGAAGAGGTTTCTAAATGTTGACATTTGGGGTTCATTTCTAATTAAAAAGATTGCCGTATACTGAAGCCCACCAGTCCATAATTCTGCTCTCTCTCACACATGATTCCAAGCAGTTTTTAAGTATATTTAATTATGAATGGATGGGAAGGATCATCTGACATTGAGGAGAGCCATTGCCATACATTATGGGATTTGTTGAGAATTCTGAACTTCTCTCTTTTCTGTGACGTTAAATATAGAGACTGGAAAGGCTAAATATTTCCTTTCTTAACATTCCTGGTGTTAGGGTGGCTCTGATCCACAGTTTATGCCCACAAAATACAAGTGGAATTCTGCTTAGTGGATGATTTTCAGAAAGCATTTGCTGATTTGTCCCTGACAAAAGGGACAAATGTTGCTGGTGTCAGCCTTTTTCTGGCTTTTCCCTTCCTTTAATTTGGATGTGATGCCTGGAACTGTGACACCATTATATGCTTAAGAGGGTAAAACCAAGATCATCTCAGAGATTCTAGCTTTGATGTTGTTGAACTGTTGATCTAACACCATCAGCTGTCTATGTTTGGTCTTATTGTATGAGCTGCTATTAGTCTCTAGAGCTGAACACGTTTTTGTGTTTTTTTTTTTAAAGATTGGCACCTGTGCTAACATCTGTTGCCAGAAGTGTTTATTCTTCTCCCCAAAGCTCCCTAGTACATAGTTGTATACTCTAGTTGTAGGTCCTTCTTGTTGCGCTATGTGGGATGCTGCCTCAGCATCGCTTGATGAACCGTGCCATGATGGGCCCAGGATCCAAATCAGCAAAACCCTGGGCCGCCCAAGCGGAGCCTGCAAACTTAACCACTTGGCCATAGTGCTGGACCCCTGAACACATTTCTAATTGACACAGCCCCCCACATGAAAGAGACCAAGGAACTCTGAAAGAAAGGGTGCAAAAGGACATAAGATAATATAGGAACAAAAGGAAATGCAAAATCAATCAAAATTATGACATCCTGAAAGATATGACAAACTCTTCGTCACAAAATAAGGACAAAATCTCTGCAAAAGGAGTAATTAAAGTAAGAAAGAGCTCTTGGAAGTATGATAGCTGAAATAAAAAACTAATAGGTTTGGTAGATAAATTGTAGTTGGTCTCCTAGAAAATAGACAAAAAGAAAATTTAAAAAGAGATAAGAAAATTATAAGAGATCCAACAGCCAAATAGTATGAATTATAGAGAAAAAGACAGACATTATCAAATAAGTAATACAAGAAATTCTCCTAAGAACTGTAGAGTTGCCAGTTTGAAATGACCCTTTTAGTGCCTAGTACACTGATTGTAAAAAAAAAAAAAAAAAAGACCCTTATCAAGGTATATATCATTATAAAATGACAGTATGCTATGGATTAAAATCAAGATCAACAAAATTTCCAAAGAATAGAAGTATTTGACCTGCAGTGAGATGGGAATCTAAATAGGATTTTAAAAATAGCAATTATCAGGACACAGAAGATGCTGGAATAGTGACTTCAAAAGTTCAGGGGTGAGAAGGAAAGATTTTCAACCTAGAGTTCTATAGCTAAACCATTAATCAATGTGAGAGTAAAATATGGATTTTTTCAGCATAACAAGGATTCAGAAACTGCCTCCCATGTGCCTCTTTTGGGAGAACTATTAGAGAATGTGATCCACAAAAATGGTTAATAAACCAAGAAAGTGAATGGGAATGCCCAGAAGGACAGCTGTGCAGTAGCTAGTTTAGACTGAAGTATGAGGACAGAGGACCCTATGAAGGATGTCTCCAGGAAAAAAGTGCAACTACTTCTGTTAAATTTGTTATGTGAGGTCATTTGAAAAATAATATTGACAAGTTTTTGACATATCTGATGGAACATGAGAAACATCAGGGTATTGGTACATTGAAAATTAAGAAAATGAGAACAAAGGAATTTATTAATTCCAGAAGAAAAAAAGTTCTACGAGAAAAATTATTCTTATTACACTTCTTGGCTCATCACTGGACAATATTTACATAGTCATTTATTAATTCAACAATTATTTGTATGCCTGCTGAGTGCCAGGCATGGTATATGTCACTGAACAACACAAAGTCACTAACTGTCCCTAGGGACTTAAGTTTTCGTGGGTAAAGTCAAGGAAATAGTATATATATCAGATGGTGATTGTCATAGAGAAAAATTAAGCTGGGCAATTGAGACAGGGCATGTGAGCATGGGGCTGTGAAGCTTTTTATTTTAAATAGGGTGGTTGAAAAAGGCTTCAGTGATAGGGTGGGATTTGAGAAGAGACTGAAGGAAGAATGGGAGCAAGCCCTGCTTAAATTTGGCAAGGGGGAACATGTTTCAGGTAGAGAGAAAGCAAGTGCAAAGGGCCAGAGATACTGGCATGCTTGACATTTTTGAGGAAGTGTATGGTCTGAGTAGAATGAACAAGGGGAAGAATGGTATCAGATGGGGTCTGAGGAGCAGAAAGGGCCAAATTATTTAGTGCTTTGTAGACTGTTCTAAGACTCTTGGCTTTTATTCTTGAGTATGAGCAGTGGAATGATTTGACTGATTATTGTTTTAAAAGGATCTTACTGGCTGTGATGAGGAGGGATTAAAGGCAAGGACAGAATCAGGAGACTAGTTAGGCTGTTCTCAATAATTTAGGCAAGAAATAATGGTAGCTTAGACTAGAATGCTAACGTTGGAGATAGTAAGATGTGATCAAATTCTCTATGTATTTTGAATTTGGATTTGACACCTGAAACTGTGATGTGTGGATTTGCTGATGTATGGGTTGTATGCGATAGAAGAGGTATCAGTAACACCAAATTTTTTTTTTTTTTTAAGATTTTACTTTTCTGTTTTCTCCACAAAGCCCCTGGTACATAGTTGCGTATTTTTTTTTTAGTTGTGGGTTCTTCTAGTTGTGGCGTGTGGGATGCCACCTCAGCATGGCTTGATAAGCGGTGACATGTCCGTGCCCAGGATCCGAACCAGCAAAACCGTGGGCCGCCAAAGTGGAGCACGCGAATTTAACCACTTGGCCATGGGGCCGGCCCCATAAGTGTTGCAATAACACCAAAATTTTGGGCTTTCAAGTCACCAAGAGTAGGTGGAAGGGTAGAATTGAATTTACTGAGGTAAGGAAGACTAAGGGAAGACATGGTTTGTTAGGTGTGTTTAGGGAATTGGTAGTTAAGTTTTGGCCATAGTAAATTTGAGATCCTATAGTAATGTGAACACTGACTGTTTTACAGTAAAGTTAGATTGGGCATGCTAGGAGAAGTTAGGGAGGATGGTACGTGTATAAGTGTGAATTCTTAACTGTCTGAAATTGATTAAGCTATTTAGGCTTGTCATTTTAGAAGGTATCCCATAGACCTTCTGCCCCCATCATCACAGGTGGAGAGGGTCCTCACACTCAGTGTGCCTTCTCAGAATTCCTCAGTTCCATTAACTCTGTCAGCATGGAGCAAGATGGCATCTACACATTTGGAGTGAATTTGCTTCTCCTGAAATGAGAGTCATGAGTGAACCTGCACACTGTAAGACCACACAATTCTGACTCTTCTGTCCTCATCTGGGGGCAAAGATCTGGTTGATTTGCTGGAACTACAAGTTCATCTCCGTTAACAGATTACAAGAGGAACCTCCAGGCCCTACTCCTCTTTACTAGCACTATTTGCACCCTCTCTATCAGTATGTGCTTTGAATCTACTAGGTCTAATATTATTATGTTCTTTATCCCTATTTGTCACCCAAAAAAGTCTCACACCCCCAGGTCTCCTCTCATGTGCCATACCCTGATTCCCATAAGGCTTTGCGTGTGACAGTTCTTTCTCTCTCTCTCTCTCTGTCACTTTGTTCTCTTGGATTCATCGTTTGTCATCAGGAGGATCTCTGTATCCTCAGCCTCTTCTTTGATCCTTTTCTCTACCTTCTTTTGCTGTAGGGAGACAGAACTCTAGGGCACTGCTTCCCCTACAACCCTCTTAACTGGTAGCAGTTTTTTCTTTGATATCTTATGTGTCACTGGGCCTTGAGTTGTGAGATAGGTCTTCTCTTTGCTAATTTTTAGACCATTCTTCCTCCTTCCTCCCAAAAAAATCTCCAAAATTTTAATCTCATGTCATCACTTGTACCCCTCCTGGTGCTGTCATAGAAGAACCCTTGGGTCATTCCACTTCATCTCTTAAAGATTTTAGTTCCTTACTCAGTGATAATCTGTGGAACACTACTGTTGTCTTAATTCCTGGCAATTTTAATATCCACAGATTGGATCCTTCAGATACCCTAGCCTTTTTTTTTTAAACTTGGGGTTTTTTTATTTTGGCAAAATTTGTATACAACGTTCTATATATTTCAGATGTACAACTTTATAATTTGATATTTGTATACCCTACGTGGTCATCACCACTGTAATAGTGACCATGCATCACCATACAGTTGATCTCCTTCCCCCATTTCCCTCTCCCCCTGTCCCTTTCCTCTCTGGTAATCACCAGTCTGTTCTCTGTGTCACTTAGTTTGTTTTTGTTTTATTTTGTTTGTTTGTTTGTTTGTTTGTTTTTAGATTCCACATATAAGTGAAATCATACAATATTTGTCTTTCTCCATCTGACTTATTTCACTTAGTGTAATACCCTTAAGGTCCACGATTATAATCACGGTCTCCAATTTCTCCCGTCCTGTCTTAAATATACACACCTGACTGTCATCATTCTATCAACATTGTTCTTTTCAAGGTCACTGATAACACATTACATTATTAAATCTAGAGGTCGTTTCTCGGTCATCATCTTAAAACCTTATAATCAGCAACATTTGATATGGTTGATCATTCCCTTAATACATTTTATTTACTTGACTCCCAGGAGGCCACATTCTTTTAGTTTTCTTCCCTGCACACCGATTGCTCCTTCTCAGTCTCATCTCATTTTCCTGCATCTCCTAATGTTGGATGTACCAAGCCTTACTCCATTATCTACAGCTATAGTCTTATGCCTTTGAATACCATGTACATGCTGATGATGTCCAAATTTACTTTTCCAGCTTAGTACTCTCTCCTGAACTTTTGGAATTGTCTATTCTACAGACTATAATAACTCTGCTTGAGTGACTGCTTTCTCAAATATAATATATCCAGAGTTGAACTGATCACCTTCCCTAAACCTTTTTCCCTGGCTGCCTTGCCTCATCTCAGTTTGTGGCAGTTGCATTTTTTCCATTGCGTGGGTCAGAAATCTTGGCACCATCCTTGATTCCTCTCTTTTCTCATACCCAAATCTAAACTTAGCAGAACATCTGTTTGGCTCCATCTTCAAACTTTATCCCCAAATCCCACAACTTCTTACTACCTCGTTGCTCTTAGCTCCATTGATACTAGCCTGATCTCAGCACCATCTTTTCTTGCCTGGGTTATTGCAGTAGTCTCCTAAGTCATCTCCATGCTTCTAATATTGCTCTCCTTCCGTTTATTCTTAACACAACTGCTAGAGCAAATCTCAAGTCTGACTGTGTCACTCCCTGCTCAAAACCTGCAGTGGCTCTCTAGTTCAGAGTAAAAGTCAGATTTGTTAGGGTGGCTCATGCACACACCTTTCATCTGCTACTACTCTCCCCCTCACTCTGCTACAGCTACACCAGCTTTCTTGCTGCTTCTCAAACGTGCCAGGAATGCTGCTGCCTGTTTATTTTCTCTCCCTGGAACTTTGTTGCTCCACTTGTTTGCATAGCTAACTTCCATATATCCATCAAGTTTCTGTTTGAATGTAACTTTGTCAATGAGACCTATTCTGATCACTGTGTTTGAAGTTGCGGTTAGGTTGTTTACTCCCAATCCTCCTTTCCTTGATTTTTTTTTTTTTTAATGTAGCACTAATCACCTTCTAAACATATTCTATAATTTACAACTTATTCATTTTTTGTGTTCTTCCTATTAGAATGTAAGCTTCATGAATATAGGTGTTTTTGTTTTATTCACAAGAGCCTGGAACGGAATTTGACACAAATTTACGCATTTTATCCATTCAACAAATATTTATTAATTTTGATATAGAAAAAAACAGGTAATAGAGTTGCCTGAATATGAGTTATCAATTATTTGTGTGTATTTTCATAGAAATCAATTGTCTGAGAGCCCCTTGCTCTATCATTTAATTGGAGGCCTTTGCTCTATTGGAACGTTTAATCTTCCTACATTTAGTGTAGTTATTGATGTGGTTAGGTTTAAGTTTACCATTTACTTAAAAAAAATTTTTCTCTGTTGTTTCTTTCCTGCCATCTTTAAGTTAATAAAACTTACTGATATTTCACTTTACATCCATGCTTTACTCTTCAAGCTATACCTCTTTATTATTTTTAGTGATTGCTCTGGGGCTAATGATACGTACTTTTAACTTAAAGACTACTTAAAATATTGTACTATTTTTCACTTCATAAATGTAGTAACCTTACAAGCGAATAATTCAGTTTATTAAACCCTCATCCTTTGTACTTATGCCATATCATTTATTCATACATACATTATAAATCTAACTTACAGTGCTTTTATTTTCCTTTTTTAATAGCTGTCTTCTAAGGAAATTATGACAAGGAAAAATAAAAGCTCAGTCTTTTATATTTACCCGTTTATTGCCATTTCTGTTTCTCTTTATTCCTTACTGTGTTTATGAGTTACCATCTCATATCATGGTCTCTTGTCCTGGAGAATATCCTTCAGCATTTCTTGTTTTGCAGGTTTGCTGGCAATGAATACTTTCAGCTCCTGCTCATTGGAAAGTTTGTACTAGTTATAGAATTCTGGATTGATAATTTCTGACCTCCTTTGTTTTTAATGATATTGTTCATATTAGCCTTCCTTGTTGTCTGGTGGTTCTGGTTGCTTTCAGGGTTTTCTCTTTTTCTTTGGTCTGCATCAGTTGACCATGATGTTTGACCATGATATGTTTCCTTCTGTTTATCCTGTGTGTGGTTCACTGAGCTTCTTGTATCTGTAAGTTTATGGGTTTCGTTAAATTTGGGAAGTTGGCCATTATTTCTTTAAAAAAATTTTTCCCCATATTCTTACTGTCTTCTGGGACTCCAATTACATGTCTGTTAGACTTTTTGATTTTGTCACACAGGTCTCTGAAGCTTTATTTTCCTTCAATCTGTTCTCTCTCTCTTCTTCAGACTTTGTAAGTTGCATTTGTGTTCATTTTCAGTAACCCTTTCTTCATCCATCTCCCATTTGCTGCCAAGCCCATCCAGTAAATTATTTCATTCCATTTAATGTACTTTTCTAGAATTTCCATTTTTTCAATAGTTTTTGTCTGCTGAGATTTCCTATCAGTTCACTCATTAAGAATTGTTTTCAGTTAAATTTTGAGTAAATATACAATAGTCCATTTAAAGTCTTTGCTAAATACAGTATCTGGACCATCTTGTCGGTTTTTATTGAGTACATTATTCTTTACTTTGAGTCATACTTTCCTGTTTCTTTGAATGCCTAGTGATTTTTTGTTGAGATTTGAGCATTGTGGATGATACGTTATAGAACTCTGGATTCTTTTATCTACCTCTGCAGACTGTTGATTGTTGTTCTAGCAGACAGTTAAATTACTGGCTGATCACCTTGATCTTGTGTAACTTTGGTTTTACGCTTTGTTAGGGAGGGTCTGTGAAAAGCCCAGGGTATTTCCCAAGCCTATCTAACTTAGTGAGACTCAACTTCTAAACTGTAAATTTCTTGGAAGATCTTGTGAAGGCTTGGTTTTAGGCTTTGTCAAGATAGAATAAGCCTGGAGTAGAACTTATTCCATATAGTCGTTTCCTTTAAGGTGTGGCATTTCTAGTTTCTTAGGTAGGTGCCTGGGGAGGTGAACAAAGTGTCTTTCCCCACTGGCTTAGCTGGAATTCTGTCTCCCAGAACTGCTTAACCTCTAGTTTCTCTCTTCCAGTGTCAACTTCATATCAGCAGCTCTCTGGTAAGCCTTGTATAATCTCATCCTGTGCATGTACAGCCTCGACATTGACCAAGGACTTGTGAGGAATTGATTTGTTCTGTATCTTCTTCGCCTTCCCCTGTCACTCCCCAGCCTCGCCCTGCACAGCTCCCTCCGTTCCAGTGCCCTGCTCCATGGATTCCACCTGCTCAGTAGTCCCAAACCTCAGTTTCTACCTCCTCAGCTCAAAGAGACTTGTGCTCTGCTTGGTCTGCGACGCTCTGTGCTGGTCATCAAGAAATCGTCTACAGAAAGGCAGGGTGATAGCGGTGCTCTTTAAAGGACTGCAAAATTTTTCTGTAGTTCAGTGACTGAATAGAGTTGCCTCGTGTATTTCTGTCTTGTTTTATAGTTTTTGGTGGCAGGACTGATCTGGTACTGTTACTCTGTTGTGGCTGAGGCTAGAGGTTGCCTTTGCTCCACTGTAATATTTTTTGTCCCTGGTTGCAGTTTTATATATAGTTAGACAAGGGTGTTTGTAGATTGTTTTTGAGGATCAGGATGGTTTAAGAGAGAGTGCTTGCTTAAAACCTAACATCAGACATTTTTGTTAAAGCATAAGATAGTTTATAATGGTGGTCACTTGAATGAACTATGTAAGTGAAATTTCTCTAAAATGTTTTCCTAAAGAAACAGCTTTCCTTGGAATTAGTCTTTTACATTAAAAAGATGGTTGAATGGGTTGATAAATGTATGGATAAGCTTTAGAGCAGATAGTCTCAATCCTAGGTGTATTTTGGAACTACCTAGAGAGCTTTAAAAAAGTTGATGCCTTAGTCCTACCCTAGAGTGGTTAAATAACAATCTTAAATTACATTCTGGGTATCAAAAAATTTTTACAGTATTTTAAGAATACTGGTAAGTCACCCCAGGTGGTTTTTGTGTTTCGGTGATGGTTGTGAACCGCTACTTTAGAGGAATTTTTGCCAAACTCATCTTTTAGTTTTTCTGTAAATTGTTCTAAAGTTCAAAAAGACTTTCGCATGAGATCCAAATAGCTGGTAGAAATGACGTATAAATTCCCACCTACCATCGATCCTCTGAAGGAAGTAGAGTGAGAGCTGTGGTGACAAATCAAGGTTTCCTATCCAAGCATTTTGTTTTCATGAAATGTATTTATTGTCAGAGAAAAACCAGCTTCTTACTGAACTTCATTCAGTGTTCATTCAGCTCATTTGTTCAGTAGATATTTGAGAGCTTACCATGTACCAGGTACCATGCCACGTGATGACTGTCCAATCATAAAAACTGAGACTGTCCTTGCTGTGTTTGAGTCTTGTAGCCGGTATGTGACTTGAGATTGAGTATATGGTTCAGTAATAGTTCATCTCTACAATTATCTCCCAAATATAGTTAATTCATTTTGGTTTTGCTGAAAAAGAGCCTTGTTAATTTCAATATGAGTTTGTGGGTCTGTCAGACTGTCTGAGGATCTGTTAGGCTCATGAGTCAGTCACCTAGCAGAATGATTGGTTATGACTGGAAAGAGAAGCATTGAGTATGGCTAAGAGTTAGCTTGAAAGAGGAATATCAGGAGAGAAGATTTGAGAAAGAAGTATGTTCAGAGTGATCAGTTTTCCGTTTGGCAAAGGGACTGGCAATTGAGAAATATGTTGGTAAAAATATTGTTATTTGGTAAAATTATTATAAAAGTAAAAACGCGATCAGTTGGCCATTTTCCTTGGCAGCAGTGCAAACCTACGTCTGATCATTTATGTTTCATCTCTGATTTCTGCATGGCTGGTTCCTATTTTTGAGGTCTTAGTATAAGTGTCATCACTCTTCAAGAACCCTTTTTTGTGTACCCAGTCTAGAACTTTTAGGCATTCGTGTCCTCTCTATCACATCACTTTATTTTGTTTTCTCGTCTTTAATTGGAATGTAAGGAAAAGAAGAAGAGGACTCGATTTTATCTTGTTTACTGTGGGATTCCTACCCTTTAAATACTTCCTGGCAAATAGAAGAGTTCTGTGCATGTCAATAAAGACTGCATACTTTTTAAAAGCTTTAAAATCACAAGATACATCATATATACAGAATTACCTAAAAATACAGGATAAAGAATAACTAAAATATCTTTTAAAAATCTGGATTTGTTTTTCTTTTTTTACCTAACTACTTTATAAATGGAACTCTTAGGTATATCTTTTACTTCTCTGAAAAAAATTACTGAGACGCTAAATGGCATCATGATCCAATAAAGTTGGGGAACTTCTTGGCTGTAGTTTATCCATTCTTTTCTTGATAATAATTGTGTTGTTTCTAGTTTTGACTAGTATAAAAAAATAATATTCCTTCACATCTCCTGGGGTACATGTGCATGTGTTTCTTTAGGATATGTACTTTGGATAGGAATTCCTTGATTATGTTTGTTTTTTAACTGTAGCTTTAGATTCTTTGTGTTTCAGGTTTTCTATTTTTTTTTTTTTTTAAAGATTTTATTTTTCTCCTTTTTCTCCCCAAAGCCCCCCGGTACATAGTTGTATATTTCGTTGTGGATCCTTCTAGTTGTGGCACGCGGGACGCCTCCTCAGCGTGGTCCGATGAGCAGTGCCATGTCTGCGCCCAGGATTCAAACCAACGAAACACTGGGCCGCCTGCAGCGGAGTGCGCGAACTTAACCACTCGGCCACGGGGCCACCCCTGGGTTTTCTATTTTTTATGTCAGTTTTACAAAGTTATATTTTTGTATAAATTTGTTCATTTTATCTGAATTTTCAAATTTCTTGATGCTAGGCTTCATTAATATCTTTTTAATGTCCTTAGATCTGTAGTGATGGTGACCTCTCTTTAATCCCTGATAATAGTTATTTGTGCCTTCTCTGTTTTTCTCGAGCAGTCTTTTCACAAATTTAGTCAGTATTAGTCTTTTCAAAGAACTGACTTTGGCTTGTTAATCTTCACTAAATTGTGTTTGTTTCTCCATTCATCTTAATTCCTTCCTTCTACTTTCTTTGGGTTTGTTTTACTTTTCTTTTTTCTACCTTCTTGAGATGGATGCTTAGCTTATTAAATTTCCTTTTTTTTCTAATAAATAGAAATTTTCTATTAAGTACTGCCTTAGCCCTATTTCAAATTTTGATAGATGGTGTTCTTTATTAGATCAATTCAAAATATTTTCTAGTTTCCATTGTGATTTCTTTGAACAAGAAATTACATAGGATAGGTTATAGAGTTGTTTTTGTTTTTAATTTCTGAACACATGTAAAACTCATCTTTTTTTTTTTATAGTCTTAATTTAATTGCATTATGGTTGGAGAATGTGGCCTGTATGATTTCAGTCCTTTGAAATTTGTTAATACTTGCTTTATGGCCTAGTACACCCATTGGCAAACTATGGCCTATGGGTAAATCCTGCCATGCTCCCATGGCTTTTCTTTCCACTACAAAGGCAGAGGGACAGTTTAGCAGTTGTGACAGCGATCTTAGGGTCTGCAAACATAAAAATATGTGCTGTCTGATCTTTTACACAGAAAGTTTGCTGATCTCTGGCCTACTATAAAATTAGCTTCTTTAAAGGTTCTGTGTGCACTTGAATAGGTACTGTACTTTAGGTATAGTGTTCTACACTCTAGTCTCGTAGTCCTCAGGTATGTTAATTGTATTCCTATCTGTACCTCAGTTTTTCTGTCTGCTTCTTCTTTTACTCAGAGAGATGTGTCAGAATCTTCAATTATGATTCTGAATTTCTTAAATTCTTCTTGTTTTATCACTATTTGCTCTCTATATATTTAAACTTGTTATTAAGAGCATACATACTTAAAATTATCTTGCTGGTGAATTGAACCAGTTGAGTTGATCTCTGTCTCTTGTCATGTTAACCTTGAAGTCTGTGTTGTTTGCCAGCTTTCTTTTTGTTAGTAATTGCATAGTATATATTTTTCCTTCCATTTTTACTTTCCACTTTAACTGAGCCCTTAGTTGACTTAAATTTAGTATAATTACTCAAATATTTTCATTTAAAACTACCATTTCATTTCATGATTTCTTATTTCCCTTCCCGTTTTAATTTATTTTCCTTTCCTTTTTTCCCCTTTTTTTGGATTGAAAAGTCTTTTTCATAATTCCATTTCCCCTATTTTGCTAGTTTCAAAGTTGTCCATATTGTTTCTTTTCTCTTAGTTGTTACTCTAGAAGCTACAATATATACATTTATCAAAGTCTAAACTTAATATCATCACTCACTGCCTAGTAATATTAGACTGCTTAAAAACTTCATTCCTGTGGCCAGCCCCGTGGCTCAGTGGTTAAGTTCATGTGCTCCACATCAGTGGCCCAAGGTTTCACTGGTTCGGATCCTGGGCACTGACATGGCACTGCTCATCAGGCCATGCTAAGGTGGTGTCGCACACAGCGCAACCAGGACTATGTACTCTGGGGCTTTGGGGAGGAGGAGGAGGAGGAGAAAAGATTGGCAACAGATGTTAGCTCAGGTGCCAATCTTTAAAAAAAAAAAAAAAGGGATCAGCCCACTGGCACAGCAGTTAAGTTTGCACTTTGTGCCTCGGCCTCCCAGGGTTCACCCATGCGGACCTATGTACTGCTTGTCAAACCATGTTGTGGCAGGCATCCCACATAAAATAGAGGAAGATGGTAGGGGTGTCAGCTTAGGACCAGTCTTCCTCAGCAAAAAAGAGGAGGATTGGTGGTAGATGTTAGCTCAGGGCTAATCTTCCTCAAAAACAAAAAACAAAAAAACCAAACTTCATTCCTCTCTCTCCTTTGCTTTCCTTGTAATTATGTATTTTAATTGTTTTCTTACCCCTGTCGAATATTAGTTATTAAATTTACATAGTGTTTTAGATTTATCCTGCTTTTTCGCCCCATTTTCTCTGTTCTTTTTTCCTTCTTCTCAGACCTTCCATCTTGATTCATTTTCCTTGACTGAAGTTTATTATTTTTAGAATGTTTTTTAGAAACAGTCTATAGGTAGTGAACTTGGTATCAGTTTGTCTAAAAATGTCTTTATTTTTCTCTCATTTTTGAAAGATATTTTTGCTACGTACAGCATTTTATTTATAGGTTGTCAGTTATTTTTTGTTGTTAACACATTGGTTGTGTTAGCACATTGCCTTTTTGCTCTTAAGAGGTCAGCAAACTTTCTACCTGTTCTTTTTTATTTTTTTTTAAAAGATTTTATTTTTCCTTTTTTTCCCCGAAGCCCCCCCGGTACATAGTAGTATATTTTTAGTTGTGGATTCTTCTAGTTGTGGCATGTGGGATGCTGCCTCAGTGTGGCTTGATGAGTGATGCCCTGTCCGCGCCCGGGATTTGAACTGGCGAAACCCTGGGCCACCGAAGCAGAGCGCGCGAACTTAACTACTCGGCCACGGGGCCAGCCCCCTACCTGTCATTCTTTTTAAGGTAACAAGGTGTCTTTGTTTTCTGATTGCTTTTTAAGATTACCTCTTTTGGTTTGTTTTTCCCAGTCTTTGGGTTGTGTCTTTGAATCAGTGATCTCTCCAAATATTGCATCTGTTGCATTCTTGTCTCTTCTTGGAACTCCAATTAGAGGTACGTTAGACCTTCTCATACCATTCTCCATCTCTCTTAACCTATGTATTTCCCATTTTTTTAGTTCATAGTGCAAAACAGAGAGGCATTTTCTTCTGAACAATCTCAGCTCATGAATATGTTCTTTAACCATGTTAAGCTTCCATTAATAATCATCCATTACATTTAAAATTTTAAAGTTTCCCTCACACCCCACCCCACTTTAAAAATCTTTTTATTTTGAGATATGAAGTTATAGATTCACAGAGTTGCCAAAAATATTTAGAGGTTCTTTGTATTCTTTACTCACCTTTTTAAATAGTTGCCTGAATATTTGCTAGCTTGTCTTCCATTCTTTAAATACAGTGAACACAGCTGGTTTGCTTCTGTTAGTGAGTCTTTTCTTCCTCTTTGTTTTTCTGTTGATTTTTGCTCAAGCTGTCATGTTTCCTTATATATATCTGGTTATTTTGAACTATGAACTACTCATTTTCCTTGAAAAATTATTTATGCACCTTCTTTGTTCTAGAATTATGATGCTTTCCTCAATAAAGAATTGAATTTCCTTTTGCTAGTGCACGGAAGCACTACCAGGTTGAGACCATTAAATTTCCAGAGTGAAGTTGTTTTGGACCATCAGATGGTGTACACTTTATCTAAAAATCCACATGTGGGGTGCTTTGTGACTGCGACTTCTAAGCATTCTTCCCGTCTTTCTTCCACAGTGTTATTGTAACTTTCCTTTAGTCCTTTAGAGGTAGTAGAGGAGCAGGTTGCTCTTAGCACCTCCTTACTTTGAGGTCATAGCTCTTTCAGATCTCTGCCTTATGATGGCATAGTTACACATAACGATGTTTCCCTCAACAGCAGACCATGTATACAACAGTGGTCCCATAAGGTTAGTACCATGTAGCCTAGGTGTGTAGTAGGCTATCCCATCTAGGTTTGTGTGAGTACACTCTGATGTTTTTGCACAATGATAATATCGCCTAACAACACATTTCTCAGAACGTTTCCCTGTCATTAACGATACATGACTGTATTTGTGAAACCATCATCACAATCAAAATAGTGAACATACTTATCACCCCCACAAATTTCACCTTAATATTTGAAAGATGTTTTTGCTAGATAACTAATTCTAGATTGACAGTTTTCTTTCAGTACTTTGACGATGTTGCTCCACTCCCTTGTGGCTTCATTGTTACCATTGAGAAGTCTACTGTTCTATCCTTATTCTTCCATACATATCTTTTTTCTCCTCTAGCTTCTTTTTAGATTTTTTCTTTATTCCTGGTTTTGAGCAGTGTGGAAATAATATACCTTAGTGTAATTTCTTAATGTTTCTTGGGCTTGAAGGATGTTGAGCTTCTTAGATAAGTATGTTTATAGCTTTTATCAAATTTGGAAAATTTTAATCTATTATTATAATTTCTTCCAGTTTTTTTTCCTCTTCCTTCTCCTTTCCCATTTGGGGAGGCCGATTATCCATATGTAAGTGTTATTACAGTTGTCCCAAAACTCACTGTTCCTCTGCCCCACCCCCCATTTTTTCCTGTTTGATTTTGGATGGAATTAATAGCAGATTAGACATTACAGAGGAAAAGATTAGTGAATTTGAAAATAGCAATAGGAAGTAACAGCCTGTTCTACTGATGAAGTCTTAGGTAACTGAAATATCAGCTGATGTCACCATGTGCCCTTTGAGATTTCGATTAAAGTTAGTTTTTGTTCTCTGTCATGTTTATGTTAATACTAATGTTTTGGGAAATCCTAATGTCTTCCCCAAGCTTTCTCTAAATTTCCACCCTTTTAGGTTCTTATCATGGTTGCTCAGAATTCTACTCTCTGTAGCTCTTCCTGAACTTTTATGGCTATCATCTCCCCTTCATATAGAGTATTAAATAAGGAAGAGAGCCTCATTTTAAATTTTTCTCGAAAACACTCTTATGAGGAACTTATGTACGTAGTAGACTTTTTGTCGTTGAAGGATTGAGGTTTTATATTGTAACAATGAAAATCTTTTAAAATTACTGCTAAAAACAGTGATGATAACTAGTTTTAAGCACCTTCTGTGCTTTAGTAAGCACGTGCTTAAGTGCTTTGTGTGTTTTGACCAATTTAATTCTTGGAACAGTCCTATAAGATAAATATAATTATTACTACATATTTTTCTGATACTGTGAAGTTAGTAATAGTACCTGTGTCATTAAATATTTCTAAAGATTTAATGAGAGAATCTATGTTAGATACTTAGCTCCAGTGGCTGAAAACATGGTAAATTCTCAAAGCAGGCTAGCTATTGCTGTGTTGATGGATGATTAGATTGATGGATGCTTAGATAAAATATGATGTTTGGTATTTTTTTCAAAGTAACCTTGATAGAGTGGGTGGATGTAGTGACAAAACTGGCTATAAATGGATACTTCCTTGAAAGTGGATGATGGGTTCACTGAAATCGAATCTCTCCTTTAATATGTTTGAAATTTTATGTAATTTTTTAAAATGGAATAGCTGAATTAAAAAAGAAGCTGAGTCAGAATTACTACATATCAACTTTAAAAAAATGTTTCCCTACATACTTAGTTTGAATGCAAACTAAGATGATATGTTTCCCTAGAAGTTCCAGAGTAGAATTGTATCGATTGTTATACACACTGACAATTACTCAGAATAATACTGTATTAACTTGGCAAGTAGAGTAGCATCCCTGTATAGCTCAGGACTGTGTAAGACTCTAAATGTGCATTCAGAATTATAGTTTGAAGTTATTAGCTAAGTGATTCTCAACCTTATGAAAAACAACCCTTTTATTATTCATGTCCTACTCTTATGAGAACTATATTTTCAAAAACTTCTTAGCAAACTGCATTAAATAATAATTTATTTCTCAATAATAAAAAAAGCATGATGATTAATTCTGATCAAAACCTGATAACCAGTATATATTTAGTATACTGAGTTTCTATAATTGTAGTCCAAAGCACAGAGAGTGTTACTTAGCATGTCCTAACTAAATCATGGGCATGCATAATTTTTACCTAGATGTTTTGAAGTACTGAAAATAGCTCATTGTGACTAAGGAAACCCTTATTAAGAATTACTACTTCATATGCAAGATTAAAATCTAAGAAGCTGCTTTCATGTATTTACATATTAATCAAAATTATGCTTAATCCATTTATTCATTATTCTTTCTCCCCATTTCTAAAGTATTTCAGCTGTAGTTTTGATTAAAGAAATGCAATGTTAGTTTATTCTATTAGCTAAGAGAATCAGAAGTAGCTTATAGCCAAAATTGCTTCCATATTGCTCCTTTGTTTTTCAAGCTCCAGTTTTCTTCTAATAATACAGTTGAAGTTTATTCAAGTGAACAGAGACAAATGATTGTCACTTTTCAGTCAGTCCCTTGATGGTTCACTATTATTTATTATCATAATTCAACTTCAGCAAAATGAATAGGACTTTTAGCATCTGGTACTTCCCTACTCTTCTAGTTTTGCCTTCTTTTGCTTAACCCTGAAAGGGACAGATGGCTTCAGAACTGTGTACTTTTGTAGTCCTATTCTTTTTTTTCTCCACTGAAAGCGTTTACAGTCCTTCCAAGTTTGTCTGCCTAGAAAGCTCTTATTCATCCTTTAACGTGCAGCTCAGCTGTCAACTCCTATAAAAGGGGAGGAAAGGACACATACTTTGACCCAGGTGTATCATAATGTGTTCGCTTGCTACTTATTCACATGAATGTAATAAGATATTCCTAGAAACAGGATTCTAAAACATTTATTTTGAAGTGAGAAGAAAAATAAATTTGTACAAGGTTAAATTTTATGAATTAAAATTTTGTAAATTATGTTACTAGTTGACCTTTTTACAAAATGCCCGATTTGCTGACGTAATCAAACTCTGTGTCAGATGATCTTGCTCACTGTGTCAGGCTCATTAAATCAGAAGGGTTAGCATGGTAATCTGTCACTCCTACTTTATTTGTACAAATTTAACAAAGTAAAATTTTATTTTGGACATAGAGAAATTATGGTATATGTAATAAATCAAATGTTCTTTAATGAAAGAACAGTCTTTGGGTCACCTATCTAGTGGTAGAACCTTTTTAAAACCTTTTAAATTAAAATACCCACATGCTTTTGTGCTGTTTAATTACTATCTTATACAAGTTATAATGTGCTAGACTTTACATTATAGACAGATTTACTTTTTGCTTTAAAAGGTATTCTCCTTGAAAAATCATTAAAATGGTGAATTTTGTTATGTATGTTTTACTGCAGTAAAAAAAATTTTAAATCCATGCACAAAGTAAAAAAGACCTCGCTTGCCAGCGCTTCTTTCACACTGATTCCCATATTGCTCTATGCTTTTCCTTCTATTGCCCTCCATTTTTCCTTTACCTCTTGAACCCCACCACTAAGCAGACTTTCCTTTATCTTAACAAACTTTCTTTATGTTAATAACTTCATAGCCTTTCCTCCTGTATTTACCTTAATTGAGACCTTCCCTGAGACTCAAACATCTAGGTGCTCATAGTTTTCCTCTTCGTTTCAATTCCTGCCTTTACTTGAGTGATTTGTGTCCACACAGATAATTATAACTTTGTCAGTACCTTGAACTCCTCATTTCCAGTGACCTTTTTTTGACTATGCCTTAGCTAAGCATTCAGTTTTTAGGTCATACCGTCGACCTTGCTTTAACTGGGGCCCCATAAACTCCCAGATCACCAGTGTTGTTGATGTCTCTGACTAAGTCCATTATTCTAGCTTGTTTGTTCAGCTATACCAACTAGTGCTGTACCCTGATAATTCATATGAGCTACTGTCTTAGAGTTCTAGCTGGTCTTCCCCTTCTCTCCTCTTCATATCTTTTATATTTCTATCTGATGATTTTTCTAGAATGTAAACCTGATTATCACATCTTGGTTAGACTTCTTCAAGGATATCCCATTACTGAGAAAATAAATCCAAAAATTAGCATGATGTAGCTGACTCTTCATAGTCTGGTTCTGGATTTCATTAGTATTGTCTCATATTTCGACCTTTGCATGTTTTTCTTTGGCTATATTGAAGTATTTGTAGTTCCCCAAATATGCCCTTGCACTTAGCAAAGGATAATCCTATTCTGACTTCTCTGTGTTCTTGTTGCAGACTATATTTTCTTCGTTATAGCTCTTATCATAGTGCAGTATCATTTCATATTTGTGCCTGTTGTAGTAATATTATTCATACTGCTAGAATATGAACAATAATGGATTTTTTTACTTATGTTTCCCTAGCATAAAGAAGCTAAAACATATTTATTGGCTTAATGAACAGTTACAAAAAGGAAGTAAAACTAGCAAAGAAAGCTGTTGTACCTTCTTAGTACCCAAGGACCAGTAGTCTTTACTATCACGTCTAAATTTTCACTCTTATAATACTAGAAAATCTTAACATAACACCACTCATGTTGACAAAGTTATGATAAAACTGATGTTGGTGATATTTTTATAGTTGTATCGTTTGACAGTGATATATTCTGAGAAATGCATGTTTGGCGATTTCGTCATTGTGCAAACGTCATCATGTACGTACACAAACCTAGATGGTGTAGCCTACTACACACATAGGCTGTATGGTCCCAATCTTAGGGGACCACCATTGTATATGTGGTCCATTGTTGACCTGATCATCCTTTTATGGTGTGTGACTGTTATTGCTATAACCTTTGTGAAGTTTGACTATATAGCATCTAGGACTGAAAAATTATTTCAAATGACAGCACAAAGAATAAAAGTCAGATGCGAAATTGTGCATACATTATAGTTACACTTGTATTTTAAAATGCGTAATAAAAAGACTAAGGAACTATATATTACAGTGGTAGCAGTGATTTTATGATGTTGGAACTTTGGGTGGTTTTCCCACCTTTGAAAGTATTTTCTATAATATGGTTGTATTTTTGATTTGAAGTATATATAACTTACCCCAATAATTAGATTTTTAAAAATGTAATCCTGAATCAAAGCTCTTAATGTATGAGCACTGGAACATTTTTTGAGTGATGTTTTTTTTTTGGTCTTAAAATGGCTCCTCACAGTCCGGTCAGAAGGGAAGGGATTGGTAGTTAAAAATTGCTGTTGAGGTGAAGTATGTCTGGCCAGCATAGAATGTTGGTCATTTAAGTAGGGTTTCAAGATTGACTCATACAGTAATTCTTCATTTCCAAAATCTGAATAGTAAATTTTCTGTTTTAAAGGTAGTTTTTGTTTTGGTTTTAAGGTATCAGTTTTTGGAGGAAGCTTTTCAAAACCAGAAAGGTGCAATTGAGAATCTGTTGGCTAAGCTTCTTGAGAAGAAGAATTACGTTCATTTTGCAGCTACTCAGGTACAGAATAGGTAAGTGTGTTGCATTAAAACCATAATTTCACTTTTAGGATTATTAAATGCAGTGGGTACAGTTTAAATTTGTTTTCCTTCTATGTTATATTAAACATATATAGAAAACTTTATTTTTTGGAGAGGTAAATTGTATAATTTGAGTTTGGATTATAATATTTATTAATTAAGCAAAATTTAATTGACCAAAATTTTGGATACTCTTTTAGGATACATCTTTGACTGTTTTATAATTAATAAGACTCTATTCTTCATAAGCCTTGGTTAAATGTGGGAAAAGCAGTTAATATGTAGGAAGTTGAATTAGAAAATTTAAACCCGAGACTGTCTAGAAGACAGTGTAGAGGAGAGAATATGAGAAGTGGTGAACCAATTTATTTTCCTATCTGTGAAACAAGCGTTAAAAACAGTACTTACCTTAGTAGTAGTGTTATAAGAGGAATGTACAGCAAGTTTTCTGGCACATCGTAAACCCTCAAATTTTAGCTGCTATTATTTTGTTAGTAATGCCATCAGTATTTAAAAATTCTATTTTAATTCATTTCTAAATAAATTAAACATATTGGTAAAGCAAGTAGGAGTAAATTCCATAAGTGAGTAGATTAACAAGATTAGGACTCTTAATGTAGAAAGACAAACCCTTGGAGCTAATATAGTTAAAACCTGTATGTTCCTGGAGGTTCGAATAGGGATAATAGGCCTTCATACTTAAGGTTCACAAATATTGGGACTTTTACGTGCTTCTAGAATATTAAAATTTGTTAATTTATGATGTTTAAAATAGCACATAGTAGATAAACTCAAAAAATGTTAAATAGATGAAGAATGAAAACAGTGCATTATACATCAGACAGTAAAGTGATAGAACTTTCATTTTAAGAAGTGATACCAAAGGGAAATAAAGGCTTCTCAGAGGTTGTAGATAATATGTAAATATATACACACACACAACTCATGGATGGTTAGTTCTTATGGAAATGTCAGGAGGTTTCAGATTATGTTGCTGATATGTTGTGGGTGTTGTTGGATAGGATAACTGTGTCTTTTCATAAATTACAGATGGATGTCCCTTTCAGAGAAAAGATAGTGAGTTGGTTCATATGTCAGTCCCATATTTTTGTACATAGGTTTTGTACATATTTTATATTGTGTACGTATTTTGTATGTATGTTCCTGAATCTGTAGAGAAGTGGAACAAGAGGTTTGTGTGTTATAAGATGGCAAAGGGTTGGGGAAATTAATGATGTCATCTTAAGAAAGCTTTAAAAAAAAGTGTTAAAATCTCTAAGGATACTCCCCCTTTTAGACACGTTCTTTGATCTGTCTCTATTTTTTAATGTACATTCATTTTTTTCCCCTTCACAAATGAACATAGAGTAGACATGCTTAAATCCAGTGAGAGTCTGATTGTTCTCTGCTTTCAGCATGCTTAATGATTTCAGTCTTTGACTGAATCATTTTAAGTTTGAGTCCTATATTTCTTATTACTAGTAGTCAGCACTCTCATTTTTAAAAAGTGTCTTCCACTCACTTTAATAAGGACAGAATTGAATAAAATTTTCAAATAAGTGCCCAAACAAGCACTGATGTACACACATAGGAGGGAAAACTACGTTATTATGGCTCAGTGTATTAAAGTTACTCAAATTTGAATTTGGCAAATGAGAGGCCATCTAGGGGTTGAAAAATGCGAGTTATAGTTTGTACCGAAGTAAAATGTGGGCTACCTTCTTATGGTTGTTTGTTAACATTTTATATATTTGCGTTGTTTGGATTCTCTCCTTCCTGTTTTGTAGATAGCAAGGTATCACCTGTATCATATTTGCAACCAAAACTTTCATAGCCACAATGGGAGTTTATACCTATTTGTCAAACACATGACAGCTATTTTAAAAAATGGATTGAAAATGTTTTATGCTCTGAACTGTATACAATAGGAAATTATTTTGGGAAGAATCTATGGAAGTCGTATATCAGAACCCCCATTTGAAGTGGTTAACTTATAAGTGAAAATAAACCCTTCTAAGTTTAATTCCTACTATTTCAAAAGATAATTATTGGTCGCAACATTGTTCTTTTGCACCTTGTTCTTGAAAAGCATTAAGATTAAATACAACCAGTGTGCCAGATTTGACAATAACCAGCAATTGTTGATGTCAGATATTTGTCTATCACATTCACGTTATAGGAACTAAATGAGATTGCCATCCAGATTAATAAACCAGCCTTTATGAACTTAATTTAAAATTATCAGATATTTAATCCATTATGAACTCAATTTAAAATTACGAGATATTTAATCCATTCTTTGTCTATATACATAACTTGTCTGGACCAAATTGAGTGGTTGGGTCTACCGAAACATAAAATGGTACATTTTGACACAAGTTGAACTTTAGTTTCTCGGTTAAGTGCCCAGTTGGATGAATTTCTGTAACAGTTGATGATTCAGAGACATAGGATAAGTTGGTAACCTAATGATGCATTTCTCTTATTCAGGATAAAAGAAGTAAATGAGACTAACAAACGAGTAGAACAGGAAATTAAAGTGGCCATTTTCACCCTTATCAATGAAATTAATAAGAAAGGAAAATCTCTGTTACAGCAGCTAGAGGTACGGTTCAAAGACAAAGTAAAACAAAAATTGCTTCTCTTGCTCTTTAGCTGTTTTTAATGTTTATTGATAGCTCTTTTAGATTGATGGGGCGGGGTATGGAAATAAGTAAATTTAAAAAAATTTTGTTCATTTTCTATCAGAAAGTAGACCTTTTTTTCGAGTTAGTTACTTTGCAGCCCAATTTAATAACACTGATTTTGGCTGTGTAAATTAGGAGATAGTGTTGTCCTTTTAAGAAAGGAAGAATTATTACTAAAATGGGATATAAATGAAGACAAAGCCACCCTGCCACATTTTGCCCTCCCCCTCAAGATAGGGCCTCAATTTAACTTTTATTTATGAATGTGTATTGGGATTCTGCTTGAGTCAGTTCTGTGTTCCACTTTATTTTTGAAATATTCCATAGTTTTGCTAAAAATGCTACTCATTTTGAAATTTATAAACTTTTGAACTTAGTAATAATTTTATTGTATTAGGTCTTTGTGTTGCGTATTTTTAGATTAATATGTAGATGCAAATCCAATTTGTGAAATCCAAATTAAGTTTTAATCAAAAATTCATCTCTCCTGTCCACAGTTGATTGGTTCTCAAAATTTTGTGGTCTTAATTAGGTTTAGATGATATGGGATTATGTTTTCTGCACCACTGAGTAGTAAGAATTTAAACTGTGTATTTGATTATTTAACTTCCATTATTATTAACCTCAAATTTTCTGTAGCAGATGTTTTCTGTTCTGTTCCTTCATAGAACATTGTAGAAATATTAGATGCATAGTTACATACAAAAGAAGGAAATTATGTGAGTTGGGTGTTATTTCTGAATTTCTGTCTTTTGAAATCTGTCTTTCCGTAAAGACACAATTTTGTCAGAAATCTTTCCATGAGACACAATTGTGAGATTAAAAGTACTCTTATACATATCGTTAAAGTTGGAGGTCTCTTTCCTGTTGTATAGCCAGCCAGTTGCATTTAACCCTAATAGATTTTTGTTTTCAAAACGATGGTGTGAATGAAGAGCATTTAGCAGCAACTGTTTTTGATACCTTTTAACACTTTTTAACTGTAGGTCTTAAATAATGCTCTTAAACCATTTCAAGAACTTTTGAATTAAAAGCCCCTTAGTGCTAAACTATACATAACTATCTGGTAATGAATCTGTCACATGCTCCTAACATGCTGATAATTTAACTAAATGTTTTCTAGTGTAATATGTTCCTAAACTTTGTAATATAGAGATTTTCCTAAGCTTTATAAAAGGGATGATTTCCAGGGAGGTTGTAAGTCAAACTTCTGTCAGTTGAATACTTTTATCTATTGATTTACATTTTTATAAAATGAGCAACTTTTTTTGTTAGGGAAAAAATTGTCCAGTAAACCAAACTGAGTCATTTTTGTAAGAAAGTGATTAAGCACTAAGTAGATTGGTTGTTTGGTATGCTGAATATCAAGGTACACAAGACTATCCTTTCTGGGAGTTTTAGTTTCTAGAAGGCAGTTTATTTTTCCTGTGTAGCATTTCCCCCACATTGGTCTTTCCTTCAACCCTTACTTACTCCCTTGTTCTTTATGAAGTTTTGTCATCTGAAAAGATTCCCTAGCTGTATTCTTAGAACTCTGGGATTCATCTTTCTCATTTTGTGTTAAGTGTTTAAAAGAAGAGAGTTTAACTTCAGCCTCCTGCCACACCAGTAGGTGGCACTGGTAACACAAAAGTTTCTTTGGCCTGAAAGTGTAGTGAGTTAAGATTATTTAAAATTATTCCTGAAGGTTAGCTCATTATGCCATAGACTCTATATATTGCATTAACCTAATAAAAAGACACTATTTTAACAAAGACCTTTCATCTTCTGAAGGAAAAAAGAGACATCAGCTAACATTGTTTCTGTATCTGGAATGTCCTTTTTAGCCTAGAGAACTAAGTTTTAGTTCTACTTTTGTTAGTGACTTTTCCTTTGATATTAGGCTCATTAAATAATGAGAAGCGTGTCAATTTATCCGTTTTTAAAAAGAAATTTAGGTATTGTGTTCATTTGTGTTAGAAATGAGTTGATTTTTTTCATATAGAATTCTTCAGTGAGCCTCTTGTTCTGTTGCAGAATGTCACAAAAGAAAGACAGATGAAGTTACTCCAGCAGCAGAATGACATCACAGGCCTTTCCCGGCAGGTGAAGCACGTTATGAACTTTACAAATTGGGCGATTGCGAGTGGTAGCAGCACAGCACTACTGTACAGCAAACGACTGGTGAGATACGTAGTATCTTTATTTTTTCTTTAAATTGACTTTGTTAAGATACTGTTTACATTCAGTGAACTGCACCTGTTTAAAGTGTAGGTTTTGAATTTTGTCAAATGTAACCACACCACATCAAGATAGAGACCATTTCCATCACCCACAGAAGGTTAATTGTTCCACTCTACCCTTGGCCTTAGGTAATCATTAGTCTGATTTCTGTCATTTTCTAGAATTTCATATAAATGGAATCATATGGTGTTTACTCTTTTGAAGATATCTACTATCATAATGCAGTCAATGACCAGAAATGGCAGAAATTCAAGCGTGTGCATTGGATTGCTGTTAGAGATAGTCTTTTAAACACTGATACTGTCTCATCTGAGACTGACACTGTGGGGCTACATGAGCTTTTATGTCTTTATATTGTATGTTTTCTCAAGTGATACTTAATTTTAAGACTAATGTGAATTTTTTCCCTTTAAGATTACTTTTCAATTGCGCCATATTTTGAAAGCACGGTGTGATCCTGCCCCTGCTGCTAATGGAGCAATACGTTTCCATTGTGATCCCACCTTCTGGGCAAAGAATGTAGTCAATATAGGTGAGAAATAATTAGTTTTATGAATATAACTTGGAACACTGAATAAGAGAGAAAGCATCTAAAGCAAATTTTAGATAAAGTTTTTTAACTTCACTCTAACATAAACTTCTTAGAAAATATGTTCTTCATTGGAAACTCACTTGAGCTATGTTCATTACATCTTTAAGAATGTTGAGAGTCTCCTCTATAAATTTTGAAAAAATGTGTATTATTTCTAACTTTCCCCCTACATTTTAAAAAATTGATACTGTTTTTAATCAAAATCTTAGCATTCGGGTCTTAATTCTCTGGAAGAATTTCTCAGATGCTTAGTAGTCTGTATATTAATTGTACCAAATTGTCCACTAGAGGAGGACCTCCAGTATGCTGATTTATCTGAAAGTCATGTCCTGAGGAATGGTTGAAAACTAAGAGTAGCTCTTTTAATAAGGAAGAGAAATGGACTTTGCTTTTGTTACTCCACAGTGTGGACCTAAGGACTACAGGTTGAAGTTACAGAGAGACAGACAGACAGCTCAATTTTAAACAAAACCAAACTCCAAAAACTTCCCAACAATGAGAGCTGTCTACAGATTAAGTAAACTCACTTTCAAAGTAGTCAGGTCCTCAATGTTGGAAGTTGTAAAACCAGAGGTGGATGGCCTTCTGTACAAAAAGTAATCTTTTTGTATATTCAAATTTGGCTACATTCTAAGATCAGACATTGGCAAACTTTTTGTGAGGCATGATAGCTAACTTTCGTTTTCACATTTTAAAGGGTTGTAAAAACAAAAACCAAAGAAGATATGACAAATTTTATGTGGCATCAAAGCTAAAATACCTGCCTTATTACAGGAAAAGCTTGCCAACTCTACCTTTGATCAAACCTTCCTAAAATTTGCCTTCTATTTCTAGAAAGCACTAGGCTCTGTGAGAAGCAAGGAAAATTGTCATTTCTAAGGACATAAGTGGTTTAAAACGTTCAGCATTTCCACAGAAGACAGTTTTGTAGCAATGTAGTACTCTGCCCTGCACATTTTGGCAATTCTAAGGAAGATAGAATCAGTGTTAGCAGTTTGAGTATCCTTGGATCTTGTCAGGGGAGAATTGATTTAGACTGACTGGATTGGCCTTTTGTAATATTTCTTTCAGCTCTTTAGTTTTCTGTACACATGTGTAAATAAAGAATACGGGCAGATAATATGTTGTTCTGAATAATCAAAAGTCGGTTGTTCTTTGGACTATATTAGGTTTCTGATCTTCATCATCTTTAAACCTAGCTCCCATCCCTGCTGGAAGCTTGGAGTGATAATAGTTGTCAGAGGAAAGAGGAAAAGATAGTGATTAACCCACAAAGTAGATGATTTAGTCGATTATATGCAAATTATTCTCATTTTTTAAATCCTTCAGGTAATCTAGTAATAGAGAGTAAGCCAGCTCCTGGTTATACTCCTAATGTTGTAGTTGGGCAAGTGCCTCCAGGGACAAACCACATTAGTAAAACCCCTGGACAGATTAACTTAGCACAGCTTCGACTCCAGCACATGCAACAGCAAGTGTATGCACAGAAACATCAGCAGTTGCAACAAATGAGGATGCAGCAACCACCTGCACCTGCGCCAACGACAACGACAACAACACAGCAGCACACTAGACAAGCGGCCCCTCAGATGTTACAACAACAGGTGAGTATTATATCACTATAGTATTGATATAAATTATTAAGACCTCTGTCCTATGTAGATGAGTTACACATTTCAGTTGCTAGCAGGGACAGAGCTCAAAGGTCAGAGTTTAAATTTGCTCTGGGTATGGCAGGGATGTGGGGGAGATGTGAGGAAGGGGCAATAAGTAAATACTTACCATAGGAAACAAAATTAACTCACTAGTACTCTGGAGGTACACAAGTTTTTATCCCTCCATCCCAGATATTTTTTGTTTTCCACCTATGGTTTTGGACCAAAGAAGCAGATTGTCTGCTATGTTCTTTAGGCATTTGTTCAAATCATTCCCATCTCTGTCTCTCTCCTGCTTTCCCCTCCCCCATCCAAATCAAAACTATTAATCCAAGGTTGGGTAAGTTAATATTGATATGCTTTAAACACACGCATATACTGAGAGAAGGGGCTGGGGCTAGAGATGAGATTAATGTACACTTTTTACTTTATGCCCCTCTATCCTGACTGAATTATTTTTACCATAACATTTTATAATTGAAAGATAAATTTATTTAAAAATTATACAAATGCAATTTCTACCTTTTGTAGCCTCCAAGATTGATCAGTGTGCAAACAATGCAAAGAAGCAACATGAACTGTGGAGCTTTCCAAGCCCATCAGATGAGATTGGCTCAGAATGCTGCCCGAATACCAGGGATACCCAGGCACAGCGGCCCTCAGTATTCCATGATGCAGCCACACCTCCAAAGACAAGTATGCCTAGAGTTACATTTGTAAGAATCATACAATTTTAAAACTAAAAGACACCATTTTTCTTAATCAGTTGGTGGGGGGTGGGTCATTGATACCTTTGGGAATTGATTAATGCTGTCTATCTTCTTGCTCCAGAAAAGTACACATACGTATAAAATTTTGTATTCAATTTTAGGAGCTTTTTTGATCCTATAAACCCATTATGTACTATGGGTTGAGAACCCCTGATCTAGTCCAACCAATTCATTTTACAGAAGTGAAAAACAAAGGAGCTTGTCATTTACCCACAGTCACAAGAGAATAATGGTAAAATCAAGATTAAAACCTTAGTTTCCTGAAATTGTTCCTCTGATCTTTTAATGCAACATTTTGAACCTAGTACGTATAAAAAGGACTTTGAGAACAATAGAACTATCCTATATGTAATTTTATTATTATTATTTATTTATTTATTTTTGGCTTCTCTCTACTCAGTATTGTTCTTTTTGGGATATAGACATGCCTATTCTTAAAGATAAGTATATTTAGGGGCTGGCCTAGTGGCATAGTGGTTAAGTTCATGTGCCCTGCTTTGGTGGTCTGGGTTTCGTGGGTTTGGATCCCAGGTGTGGACCTGCACACTGCTCATCAAGCCACACTGTGGAGGCATCCCACATAGAAAATAGAGGAAGGTTGGCACAGAGGTTAGCTCAGGGACAGTCTTCCTCAAGCAAAAAGAGGAAGATTGGCATCAGATGTGAGCTCAGGGCCAGTCTTCCTCACACGCAAAAAGTGTATTTAGAAACATTTTTCCTAATCTTTGCTTGAACAGTAGACTATATTTGTATAGGATTTAATGATTATAAAATGAGGCTGCTTTTACATGGGTTTCTAGTTATAAAGTAATAAAGTTCATTTTATGACGGTTAGAGTGATGTTTCTCAAAGCATGCTTTAAAGACCATCAGAATGACTGAGGGGCCTTGTCAGAAATAGATTCTAAGCCATATCCACTGAATCAGTGTTTCCAGGAGGGGAGTACTCAGGCATTTATAAAACTTCTACTAACTATCTGAGATCAGTCTGCATGCTAAAGTTGTACAAACACTGTCCCGGAGCAGTAGTTCTTCAGCTTTTTGGCTCAAGTACCTCTGGAAAGACTTTTCAAAAATACACTCTCTTACATTTGAAGGTTGACATTTAAAAGTTCCATTATAAGTTTAAGTAGTTGCAAAAGACATACTTTCTGGCATGTTGTAAATATTGATGTTATAAAGTAAAGCACTTACATCACTGTTGTGAACGAATCCACTGGAATCCCAAATACCATAGCAAGCTCTCTTTTGAAAGTCAAAATTTCATACTCCCTTTTCTCTTTGGACTTGAATTTTCCCTTCTACTTCCTCTACAAAATTTTATCTAAATATATTTATGTTTAATAGACATATAGATAGTCTATTGCAACTTTCTCCAGGAAAAATGTCTATTTTAATTTAAAAAGTTTTAAATTTCTAGTGACGGTAAAGCTATCATTAAGCTTTAGAACTTTTTCTTTGGATCGAATTATCATTACAATTATTCCTGTGTAATTGTTTAAACACATAAATATATTTATGGATTTAAGAATATTAGGACACATCTAAAGTAAAATTCTTTTAGTATACATTTGTTTATGAGATAGATGGAGGCTTTTTTCACTTCCTACTTATGTATGTTTGTTACTTCTTGTTAGAGTAACTCAGAATTCATCAATTTTTATTACTAGTTCTTTTGGTTTTTGTTTTCGTGTGATGCTCAGGGAACTTGTTCACAAAAATATTTATCTGGAAATTAAAAGAATTTTCCTCAATTCATTGAACTTTTTCTAGGTTGTAAGCTGAAACTCACAATGAGCTACCAAAACTCTTGTAAAGATATTAGATGATAGCTTCTTTAGGTCTTTATTTTTGTTGATCATCAGGTATCAAAACCCACTCAAACATTTGTTACCCAGTTTTTGGAGCCAGTTACTTTCTCAACAACTTTATTTCCAATTGTACCTTTGCTTGTCTGTCCAGGAGTTTTTTCACCCTGGGGCAATATGCTAAAATAAGGTTAGGAGTGGGTCAGAGGTGTGCTTGTTTTTGTGGGAGAAGGGCAATTGCAAAAGAGTAGTAGAAAAGGAGCACCTGGCACAGTCTCAGGTAAATGAGGTTTTCTTTACTAAAGAGTACATATGAAGGTTGAGGATCTGGACATTAATTTCCTTAAAAGTGTTCACATACCTGTGTACACCATAGCGCATGGAAAGCCTTCAGGGATTACCGGGGGTAAGTACACCCTTTAGAAGAGTGTGGAAGCTACAGAATCAGACTAACCAACCATCTCAGAACATTGTGTTTAGACTTAAGGGTCCCTAGAGAAATCATTGAATGTTAGATTTTTTTTTTTTTTTCTCTCCAAAGCACCCCACTACATAGTTGTAGATTCTAGTTGTGAGTGCCTCTGGTTGTGCTATGTGGGACATCCCCCCATCATGGCCTGATGAGCAGTGCCATGTTGGCGCCCAGGATCCAAACCGGCGAAACCCCCAGCTGCAGAAGCAGAGTACGTGAACCTAACCATTCGGCCATGGGGCTGGCTCCAAATGTTAGAATTTTTAATTTTTAAATATTTCAAATGATTTCTTCATATGTGTTTAGTAATTTATTTCCCAAAGGTTTTCATCTGTGTTATCTTAAATGATCCTCATAACAGCCCTCACAGTGACACAGGTGAGATATCATTATCCACATTTCTGATTTCCGAGATTATGTGATTTGCCTAAAGTCATACAATATTAGAGTCAGGGATTGATGTCATGTTTCCATTTGTAAATTCATTGTTCTTCCTACAATATCAATTACACAATTATTTCTATTCTCAAAAAAGACAGAAGAGTCAAAGAGGAATATGGATAGAACAGTGGCTTTCCTGATGTTTGAAAACTTGGGAGCTTCCAGATCATTTATTTATATATATCTTTGTTCTGAAATAAGATTATATCACCAGGCTGATAGGTTGAAAATTATTGGCAAGCCTCTTTTTTCCTAAATCCTATACAGTCAGTCAATAAAAAATGAAAAGGCTAAGTTTGAATTATTATTCTTTTCCTATATTACTTTGAAAGGGGCTGCTTCTTGATTTCCCAGCCACAGATATCAAACACTTGTGTATCCTTCATAAACTAAAAATTGTTGTCAAGGTATAGTTCATGTTAGGATATCCTGACAGGTCAAGATGTTAATGATAACACCTTCTTTCCTAACAGCACTCAAACCCAGGGCATGCTGGACCCTTTCCTGTTGTGTCGATGCACAACAACACCACAATCAATCCAACCAGCCCTACTACAGCTACTATGGCAAATGCAAATCGAGGTCCCACCAGCCCATCTGTTACAGCAATAGAGCTAATCCCCTCAGTTACCAATCCAGAAAACCTTCCGTCGCTGCCAGATATTCCACCCATACAGGTTTGTATTTAAGTTGAATGAGAGATTTAAAACCTTGTGTTAATTAGGCTGTTTTTTAAAATTCACGAGCAACGTGTTTTTGAAATTTCCGAAGAGCAGAGTATAAATATTTGAATTGTAAAAAGTTATCTGTACTAAAACTGGAACTCCTCAGTATTTTCAAGTTATAGGGCTTCAGCTTTGCTAATCTTTCTACCACCTGCCAGCAGGCAAACCTTGTATTAGATGAAGCACTCTTGATGTGAATTTGGATCCAGAGATGACAACAGGACCAAAATGTGGTCAGATCTTTGTCAGTCCTCTGTTAGGTCCATAAGGGATAGCTAACCCCTTTGCAAACGGGTTGGACTGAAAAAGGAAGTGGTTGGAAGGTCTAGATATCAGGCATGTTGGTATGTATACTGAGAGAGGAAGTAATAGTGAGGAATAGAAGATGGAATGTGAGGGGCCTCTGAGGCATCTTGTCCCTTTCACCTGTAACATTTCCCTGTGGAAAAATATCTTTCAATGTCTTTTGGAATTTCATTAATTTATTTGAATTAAAAGCATTTTATTTTTAAATGTAAATATAACTTTTGAAGCCTATACTCCTTCATCTTCTCATGTGTTGTATGAGTTATTCAGAGTCACGGGTCACCATGGGAGCAAGGAGCAGTGAAACTAAGTCATTAGGACCCCTGACTCTCTCTATAGCTGCAGTCTAACATTTTTATGTATTTAATGGATTTATAAGAGTTAGTGTTAAAGGATGTTTCTATAACTTAAAATTGTTTCAAAATCACTAAGTCATTGTGAATTCTCTTAATCTGATTGCTTCCCTGATATTAGGAGAGCTCTTTTTTGGCTAAGTGAATGATAGTTGTATTGGTGCTGAGAGTACTGGGCTACAGTCACTGTGATGTTAATGTCAGTGATGGACCATATGTATGACGTGGTCCCGGAAGATTAGTACCATATAGCCTAGGTGTGTAGTAAGCTATACCATCTTGGTTTGTATAGGTATGCTCTGATCACACAACGATGAAATCTCTTGACAGTGCGTTTCTCAGAACTATCCCCATTGTTAAGTGGCACATGACTGTATATAGAATGGAAAATTTTGAAATATATCTATAAAAATAAAATTTCTAATTTGTAAGCTTATTTACAAAGCACTGTCACAGGCAGTATATCAATTAAATGCTTGACATCATCTCATATGGTATGTAATATCCCTATTTTATGAATGAGAGTAAGAGAGGTTAGTGACTTTCTCAGAGTCACCCAGTAGATGGAAAAGTTGGAATTCAAAACCCAGAGTCCTGATTACAAGTCCAGTTCTCTCCCCACTATCTGTAGAGATAGCGGAGAGGTAGTTTTGTGGTTGTAGGCCTGGAAAGGTATAGTATTGAGAGGCTTTGGGGAACCAGAGAGAGGTATGTACAGTGTTAAAGGAGTCATTCAAGTTTTATTAAGCACTTACTGTCTGCTAAAGTCCTTGGGCATTGAGGATAAAAAGATAAACAAGACTTGGTTTCAGTTCTTAAAGTTTCAAAGGGAGAAGGAAGGTTGCTAATATCAAACTTAGCATAATTTACTAGGGCTACTCTGACCTTGGTTCAGTACGTTCTTACGTAGACCAGATGGAGGAAGTGTAGATGCTTCACATCTTTGAGAAGTGTGGCATCAAAAGGGGAGCGGGCCCATATTAGACTTTCCCTGTCATCTTGCCTAGAAGAGCTTTAACATCAAGACAAGAAACTCTGGAATGTGTCCCTCCCCATCTTTAACTGTTTAAAGTGAAGTAGGGGGAGCAAAATCCATGCCTTTGCCTGTGAATTTCTCTTCATTGCAGACATGTTGTCTGACTTTATTTTTGTTTATCCATTTATTAAAAGCATCAACTTGTAAAAATTGAGATGTAATTCACATACCATAAAATTCAACTTTTAAACATATACAATTCATTGGTTTTTAATATATTCACAAGATTGTGCAACAATCACCACTATCTAATGCCAGAACATTTTCCTCACCCCAAAAGAAATTCTGTACCCATTAATAGTCACTCTCCGTTTCTCTCTTTCCCAGCCCCTGGAAACCATCTGTTTCTATGGATTTGCCTATTCTGGACGTTTTATATGAATGGAATTATACAATATGTGGCCTTTTCTTTCTAGCTTCTTTCACTTAGTGTGTTTTCTAGGTCCATCCATGTTGTAGCATATATCAGTACTTAATTCCTTTTTATGGCTGAACCTTCTATTGTATACATATACCACATTTGTTCATCCATTCATCGGTTGATAGACTTTTGACTTTCCACCTTTTGGCTTTTAGGAATAATGCTGCTGTGAACATTTATGTACAGGTTTTTGTATGAAGATAGATTATCAGGTCTCTGATAAATTTCTAGGAGTGGAATTGCAGAATTGTATTGTATGTTTAAGTGTTTGAGAACTGCCTAACTATTTTCCACAGTGGCTGTACCATTTTACATTTCCACCGGCACTGCATGAGGATTTCAGTTTCTCCACATCACAACATAAGTTATTGTCACCTACTTTAAAAAGCAGTTAGAAGTGGTTTTCACAAAAGTACAATGACAGTGAGAAGTAGTTAACCAGATGAACCAAAAGTAGAAAGGGAAGCAAACCTATCATCTTTTGAAGCATCACCTCAATTTTTCTCCTATCCTGAAGTTTCCATGGTATGGTAAAAAGAAACCCGGGTGAGGCCTCACAGGAAGCAGACAAGGTAGCAATAGCTGTGCAGTGCAAACAGGACACAAATACAAAGGCATTTTGGGTATTTGTTGATATACCTCAATGCTGATTATTACAGCCATCTAGTACAGAGTAGGAGTTGATTTAAATAGAATTCTTTCAACCTGAATTAGTTTTTATTTTGCTCTACTGTCCATCTCCAACATAGTGATAATGCATGTTAGTAATTTTGACCTTAGGGGCAGTTATATGATAAATCTGAATATTTTTTTAATAGATACATGAATATTAGGTTCTGTTCAGATTAGATTATAATTAATAGAAGTAGTGTTCTAATGATTATTAAATTCTTTGTAAACAATTTTCCATATATAGCATACTTAATAATTTATCTTCTACTCTACTGGATATTAGGAACTCTTGGGAAAACTGTGCTTCTGATAGTCCATGTAAATTTAAATGTTATAGAATACTCATGTCTATACTCTGTTCCCAACACAGGCTAAATTAATCAGTCTTTTCTTCCATCTTTATCATCTGATAGGTGAAAATAATGCTGATTTCATTTACATTTATTTGTGTGGTTGGTTATCTTTTCTTAGGGTCATTAATTATTTGTATTTCTTTTGTGTATTTTTTTTTCCTTTTAATTCACAGAAAATTATTTGTATAACACATGATCCATGCAGTTTCTCAAGGATGCTCAAAAACCAATGGTTTAATGAATAATGAATTAATATTTTTCCAGTTAGACTTGTAACTTTATTTATTTTGACTCTTGATCCATGTCTAGTGAAACCTGGAGGTGAATGCTTCAGCTAGTTGTTGAGGATGTATGGCATCAGGGAAGCCCCTTATGTACTTTTGGTTTGTCTCTTCCTAATCTGTCTACTCCTCTAGCTTTCAGGTTGTCTCTCTGGCCAGAGACAAAAATTGCAGGTGGGAGAGTATAAAAGGAGTGCGAGAGGAAGTAGATAATATGGGACTTTCATGTCTGTTTTGAATCATCCCTCTTCCTCCTTTATGTTTAGGTAAGATATAACCTAGCTTCCATCTGTTGTCCACATTAGGAGCTACCCCTCTTCACAGATCTCCCAGTTGACTTTAGTTGCAGCTAGGGATTCTCCTGTAGTTACATCTTATAAGTGAATCCTTGGCCAATAGCTGTGACCACTGAACAGGGACAACTACTGATAGCCCTTAATTGTCCCTCTAGCTAGCCTATAGCCTACTCTTACCTTCAGAGACTAGACTGTCTATCGCTTAACATGAGGTTTTTTAAAGGCTTTAATGAAGACGACTTATTGAGAGAGGCCTGTTTACCTTTTTGGTTTTTTTGAAGTGTAATTGACGTAACATACTAGTTTCAGGTGTAGAACATAGTGATTCGATGTTTGTATACATATCAAAATCACCACAATAAGTCTAGTTAACATCCATCACCATACATAGTTATAAAAAAATTTAAAAAAATTTTTTTTTCTTGTGATGAGGACTTTGAAGATTTACTCTCTTAGCTACTTTCAAATATGCAATAAAGTATTATTACCTATATGGTCATATGCTGCAAAATAACGTTTCAGTCAACGACAGACTGCATATATGACGGTGCTCCCGTAAGATTACTACCAAAAAGCCTAGATGTATAGTAGGGCTATACATAGAGGTTTGTGTGCATACATCCCTGATGTTCACCCATTGATGAAATGGCCTGGTGATGCATATCTTGGAATGTACCCCTGTCGTTAAATGACACATGACTGTAGTCACCATGCTGTACATTACCTCCTCATGATTTATAACTGGAATTTTGTACTTTTTGACCCTCTTTGCCCATTTTGCCCACCTTACACCCACTGCCTCTGACAACCATAGATCTGGTTCTCTGTATCTATGAGCTTGGTTTTTTGTTTTGTTTTCTTTTCTTTTTAGATCCCACGTGTAAGAGAGATCATACAGTATTTGTCTGTCTTTGTCTGACTTATTTCACTTAGGATAATGCCCTCGAGATTTGTCCATGTTGTTGCAAATGGCAAGGTTTCTTTCCTTTTTTATGGCTGAATGATATTCCATTGTGTGTTTATGTATGTATGTATATTTATTTATGTACACCACATTTTCTTTGTCCGTTCATCCATTGATGGACACAGGTTGTTTTTATATTTTGGCTATTGTAAATAATGCTGCAGTTAACATATGGATGTCTGTCTCTTTTTGAATTAGTGTTTTTGTTTTCTTTGGATACATACCCACTAGTGGAATTGCTGGTCATATGGTAGTTATATTTTTAATTTTTTGAGGAACCTCCATACTGTTTTCCATAGTGGCTGCAGCAATTTACATTCCCACCAATGGTGCACAAGGATTCCCCTTTCTCCACATCATCGCCAACACTTATTATTTCTTGTCTTTTTAATGATAGCCATTCTAACAGGTGTGAGGTGATAATCTCATTGTGATTTTGATTTGTATTTCCTTGATGATTCGTGATGTTGAGCACCTTTTTGTGTACCTGTTGGCCTTCTGTATGTCTTACTTTGGAAAAATGTCTACTCAGATCCTCTGCTCATTTTTTAATCAGATTATTTTTTTTTGCTATTGACTTGTATGAGTTCTTCATATATTTTAGATATTAACCCCCATCAGACATATAATTTGCAAATATTTTCTCCCATTCAATAGGTTGCCTTTTTATTTTGTTGATAGTTTCATTTGCTGTGCAGAAGCTTTTTAGTTTGATGTAGTCCCACTTGTTTATTTTTGCTTTTGGAGTCAGATCAAAAAAGTCACCAAGACCAATGTCACGGAGCTTACTGCCTATGTTTTCTTCTAGGAATTTTGTGGTTTCAGGTCTTACATTCAAGTCTTTAATTTGTTTTGAATTAATTTTTGTTTACGGTGTAAGAGGGGTCCAGTTTTATTCTTTTGCCTGTGGCTGTCCACTTTTCCCAAACACCATTTATTGAAGACTGTGCTTTCCATACTATGTATTCTTGGCTCCTTTGTCTTAAATTAATTGAGAAAGGAGCCAATATGTGTGTGTTTATTTCTGGACTGTCTGTTCTGTTTCATTGATCTATCTTGTCTTTTTTTATACCAATACCGTACTGTTTTGATTACTATAGTTTTGTAATATAATTTGAAATCAGGGAGCATTATGCTTCCAGCTTTCTTTCTCAGATTGCTTTGGCTGTTCACAGTCTTTTGTGGTTCTGTATAAATTTTAGGATTGTTTGTTCTGTTTCTGTGAAAAATGCTATTAGAATTTTGATAGGGATTGCATTGAATCTGTAATCAATGAATTTTTGGGTAATACAGACATTTTAACTATGAATTCTTCTAATTCATGAGCATGGAATATCTCTCCATTTATTTGTGTCTTCAATTTCTTTCATCAGTGTCTTATAGTTTCTAGTGTATAGGTCTTTCATCTCCTTGGTTAAATTTATTCCTAGGTATTTTATTCTTTTTGATGAAATTGTAAATGGGATAATTTTCTTAATTTCTCTTTCTCATAGTTTGTTAGTATATAGAAACACAACAGATTTTTGTATATTGATTTTGTATCCTGCAGGTTTACTGAATTCATTTATTCTAACAGTTTTTTATTGGTGTCTGTAGTGTTTTCTATATATAATATCATGTCATCTGCAAATGGTCACAATTTTAAGCTGACTCTAATGGCCTAGTGGTTAAAGTTTGGCGTGCTCTGCTTCAGCGGCCTGGGTTCTGTCTGTTCCCAGGCGCAGAACCACACCACTCATCTGTCAGTAGCCATGCTGTGGTGGTGTCTCCCATAGGAGAACTACAAGACTTACAACTAGAATGTACAACTATGTACTAGGGCTTTGGGGAGGAAAAAAGAGGAAGAGTGGCAACAGATGTTAGCTCAGCGAGAATCTTTACCAGCAAAAACAAAAATAGTGATAGTTTTACTTCTTCCTTTCCAGTTTGGATACCTTTTATTTCTTTTTCTTGCATAATTGGTCTGGCTAGGAATTCCAATACTTTGTTGAGTAGAAGTGAGAGGCATCCTTGTCTTGTTCCTGATCTTAGAGGAAAAGCTTTCAACTTTTTACCACTAAGAATGAGTTAGCTGTGGACTTGTCATGTATGGCCTTTATTGTGTTGAGGTACATTCCATCTGTACCACTTTGTTGAGAGTTTTTATCATAAATGGATGTTGAACCTATTTACTTTTTAGAAGAGTCCTCCCTTGCCTCTGATATGTTGTGAGCTACTCTATTCTGGTCATTTTCCTATCTTCTTGGTTCTGCCTTGGTTTATATCTGTAGTTTTCTGTAAAGTTTCTACTTTGTTGCCATCCTTTCCTGTTTATAGCCATGAAAATCTGTGACTTTGAGAGGAAAGGAGAGCAAGAAGTGAATGTATGTGTTCAGTTTTCTGTCTTGAATGAGAACTAGATCTGCATAAAATGTAATCTTGTCTCTAGCAGGAGAGATTAAAAGGGGCAAATGTGGGTATAAGCAGATAAGCATCAAGATTAGGAATTATTTAAATAAGAACAATTTGACCGTCTCTTATATGAAATAATGTAAAATTTTAGTTAAGGTAATTTTCATAATTAAAGAGTATCTGTTTACTATTTCTTACATAAACACTTTCTCATTTCCTCATCACTGTTCTTCATTGTAGGTGGGATGTTTTAAAGATAAGAAACTGATGTTCAAGTTGGGAAGCAGCCCAAAGTCATAGTGCCAGATCCTCTGGCTTTAACTTTATGCCTATAAGTGAGAAAAGGATTCAGTTCTCCTACTGACTGCCCCTTTTTTTGTGTGTAATAAGGGACATTATATCTCAGGCTAAGGGGTTTCTGTTGAATATGAAAACTTTTCAAAGCTTTAAAGTTTAGGTATTGATGATTAAATTTCTATTTAGGTGAATGATTCTGGCAGGACTGTGTATGTTGAAATAAAGGGATGGACTGGGGACAAGGATGCTGGAAAACAGGGTCCTGCATCAACTTTGAGAAAAGGCAAAAGTGTCAGAGTGTGTCAGCTAGTGTCATAGTAGAGCATGAAGGATTTAGCAGATTATTGGGTTTTTTTTTCTTGAGCTGCTGGGTATTTGTTGAATAATACTAATTATAACTTTATTCACATAAACTTTATACTATGTGGGTCCTCAGGGGAGCCTAAGGAAGCAACATTTAAGCCGTTTGATATAGGATAATCTGTTTATTAGTAAACTGTGAGCATAAAAGCAATTATACTAATGAAATTAATAACTTCTCTGCTTTAATCAAAGCAAATTTATCTTTTCTTTCTCTTTAGTTGGAAGATGCTGGTTCAAGTAGTTTAGATAATCTACTAAGTAGATACATCTCAGGCAGTCATCTACCCCCACAGCCTACAAGCACCATGAATCCCTCCCCAGGACCCTCTGCCCTATCTCCAGGATCATCAGGTAAAGTCAACTGAGGTTCTGCCTCGTTTCTTTTATCTTTTCCTTATTCTAAAAAAAAGTCTCTCTCAGTATATGTATTAGTCAGAGTTCTCCAGAAAAACAGAACCAATAGGAGGAATGTGTGTGTGTCAGTGTGTGTGTAGAGAGAGAGATTTTAAGGAATTGGCTCATGTGATTCTTAGGGCTGGGAAGTCTGAAATCTGTAGGGCAGGTCGGCAGGCTGGAGACTCAGGGAAGAGTTGACTGTAGTCTTGAGTCTAGAGGCAAAATTCCTTTTTCCTCTGGGGACCTCAGTCTTTTCTCTTAAGGTCTTCAGCTGATTGGATGAGGCCCTCCCACATTATGGAGGTTGATCTGCTTTACTCACAATCTACTGATTTAAACATTAATCACCTCTAAAAAAATACCTTCAGAGCAACATCTAGACTGGTGTTTGGCCAAACAACTGGGTACTGTATTCTAGCCAAATTAACACATAAAAGTAACCATCACAGTGATGGACCATATTTTTTTTCCTGATTGTTCTAATTATTTTTCTTCAAATACTGTTGACAGTCTTCAGCTAACTGAAGTAATATTAATGTGTATCTGTGGTGTACACTGTTCAGAACTCTAATGTATGCCTCCCCCAGTCTTCAGCTGTATTCATGTTCTTTGCTGAATTTGTACATGTATTTTCTCCCTGTGTCTTGTGTTTTACGATACAGATGGTCAGTTGAAGAGTTCTTTGGTTTCAGCCCAAGGTTGAAACACTTTGTAAAATAATGAAAAATTGAAAAAATTTTTAAAAAGAGTTGAGGAAAGGCAAGTGAACTTTCAAATTGTAATTTCAAAACAAAAACTTAAATTTGTTGGAAAGTATTAAAATGTGACTAATCAAGTCAGTGAGATACAGATCTCTTCCAAAATCCCAGGTGTTTTATTGACCCTATTACCCTGAATGAATGATTAAAGCAACTCCAAAAAGATTAACAGTGCAGAAGTGGTTATGGAATATATTTTTCTGGTGTAAATTAAATGTTATTTCTTTCTTACTAAAAAAGATCATCTCGTTATTTCTAGAGTGAGAATAGTTCAAATTTAAATATAGGTTTTGCATGAAATGCATCATTCATACAGCTTTTGAGTCATATAATTGTTGAGGTTTAATGTAATTATTCCAGAACGTTTGAAAAACAGGATAATTAATAGAAATTTAAGTAGGATATTTTACCAGATGACTTGGGGTGGGACAGCAAGTAGCTTTGTTTTGATCTGGTAGTTTTCGTTGATTGAGTACTGTTTCTTTGAGGAGGATTCTGAGAATAGCGTCTGGGCTCAGCTGAGAGAATTTAGTTGATGTCTGCCAACAGTTACACGTACCATCCCTGATTTTGAGACTAAGACTAGGTCTGATTCCAAGAACTGCTGAATTGCATTAAAATAATCTTAAATTCTATAAAACTAATGGGTAAAATTCTGAATGTTCTTATCTGCATTGATATTCATTTTGACTTATTATTTTTCAGGTTTATCCAATTCTCACACACCTGTGAGACCCCCTAGTACCTCTAGTACTGGCAGTCGAGGCAGGTGAGTATTACATTATTAACAGCGCCTTTTTTCTGCCTTTTTATTAAGAAAAATTTCAAGTATGCATTTAAAAAAGAATATTACAGTGAACTCCCATATGCTTAACAACTAGCTTCAACAATTATCAAGTTATGGCCAATCTATTTCTTCTGTACTCCCACCCATTCCCCCTTGGTCTGGATTATTATAAAACAAATCTCAGCCATCTTATCATTTCAGTTGCAGCTATTTCAGTATATGTCACCTAAAGGTAAGGATTGAAAAATTTTATAACCGCAGAACCATTATTATACCTAAAAAAATTTAACAGCTAATTCTTTAACATTAGTAGAGATCCAGTTTATTTTCATATTTCCTAATTTTTCCCATAAATGCCTTTTGTTAAATAAAGGGTTTTTTTAATGCCAGATTCAAATAAGCTCTATACATTGCCATCAATAGATATATTGAGGTCAAAATCAATGTGTTTTTTTGAAGAAATGTGTTACTTCTCCTGCAGAATTTTTTCCATTTCCCTATCATGTCATTTAAATACACCACCCATTGTCTTTTCTCCACATTGGTATTTAGATCAGGAGGTTTGATCAGATTTAGGTTTGTTTGGAGGAGAATACTTGATTGGTGGTGGTATGTTCTTCCATCAGGGGCACATGCCGTCTTGTTGCTTTTCTTTGTTTGTTTTTGTGATAGCAACCATTAATGATCATTGCCTAGCTCTGTTATTTTATTTACTGGTTGAAAAATGATACTTTAATTATTGTATCATTCCTTTTTTTTGTTAGTTTAGAATATTTCTGTAAAGAGAAACTTTCTGTCATCAACTATTTGGTTATAGGAAAGGCACAATAAATTGTTTCTTTCTCTTTATTTAGCTCTTTTCATAATAATGAGTTGATTCCCAGCACCCTCCTCCAACAGTGACCAGTGAGGTTTTTTATTAACCTTATGAAGTCATATACTTAAATATATTTTATATGTTCTAAACCATTATAGATGTTATTTTTATTAATGCTTAAATTGTTCCATCTTTGGCCTGTCAGAGCTTTTTCAGATTGGCTCCTCAGTCTTTTTGTTATAACCCCAGTAGTGTTTGAAAACTTGTTTCCTGTTATGGAATGATGTTCTAGCTTTGTCTTGTACATTTCCTGCCTCAGGCCTGGAAGCAGCCATTTCCCTCAGAAATTCTGGTCATCTTAGTGGGGAAATGGTGCTTGGAGACAATCTTCTGGGTACTAGGGGCACTTGTTGCTACTGAATTGTTCATTGTTTCTTACAGCTTTTTGGTGGACAGAGCTAAGAAATAGGAAGAGAGAGAGAGAGAGAATGCATGTTTTGTTAGGATAAAATACAATAAATGTTGACAAATTTTTACTCTTTAGTTTGAATAATTTAGTACAATGCAAGAAAGATTTTATTTAAGATATATGAATGTTTTTTGTGTATATGTGTATGTATGCAATTTGAAGACTGGTCCTATTAAATGCTTGGTTGACTTTAATTATACTTTAAATAATCAGTACTTTTAGGAGAAAAGTACAAATTGAGTGAAAAAGGTTGTTCATTTTCAGTAACAGTACAGTCTTACGGTTATTCACTTCTCTTGCCAGTGGTTTTGCTTTGTGGTCTAGATAGAACGGATTAGTCATGTACCTGTCACCTTAGCCTATCAATACAGTGATTCAAATAAGGATGTTCTAGGTTGTTTGCTACTCATGATCCCTTCTCCCAATCCCCTGCCCTCAAAAGCTGAAATAGTGATTCCTTTGAGGAGGCTTCATGAACCACGATTATTGCTGTCGTTTTTTTTTCAGATGTTTGTGGGTAGAGAAAAATTGAAACTACTTTTATAGAGAGACGCCATCACTGACATTCTATAGTACTGGCCTGGGAAAATGATGGTTTACTAGACTCCTTAAATTATGTAGTGTAAAGTACCTCACACCGTACAGTATGTTTTTAGGGTCTTCTGAAAGTTTAATCTATACTTTTAAAGAATTTGAATTTAAGTTTATACCACATTCTTCTTAACTGCGTTATGAAGTGTCCTTATCTTTTGTAAAGTTAATAAATTGTCTATTGTTTTCACTGTAATGAATGTTGCTTTTCATATAATTGTTTTTATGTACACCATACAAACGTATATGATCTTTATTTGTTGTATTTTTGTTAGCTGTGGGTCATCAGGAAGAACTGCTGAGAAGACAAGTCTTAGTTTCAAGTCTGATCAAGTCAAGGTCAAGCAAGAACCTGGGACTGAAGATGAAATATGTAGCTTTTCAGGAGCTGTGAAGCAAGAAAAGACAGAGGATGGCAGGAGGAGTGCCTGCATGGTAAGCTTCTGCTGGTGTCTGTCAGGGATTTAAGGAGGTTACGTCACTGATTCTTTCATCTCTGAGTATATGAGGCTGAATTGTGGTTCTAAGGACATTTATTTATTTTTGAATTTTTATGCCTGGTACATCCAGATATCTCTTTTCCTAGCTCAACTTTTATGTCCAAAAATTAGCTGTTATTAATCAGGAAAGACTTAATTTTATTAAGGATTCATTTCAAATTATCTTTTAGTTTGTAATTGGTGAATATTTTTGCCGTGATTCTAAGTTGGGTTCTATCTTGCTCTGAATTTATTAATCGTTTTAGTAGTCACATTGAGTCTCGGGCCACAAAGATCCATGGCTGTTTTTCTAGACCTGTGAGCTCAGGATTAAGATTGCCCACATGAAAGAAGTTTAAAGAGTTTTGTGATGGGAAGATTGCCTTTGGCTTATGAGTTATTAACCATTTTACAATTACTCGGATGGACCATTTTATAAACTTTATAATATAGAATGAAGGAAAGCCCATGTCCGTCTTTGTTTAGAAATTTTGATCTTGGTTTTTCCTTCCTGCCCAGGTTTATGTCTCATTTTCTACATGGTTGGCACATAGAAATTTTAGCTCAGAATATTAGTATATTCAGCATAGTATATGTAGATTTAGAAAGCAACAGATTTAGTCTTGGGTTTGGAGCAGTGTCTGTCACCTTTTCATCCAGGATTTAGTTTAGAAAATACCCCCAAAAAACTGGTTGCAAAAGGGTGGTGAAAGATTTCTTTTACATTGTCACAATCTTCCTACATTAGTAGAATGATAAGTGGGCAGAAGAATATTTCAGAATACCTCTCAAAAGCTATGCAACAGATTCTTGAGTGAAAAATAGTGTACCATACTCAGCTCTCTGTGGGAAGAGTGTAACCCTTTACTCACTTGCTTGTCGGTGTCCTTATTGGTTTAATTAATTTCCTTATTATCCAAGTAGACCAGTATTAGACTGCTCCCTAAAATCATAAATTAACATGCCTAAATAATTTTGGGGTTATTTTCATTCCTTTATGTCACTAATATAATTTCCAAAATAATTTTATGTCAGTATATCTGTGTACATGTTGACATAGCTTTTAAATATACACACACATACACACTGTGTATAATAAGGATTAAATGATTCTTCAAGAATTTGTTCTTGTTTTGTTTTAGTTGAGCAGTCCTGAGAGTAGCTTGACGCCACCTCTCTCAACCAACCTGCATCTAGAGAGTGAGTTGGATGCATTAGCAAGCCTGGAAAACCATGTGAAAACTGAGCCTACAGATACTAATGAAAGCTGCAAACAATCAGGGCTCAGCAGCCTTGTTAATGGAAAGTCCCCAATTCGAAGCCTCATGCACAGGTCGGCAAGGATTGGAGGAGATGGCAACAGCAAAGATGATGATCCAAATGAAGACTGGTGTGCTGTCTGCCAGAATGGAGGGGATCTCTTGTGCTGTGAAAAATGTCCAAAGGTCTTTCACCTAACTTGTCATGTTCCAACACTTCTTAGCTTTCCAAGGTACCAGTGAAATAATTGATTTATTTTGTTGTTTGTTTTTGTAAGCTAAAAAAATAAAGTTATTCAGGGCATCTGGCTTTCTTAACCAATGCACAGTATTTCTATTAAACAGGGAGCCTATTATTCCTCTGGTCTTAGCTTCTAGAGAAAATAACAGCTGAACAATAAAATGTCCAAGATCTAAGGGGTGTGTTAATGGTAAAATAAAGATAGGCTGTTTCCTAGCCTTCAGTTTATACTTAGTGTAAGCTAATTAGATAAAACTCTAAATTATGAGAGGCAAGGGTCTGGGGTGTTGGAGAAACTTAGTTGATTTCCTCTTGCAGCTGAATTTTTTATCTTTTGCCATCAATCTTAATAGAGTCTACAATAGTGATTTTATTTGTGAATACTATTTATTTTGAGCCAACTCTATTTGATATTAGCCAAAACTTACTTTCCTAATGTTTGAAAGCTCTCAGAAGTCATTTTAAGTAAAAAAACCAAGTACTTCATAAGAACACTTTCAGTGTCTTGAGTATTTTTAGGAATAGCTTCCTCTTGACCACTGGGAGCAGTTAATTGGTAGTGCCTGCCCAAAGCACTGTATGCAGATTTCTCAGACTTTTTCTTCCATCATGCGGTTGGATTGTCTTTTAGTCATCAATTTTGGAATGGGCAGTTACTGAATTCCTTATTTAGAAGAGAAAAACTTGGGGGTAAAGATAAAGAAAGATTGGGGGAAGATATGAACATTATCTTCAGACTGTTTGATCCCATGGCAGCCAATTCTGGTTTCCAGCATTAAAGCATTCATTGATGAGCACCCAAGGCAAGCTGATGATACCAGCTAATACAGTGGAACAGATGCACTAGGCTGGGTTATGAAACCTGCAGTCTGGTCGTAATTCTGTGGTGAACTAACTTAATTAGTTTGGGCAGTTCATTGATTTTCAGGGATTAGTTTCTACATCTATAATTGTAGAGTTTGGAGTAGAAGAGCTCTTTTTGTTCCCTTCCATTTAACATTTTATGTTCATGCAGTTCATCTCCGATTGATTTCAGAGACCATAAAATAGTAGGCATACTTTTTCTTTCAGCCTTCCCCTTTCTGCAACCTTTACCCCCCACCCCCCCCCCCCGTTTTTTCAGTGAAATTAAACCAGTCTTCTTAGGAAAAACTAACTTCTTTCTGCCTATAGATAAAAGCCTCATGTGTTTCCTCTCAGATTCCTGAGAAAGCAATGATTTTATAGTTAAATAATGAATGCTATCCTTTTTGAAAAATTCAATGTTTTGGATTAGAAAAGTGGTGATATATAAACATGCCAGAATATTTTTCTAAAGAATTGTCATTCTTACCTAAATCTTAGTAGGTATAGTCATTTGTCAGAGATGTAATAAGGGCCTTCGTTTTCTTTTCTCTTTTAGAAAAGCAAAGCATTGGCATTTTGGTCTTGAAGTTAAGACTTTTCGTATTTTTTTCTCTTTGGATAGTAACATCAGCTGGAACGTTAGAATTTTGCCACTGAATGCTTTCTTTCAAAGGCAGATGCTTTGGAAGGAATTGAAACTTGATACAGATAGTGTAATCCCTAGACTTAGAATTTATATATGGTGGGGGAGGAACGGGGAAGAATGAATATGAATGAATCCTATTGGAATTTATGGTTTGATAGAAATCCTGATGTAAATAAACTATAGATTGAGCAGATTTAAAAGATAAGTATGTGTGCATGTGCTTGCATTTGCAGGTGTGTATGTGCATGTGTATGTATTCTAGGCTTTTGACTGGCCATGAAAAAAACATTGTTTTATTTTTGGCATCTTTAGTACAAGCCAAAACTATACAAGATAGCTGAGGAACTCTATATCTTGTACTCTTTTCTTATTCATGAATATGAGGACGTTGTGATGGTAATACTGGGGTCTGAGAATTAGTCTTATGCTGCAAATACTGATAATTAACTTTGTGCTATGAAGAAACCTCTTTTGAATGCAGAGATACTGGTTTTATAATGCTTTACAGAAGGTTAATCAATTGTAGAATGACTGGGAAAATTTTTGGAAAGCTTTTCTCACGCAACTTCACTTTATGAAATTTGGCAAGAATATAGAACCTCCCTTCCCCCAAGAAAGTGGAAAGGAAAGGAAACAAACAAACTGGAGACTTGCTTCTAGGGAACTAGCTTCCCTGGAGCAGGCTTTGTTATATAATTACGTGGACTAATTGCCTGTTTCCCTGTTTAGTGGGGACTGGATATGCACATTTTGCAGAGATATTGGGAAACCGGAAGTTGAATATGATTGTGATAATTTACAGCATAGTAAGAAGGGGAAAACTGCACAGGGGTTAAGCCCCGTGGACCAAAGGGTAAGTGTCAACTAAGTTGATTTATTATTAGAGATTCTGTAGTTGTCTGGCTATGCATCTTATTTTTTTTTCAATTGTAGTATACATATAAGCTGATAAATTTTCATTTTTAACCTCATTATCTGATGGTATGTTGATGGCTTCTGAAATCTTATCTCTAGCCTTCAGTTCAACTGTTTTATCCAGCTTCCTCATACTTAACACATCCCAACCAAAGTCTTGGTTTCTAATCCTCTCCTTCAAAAAGCAAAAGCAATAAACAAGCAGATAACAATATAAAAAACTGTTCTCCTTCCCTGATATTTCCTATCATTAAATGTTACTGCCATTCATCTCTGTTCCTCAAGCCGGAAATCTGTTAGAAATAAAAGAATCAGGAATGACTACTATAATATTTTCTTACTTCCCCTTACCGTTATCTTCTGAGACAGCCATCATAGTTTTTCATCTGCACTATTATAATAATCTGCTTGCTGGACTCCATGGTTCTACTCTTGCCCCCTTAACAGTCCATTTTCTTAACTGTACATAATGTTCTTTTTCAAAATGTAAACAAGTATATCACTTTCTTGCTTAAAATCCTCTAATAGCTTCCCATCATATTAAAAATGAAATCCAAAATCCTCTCCTCACTTGGCTCACGTTTCTGCTCACCTGGTCTGTAGGCTAGTCTCTAGAGACAAAATGTCGTTCCCATAGTTCTGTGGTCATTACAGTTATGTTTGGCTCTAATCTGATGTTTATACTGGCAAAATCTCTCCTCCACTATCTATGAAGAGAAAGAATGTGTTTAGAGTATACAAACTTACATTAAGTTTAAGCAAATGAAAACTATAAATGTAAAATGCATTTCAATTTACTTCTGATTGTGTAAAAATATTCTAGAATTGGATTGAGAAGATGCAGTTTTTATTTAATTTTGAAGCTGAGTGGAATTGTTTCAAGAAAAGAAATAACAATGTATGTTGTGCTTGCCTCAGAGAATTGCAATGAATAGCAACAGCAGTAATTTATAGATTACCAGGTAGTCTGTAAATTTCTGCACAAAATATTGTATGTTGCTTTTATGACCCCTTTCCATTTGTATAAATAACTAAGAATTAATAGTAGATAAATTACTTTAGTTATCAGATAAGAACAAAGGCTCTACTTTTGATAAGTTTATTTGAAGTAGAACAGAAGATAGTCTCAAAACGAAATGGGAAACAAGGCAGTTTTCTTTGGGTGTATGTATTTAAGTGGATAGCTAGTATGTAGGAGGCTTATGTTCAATTTGTTGTAATAATACTTTGTAGTGGTAAAGTTCTCCTTCTCAAGAACACCTTATTAGGAGAAAAACATTTCATGGGTTTTCCTTTCTTTTCTTGGGCCAGAAATGTGAACGTCTTCTGCTTTACCTCTATTGCCATGAATTAAGTATTGAATTCCAGGAGCCGGTTCCTGCCTCGGTGAGTCATTTACCGTAGTACCTCCCTGCTGACGTTTAGTGTAATGTTTGAGACTGTGAGCTCTGGCCTTAGACCGCTTGAGTTAAAACTCAGGCTTCTTGAATAATCTCCTCAACCTCTCCAAGGTGCCAGTTTTCTTTTCTAATACTATTTCTTTCCTTATTGGGTTATTCTGAGGATTATATATGTAAGCTTTGTAAAATGTTTTAGCGTGGTGCCTGATAATGTCATAAGTACTTCTTAGTAATCGGGAATTTTCTTAGGGCTAAATGGATATGAGATCCACCTGTTAAAATTGCAGTCTGTTTTTAAAGATTTTGTTGCTGTGATGAAAACTTAATGAATTTAATTTCCATGTCCTCTTTTAAGACGGACATAAGGGATACATGGTATAATGGAAAGAATCTTGAACTAGGAGTCAGAAGACTTCTCCTCTTAGTTCTACCATTAATCAGCTTTATAACTATGAGGAAAATGACATAATTTTCTGCCTGTATTTTTTTTTAATTGTACAGTGGGAGTATTTGACTAAATTATTTTTAAGATTCCAGTTCTATGATTCTAGGCTTGTACCTTGGGGAGAAAACAATCGCTATGTAAGTATTAATTTGAATAAAAGTGTAAAATTGTATCTTGCACACTGACTCTACCTTCTTAAGCCCTCTTTTATGAACAGTCAAGATTAAGAAAAAGACTGTGGGGAAATTTTGCAGTTAAAGGCTCTGAAATCCCATAGTAAAAGGAATACCAGGGGTGCTCAGTGCCTGGTAAGTGGGATTAGAATGTGCTACGCACATTTTATTTGTTCACCACCAATTGTTGAATTAAGATATTATTGAATACCATGCCTGTGAGTAGGCCTGTTTTAGAATATAAACTAGCCTTGTTTACTGGGTAGGCTCAGAAATGAATTTTAAAGAACAAAAAGTCTGCACACAAGGAAGATGTTAAATAGTAATCATCTGATAGGAAGTCTGTCTGGTCTTCAAGTTCAGGGACTTTAGAAAATGACTTTCAGATAGTTTCTTTTCATGAACTGTTTAAATTGCTTCTCATGTACACCTGAAATTTATATAGTGTTAGAAACCAATGTTACCTCAAAAAAATAATAGATTAAAAATACAAAAAAATAAAATAAAACTTCGAACTCAAATAAATAAATAAATAAATAGCTTCTCTATGTTCAGTGATTTCCTAAGGATACAAATTTTTGGCCAAGAATGGGGGCCAGAACTCCCCCCAGCGTGATCACTAAATGATTAATAAAAATGTTTCCTATGTTATTTACAGTCTTTCTCCCTCTGTTGCTATGTCTAGAGTTCTTTGTGATAGAAAATTATATCCTCTGAGAGATAGCATATTCTAATAATACATTTTGTATTCATTCTTTTCCTTTCTTTCCAAAAAAAATCAAAAAATTCTGATGAGCCACATATGTCTTTAACAATGGTGGTTGGCTACCCGTGCTAATTGCTTTTTTTCCCAAATCTGCTTATTAAAGATAGAACTTTGGGGCCTTCACTAACCATGGAGACTGCCACATATTGTGAATATGATTTGATTTTCATGATATGATTGGAGCATAAGATTTAAAGTACCATTCACTGTACCCAGAATTTGCAAGCAGCTGGCTCAATAATCAACACTTTTTTTCTAAAATTAATATGCTATGCATTTTCAAGTTAAACAGTTTGTCATTTTTGGAGAATCCTTATCTATCCTTATTTATTTGTTTCTTTAGATACCAAACTACTATAAAATTATAAAGAAACCAATGGATTTATCCACCGTGAAAAAGAAGCTTCAGAAAAAACATTCCCAACACTACCAAATCCCAGATGACTTTGTGGCTGATGTTCGTTTGATCTTCAAGAACTGTGAAAGGTTTAATGAAGTATGTTAACTTCCAAACTATAATGTCTCGGATTATTAGTTTTTGTTTGCTTGCTTCTTTTGTTTTTTGGATTTTGTTTTTCCTGCCAAGAGATTTTTCTAATTAGATTTCAAATATTTTTTCTGCTTCAGTTCTATTAAAAGTAAAATTTGATTGCATCTACAGCTCCAAAGAAGAAAATTTACTGTGTATAATCTGAACTATATATACTTAAATATAATAAATTAGGAATATTATTGAATATCCCTTCCTCAACAAGTTAAGGGTTGAGATAACTGTAGAAAATAGTCTATTGTTAAGTGTATTTTGTGGGTAATGATTATAAACAGCCTATATTTTGGGTACATTTAGGCAGGGCATTTGTACTGGTAGCTTTTATTATGGGCTATATAAATGTAGAACCTTCAAATCATAAACTAATCTCTGGTAGCTCGTCTTGAATGGTAGCCCAGAGTAAATAATGTTGAGTTTTCTGATCTCAGCAGTGTGACTTTCATTATCTTTGGTTATATATTTTTTTGAGGATAAGGATGAGCTATCCACACCTTGAGAAGAAATGTGATGTATGCCCCCATCAAGGAAATTATTTTTGTATCTTTGGGAAAAGTCAAGTCTCTTATTGTTAAGGAAGGTTTTGATTATTATAGGAAAAAAAAAATGGAATTGGATGAGAATCCACAAAATCTCTGAGAAGATTAATACTAAAATCTCTTCATTATTGCTGATGAAATTTGGGTGCCATGTGACTAGTGCTAAAATAAAATCACATCGAATCATTTCACGTGTACTTATAGCTGCCTCTGGAAGGATCTAGGTGACTTTTTAAAATTGAAAAAAAAATCTTTATTGGGTGAAAATTCTAGTCACCTTTACAGTAATGTGCCACACAGAGAAATACAGTAAAACTTCACATTTGAAGTTAGTACAGTCCCAAGTTTTTTGTCTTATTTTCTAATCCAGTTAGATTATTTTCAAATAAATACACTTTCATGAACTAAAATTTGCCAGGAAGAAGACCCATTTTATCTGCTTTAGTAATAGTTAAATAATTTATGATTAACAAATTACCATATAGATAAAATTCTGTTTACGTGGTTTGTTGAAGGTTTGGCAGTTTTTTAAAAGCAGTATTTTGTATTTGTTTCACAGATGTTTTTCTCTTAAGTAGATTGATACATTTAGACCAACTCCTATTCAGATTGACTTCACTAATCAGAATTTGAGGCAATTATTGAGGTTTTATAGTAGCTTTAGTTACAGAACTTTGTAAGAAAGTGGTTCCGTGTTCTTTAGAATTTTAAGAAGCACTTAATCTGGTCATAGCAATTTGTTCTCCCTAGTATGGCTGACTTTTGTCGCCAATCCTATGCAGTCTCATAACTTTAGAAAGGATTATAATTTCCCTTTTTTTTTTTGACTCTGGTATCCTTTTTAGATGATGAAAGTTGTTCAAGTTTATGCAGAAACACAAGAGATTAATTTGAAGGTAAGCTTTTCAGACCATGCAAACTTGGTGAAGGAATATGCATTACCAATAGGTGAATATTCCTATCTTTTGCTTGCAGGCTGATTCAGAAGTAGCTCAGGCAGGGAAAGCAGTTGCATTGTACTTTGAAGATAAACTCACAGAGATCTACTCAGACAGGACCTTCGCACCTTTGCCAGAGTTTGAGCAGGAAGAGGATGATGGTGAGGTAACTGAGGACTCTGATGAAGACTTTATACAGCCCCGCAGAAAACGCCTAAAGTCAGATGAGAGACCAGTACATATAAAGTAAAATGACATGAACTTAAATCAATTGTTTAAAAAAAAAAGAAAGAAAGAAAAGAAAAAAAACTTTTATTTAAGTGTTGCTGGAATATCCTGCCTACAGTGGGCACCTCCTTGAAGAAGAAGCTGATAGCTTTTACACAGTATTAGATTGAAATAATGGACAGAAAACAGTGTCTTGTCAAGAAGGGGGGAGAGAACTCTATTTGCAACTTTATAAGTAAAAGCAAAAGTGAAATGATATGAAGATTTCTGTTATTAAAGAGGATGGTTCTGATGTTAGAATGGGCAGATGTTGATGATCATGTGGTATTGATTGGTGCAGGATACTGGGTGTACAAGTAAATGGTTGAGGGTCATGTCGCTTGATAGATTGTCTCTTTGGACTAGAGCGCACACTTATTAAAACAACTTTTATGCCTCCCCCTTCATACACATACATACTGGCTTGTTTTCTAGTTAAAATCAAAGTTACTCAGATTCCACTTTGATGTAAATGCAGATATGCATTGAATCATGCCGTTATATTTTTTCTCATTTTGATGCTACTGGGCCTTAGTTTTTATATCAGTTTAAAGAACTCAACAGTAGTTTTATTTTCTATTCATATGTAGAATCTAGGAAACATGACCATTGATCATCATTTAATCAACTTTAATGGTCTACTGAAATAAATATGGTAACTTTTCAGTAGTAGATCATATAGTTACAGCAGTCATTTCCAGAAAACACTTCCACAGAATTGCACTTCCCAGTCAAATCATCTGATCATAGTTATTCCCATCAAAGGCAGAATATTGGTTTCAAAATTAATCTAGTTTTCTGTACATTTAAATTTGATTGAGAAGGGGACAACTGGCTCTTCTCCAGTCTTCCTTCATATCAGTTTTCTGATAGACCACTATTGGCAAACAGTAATCTGTCAACTACCAAATGTGTAAAATTTTCTGTATTTCACTTTGTCTTATTTGTAAATAGTGAACTAAAACTTCTGGCAGATCAGCAACATTTGCTGAGCCTGTTTTTTAAGCTAATGTGTATTCTTACTAATGTTCCTATCAAGAATGGATTTGTAATATATGCTGTCTATTTCTAATGTTCACATTCATATTTTGAGGTTCTATCTTATTTTAATAGAGAACAGACTTCTCAGAAAATCTTCAGAAGCAGCTTATTATTAAAATATCAAAATATTGAAATAAACCCGGTGGGGTTAGGTTACTCATCTGTCCACCAAGTGGGACATTTGTATGGACTGGGGGCTTAAAGGACTTAGAAGAGAGCTGTAAGTAAATCCTGAAAATGAGCCAATCCCCACTTGAATGGTTACTGGAGTAAACCCACCTTTACTACCCTGATTTCAGCACCTGAGGCAGATAAACCACCTTAACTTTCTTTCTTTCTTCTCTTCTTTTGTGATGCTGAGATCCAAGATGTGTGTTCTAGACCGTGTACAGGCTTCTCTTTTGTTGGATTAAAAATTTTAGTCCTACTTTTGTATGGACATGTTAGAATACAAAGTGACCAAAATAGAAGACTTGCCATTAGATATTTTTCAGACGTCAGCAGATTTGTGGCAAATCATTTGCCTTTTTTAAAATTCAGCTTAAGTGGTTCAGACAGTAGACTACTCAGAAAAAAATTATTTGACATAATTGTCTAAGAGGTAAATATTTTTTAGTGCATATTGAATCAAATAAAATGCTCTAAAGAAATTATTGTACAAGTTCTTTTGGGTTGTTTTTCTTTTCTTTAACAAGTGGTGGGGGTAAACATGAATATGATTCAGGCCCTCTGATGGTGTACTTAAACAGTATTGGTTTTATTATTGCTATTGACTTCCTTCATTCTGTGGCCTCCTTTTAACTTCTCTTTCATTTTTATTAAAATTAAATTTCAAACTTCAAAACGATACCAAACTGTTTTATCATTTTACTCAAATTTCAAGTTCATAAGAAGAGTTTTCTTAGGGAGAAAATTGTTTAAAAATGCTTTTATGTATGTGCATTTCCCTCTTGCCCACAACATGATTTCAACTGATCAGGAGACATACCTAAGGGCGGCACATTTTGGAAAAGTGATGAGTAGCAGTATAACTTCATTTTGTCAAGCTATTGAGTTCTGATATTTTCTAACTGTTCTTCATATGAATTCTTTCCACGATTCTTAGCTAATAAGTCATATATAGGTTCTACCAACAGGGAGAAAAACAAAATTTTAAATAAATATTTCTTGATATTTGGGGCCTTGAAAGATAATGTGTTCCCTTAGAAATATTTCCATGTTAGATGGAGGTTTGGGATTTTTTTCTTTCTTTTAATTTAAGGTTGGTTCTTAAAAAGCTATTTTCTTGTCAACATTTAATAGGCTCCATTTCTGTTAACAAAAGATAATTCATACTGCTGAGGAGTTACCATTAAATTAATAGCTGTCAACAAACCATCACTAAAATGAAGGTGTTCTCTTTAGATTTCCTTAAAGCTTTTCTCTTACACTATGATCACCATGCTTCTAAGCTTATTTGTTTAGCACTGTCTAATGTAACTGTTAAAAAGTATAAAAGCTTAAATTGATATTCAGATAGCTTACTTGTTTTTCTGTTATGTTTTAGAAAGACAAGTAATGATTCTTAGTCCCTGCAGGCGGTTTGTTTTGATACTCTCTTGCGTTTATATTCTTTGTTAAAAGACAGTGTTTTAGATTTGGAGATGTTAATGTTTCCTTAAAAGCTTGCAAAGTTTTTGCCACACTTCAGTTTCCATCTCCCATCAGAACACTGAGAACAAAGTGTTCCTCAGTCTGTTCTGCTGGCCTTCATTTGTATTTTTTAGCACTTGGCTCAGCTGACTGAGTGAAGGAATTGCTTTGCAAGGTGAAGCCTGTGCGTGTTCCAAAGTGTGGTTAGATTGTAGATTGTGCTCTGTATAGAAACATCACATCATTACCACAGAGAAGTGATAAGGCATTGGATCCACTGTTGAAGTAATTCTTTTTGGAATCAATAAGGTACTGTCTGACTTTTGTTTCTCATGGAAGGGAATTTTAAATACATTTTAAAATCAGTTAATTCTCACTTTCCGTTGTAAGTTTTTGAGATTTTTTAGTTAATCCAAAGAAATAATGCTTTTAAATAGAAGCAAAAGGTTTATAGTGTGCAAATTGTAGATTTATCAATTACCTCAGCAGGTATTCTGCCATGCAATTATTAGTGATTTAGTGTTAATAAGCCAGTAGATTTAGGTCTTTTGACTATGCCCTTGGATTGTGGCCTACCATATGTTATTAAACAGTCTCTTAGAATCCGAAAGGGGAATAGATGCTGTGGCCCCCTCTCCCTTGGCCTTTTAAGACCCTTTCCCACTCACATACAACACAGGAAGTATAAAAATCTCATTTTTGTTGAAGACAGCACTGTTTGTTTGCAACTCAAACAAGCATTAGATCATTGAGTAGTTTTATAAAATCCACCCACTCCATCTCCCGTAGTTAAAACAATCAAATTCTTAATTCATACCATCTTTATTAGTAATCTGCTAAAGGTGATCCAAGGTTTTCAAGGTGTCTCACAGTTTGATCGTGTAGCAGACCTGGATGTTTTCTTTTATTTCTCTCACAGTTATCTCCCCCTTGATAAAGCAATAACACTGCTTTAAGTCTGTTGCCTAATAGCATGTCATAATCCTCTCCTGGATGGTGATTTTATAGGAAAGTTTGTATGCATATTGCCCAGTCTATCTTTTAAAAATTAAGAAATTTAAATGTATGCTGGAGCTAATGACAATATATTGTGGCATTTTATTTTAAAAATTGGGGAAAGTTGCATATTTTTTTAAAAGTAGGTGTTTGAGTAAAAAAATTGAAGGTACTTTTTTAAGAAAAAAAATTTATATGCCACAGTTTACATAGACATTTCAGATTTCAATGTGTACTCTTGGATATAATGGTTTCTTTTACTTGGTCAAAATGCACGTATAGAATTTCTTCCATCTTAGTTCCTTGTGTTTGCCTTTGTGGTCTTTTATATATTTTTTATTGTATTTGAGAAACAAAATTATCTTCAAAAACAAGTCAATTTGGATATATTTGTCATAATCAAACTACAAAAATGTACAAAATTAAGTTTAGCCCTTTTCTAGCAAGTGATCTTGAAAATTAAAAATGCTGTTCTTTTAAATTCACCAAATTTGTGTGTGGGAAGGCCCTGAAATGATTTTCTAAGTGCCACTGCAATATTCCCTTTCAAGTGTGGCCTAAATTTCAATCTTAAGAATGAAATGCATGTCTGCTCCTGGTCTGAAAAATGTAGGCATTTACTATGTTTTAAATCATAGGGAAACATGTATGTAAGCCTATAAAATATTGTGCAATCTGAAAGCCTGTTAATTTTCTATGTAGATGTACCTACACACGAAAGGGTTAAATTCACAGCCTTACTAGTTCCTTGCTTCCAGTATTTCAACTGGTCTCCTCCCCTCATCATCATTATTATTACTCCTAGTACAACTACTATTATTTTTGCACATAGTTAACTACCCCTGAATATGATTCTTAACGAAAAAGTGCTGTTTCTGTGGTATTGTATTCTCTAAATAATCATATTTAATTTTTTTAAACAAGGTTGCAGTTTCTAATTGTTTCGTTCCTGTGTTTTTTGCTGGTGTGTAATAAAAGCAAGGTTTTCTTTTCATGGTTATTTAATACATTAGCTGCCTGTAAATATTTCTTGTTATAATGCTCTGGAATGTGTTGTAGAAGTTGTATTAGATTAGTTTAAAGCCTTGTTTGAAAGCCACATTGTTTTGGTTATTTCTATTAAATTAGAACATTGAAAAAGGTTTCAAATGAATTTCTTTTTTTCCTTCCTCTTCGAGTTGAGACTTAATCATTTAAATTCATTGGAAAAATTTATACTTTTTGCCAGGCCCTAGAAAGAGGAGTGAACAAGGTAAAATACAGCCTCTGCCCTCACAAATATTTAGACTCTCTAAGAGAATGATGAGTGCTGTGATAGGGATTAACACAGAATATAGTAGGAACACATAGGAACAGATCTAACCCCAAACTTCGTTGGTCAGGGAAGTGATCTCTTTCACTTACAAAAGATAGAACTGTGGACCAGGCAAAGAGAGAGTGAAGAGAATAAAGTATACAGAAGCCTGAAAATGAAAGAGAACATATATGTATTCTAGGACCTGAGAAGTTCTCTTTGGCTGGAATAAGTTATAAGTTGGAGTACTAAAATACTAAGCTGGAGTTCTGAGCAGGGTCCTTTTCAAGCAGTGTCTTGAAAGTCTTGTTAAAGGGTTTGGGGCTTACACTGAGGGAAAAAAGGAGCCCCTGAAGAATTTTAAGCAGGATGAGACTTGGAGGGTCGACATAATCAGACTTGCCTTTTTGAAAGATGATTTTAACTGTGAAGAATGGGTTATGGAGAAGATTGGAAGCAGAGAGACAGTTAGTTGTAGGCTGTGAGTAATTCAGGTGAGCCCTAAACTAGCTATCTGGCAGTGGAGATGGAAAATAAGTCAAATTGTAGAGATTTGGAAAGTATAATAGACCAATAATTGAGGCCATGCGGTCACCTAAGGCATGTTTTATATGGCACCTGGTGAATATTAAGAGAGGGAGAAATGAATAGATTATGGATAGATGAGAGTGAGTTCAGTTTGGGGATATGTTGAGTTTAAGGTACCTATGGAAAATTAAGGTGCAGATGTCCATGGTTCTGGTGTCATGAGAAATACCTAGGCTGCAGGTAGAATCTGTAAGATCCATCAGGAATCATGTCTGTTTTCTTCATCACTGAATATGCCTGGGACATAGCAAGCCCCCAGTAAACAACCGTCAAAGTTGAGCTACTACCATAGTAGTTGGTGACTAAAACAGTGTGCGAGTATGATACTCCCTAGGAAATTTATAGAATGAAAAGAGTAGAATACTTATGATAGCAAAGGAAACCACATTTAAGGAGTAGGGGGAAAAAAAGACTCCACAAGAAGACTGTGGGTTAGTCATGGAGGAAAGCCAGCAGAGCTATAATGGAAGACAGGAGAAAGAGGTTTCAAGAAGGGGTGTGAGGTATCAGTGGTATCAAGCATTAGAGCAAGAGATGAAATAAAGTGGCCATTGAATTTAACAATATAGAAGCCATAGATGACCTTGGTAAGAGCTATTCAGCAAGAGTACAGTGGGTTAGATGAATGATTGAGTATAGTCTGTTCTTTCAAGAAATTTGACTTTGGCTTTTCTTTAGGTTATGCAGAACTTATGGTGATGAATAAGCAAGTAAAACTTCAGAACAGGACTGCTAAATTATCTTTTCTAGGTGCGTCTGTCTACATCATGGAGAAAGCATGAGTTTTGGCCGTGGGGCAGACTTTGGTTTGAACTGGTAAACTTTGATTTACTAGTTACCTGTATGAATTCTCTTGAGTTCCACTTTATTTATGAAATGAGGATAGTCATATCCAGTTCATGGAATTAATATGAACACAAGATTATTTACAGCACAGGGTTGTCACATAGTAAGTTCTCAACAAACATTTAGTTTCCTTTTTCCTATTCTTCCTACTATTGCCATGAAAAGGGCAGGTTAGAAATGTAATCTCTCCCTTTTCACTGATGAGATGAGAAAATACTTCAGTACAGAACCCCAAAGCTTTTAAATTTATCCTTAACTCTTAAATATTTAGCTTGTCCTTCACTAATTTAATTGATCCTTAGACTTCTAGACTCAAACACCTGTATTAGGCTCTAGTTTTTTAGGGAATAGCAAATGCCGAAATGAATTGGTGGGATACAATACCTAATGTAAGATTTTGTCTCAAGCTTTTCCTTTTCATATTACCTGGCCTCACGTGGTGGTAAATGTATCACTATTCTTTCTTTTATAAAGATGTTACTGTTGGTGATGTGGAAAGGCAATACATAGGGACATCTGTTTCTGACAATATGGCAGACTGCATGCCCTGAGGAACCCTCCTATTGGTATAAAAGATCTGAAATGCTGGACAAGATTCATTTAAAAGAAAAGTCTTTAAACGTTCATTGCTGAGCTAGCGAGGAAGAAAGATACCCTATCACCTGTAGCATTTTTCCCAAAAGTATTTGACCTGAACCTAATCATGTGGAATAATTAGACAAAAGTGGAATATAGGACATTTACAAACATGCCTGGTGTGATTTCTTGAACTGTTGTGTAAAACAGGTGGTGAGACTGTTCTAGATCAAACAGCAACATGAAATGCATGAACTTAGATTTGATCTTGAATTAAATAAACTCAACCATAAAAGACATTTTAGGGACATCTGTGGAAATTTGTATATGAACTCTTACATGATATGGAGTATTTAATTTTCTTAGATGTGATAAAGGTTTTGTGCTTATATGGAAGAATGTCCTTTTTCTTATGAGGTCCATTCTGAAATATCTAGGGATGAAGTGTCATTCTGTTCTTTCAAATGGTTAGGCAAAATGTGTATGTGTATAAAATATGTATGAGAGAGAGTGCAAATGTGGCAAAGTAACAACTTGTGAATCTTAGTGAAAGGTAGATGTGTGTTTATTGTTTCAAATATTTAGAGATTTTAAAAATTTCAAAATAAATAAGGTTTGGGTGCGGGGGGGAGAGGTGGACAAAATGTGTGAATCCAGAGAAGTAAGTGATTGCTCCAAGGACTCTGACAATCCTTGTGTCCTAAAGACTATGGACTGAGCTAAGCTTTAAAAGAGAGACAAAGTGTAGGGCCAACATAAGAGTGAGATACTCTTTCAAAATCTGGGACCCCAAAATATGACACTCAGTGAAAGAATGAACCAGAATACCCTATCTCAGGAGAGAAAGAAAACTGGGTGGAGAGAAGAAAAATATCTCCTCTGAGAATTTGTATCCACAAGCTGACACTTAAAACAGGTTTGAAACTGGACTCATACTAACTATATCATTGTCAGGAAAATTAAGAATTTAACATGGTTTCAGGTTAGAAGTGATTCCAGGCGCTTAACAGAAACAAATGTTAATACTGTCTTAAAGAAAGTACTTTAAACCCAATCACAAAGAACTTTCATAGTGTTCCAGTAATCTTGGACTCATATTCAAAGTCACAGAAATTGTCATTGTTAAAAAAATCAAGAGAAACAGCTGACTCTGACGTGTACTGAGTGCAGATATTGGAATTATTGGAAGAGTGTGTTCAAAGAGACACATTAAAAAAGAAAACTTGACATCTCTAAAATTGGGATGACATTATAGTAGTATATTGGCTGTGTTAGTGGTACAAAAAATGGTGTGTCCTTCAATACTTGATGGCTTAGATTCAATGAAATAACAATATATGTAAGGAATAGAGAATATAAAAAAATTGAGAGGGAATAAGAAACTCTTAAAAATGGAGGTGGAGGATAGCAAGAGTGCATGTGATCAGATCAGAAAACAACAGGTCAAAGAAAATCAGGAGACCAAGATGAAAAAATTATACAGAATGCAGTACAATACAGAGAATGTGTGAAGGGAAAGTTAAAGGACATCAAGAACATATGGAAAAGGTCAGTGAACATCTAATAAAGTACCAGAAGGAGATGAAAGAATGGTTAGGGATGATATTTAAGGGTATTTTGGATGAGAACTTTCCAAGTTTGATTAAAGTCATACATCCTCAGATTTGTGGAATCCAGGAAATAAATAAATATCTAGACCTACTGAGCTAAGTTCTGGAAGATAGACAAAATCTAGGACCTCCAAAGGGGGAAATCAGAGTGGCACCCTTATAAAGCAAACTACCAAAAATAGAGGGTCTTTAAAAGAGCAAGAGGAGACTTTGCCTACAAAGCAACAGTAATTAGTGTTACAGCTACTTGAGGACAGCAGTGAAAACCAGAAGACAGTGGAATACTATTTTACATACTGAGAGGAAGCTGTCAATCCAGAATTCTGTACCCCACAAAACTGTCAAGGGTAAGGCCATTTTGGATAAAAAGTGAGAGCTTACTTAATACCAACATATCCTCATTAAATGAATTTCTCAGGGTTTGTCCAGGAAAAAGAAAACGAAGAAGATCTAAGACAAGAAGGAATAGTGACAAAATGGTTAATGAGGGTAAACTAAACTTATAAAAGAAAAATGATGTTAATTTTTGCGAATTAGAACTGAATGACTTCCAGCATGATAGCGTGAGGAATTCTGCTTCCCAGAGAAACTGGTGAAAATTAACAAAACAAAACATAAAGCCTCTGGAAATGGTCATATGTGCAAACAGCAGATGATGAAACATCTCTTCAAGAGAACCTAAGAAAATTCTGTAGGAATGGTGAGAGTCTATGATATTTGAACCAAGACCTCTCCCTTGCCCGCCCTTCCCAGTTCCGTGACATGGAAACTCCAGACTGCTGCAGCCAAGAACACAAGGCTTTCTCTTCCTCAGCTCCTGGTTGGAAGGCACTCTTCCTGGGTAAAGCAGGACGTCAGCCTTTATCATCATATCCCCAGGTGCCTGTTGCTGAGGTTAAGTCTCAAGTGAGCGGAGTTGAGAAGTGAGGACTCTGTTCTTTTTCTCATCCCCTGCTCAGAGACTGGAGGCTCTGCTTTGGGTATGGCATGCTTAGAATGCTGGGACACTGATCACCTTTGCCCCGGCTCATGAGGTGGTGGTTCCAGGCCAGGGGAGACAAGTTGAGAAGGCCTCAAGATTGCTTCCCTAGCCCCTCCACTGAACACTCAGCTTCTAGAGTAAAGTTATCACTCAGAAGTTTGATATTGTCACAGCTAAGCCCTGGCTTAGAGATTTTGCCTTGAGGAAGAAGCAGTTATGAAACTGATAGCTCCTAATCTCTTCCAAAAATCCTCACTTCATTTGCAGCAGAGCATGGATAAATTCAAACATAAGGGCACACAACACTGGAGGTTGTGGCAAAAGGCAACTGAAAATATTCAAGATACAGTCTAAACTGTAGATTAACTAGTTTGCAGGGGACAACCAGGCAATAGCACACCTCAGAGGAGTCATCCTGGGATTACAAGAAATATCAAACACAGATCTCAGCAACTATGCCTGTAAAAGAGCCAGAATATGATTGAATTAGTTTATAGATCTCCAGTCCCCAACAAATAATAATCATGTGAAGAAATAGGAAAGTGGAACTCAGGAAATAAAGCAGGCAACAGAAACTGGCTGTGAGAGTGACAATATGTTGGGTTTGTAAGAGAAAGGCTTGAAAGCAGTCATTATAAACATGTGCCCAGAACTGAAGGAGACAATGGTTAAAAAGTAAATAAAGGTGTTACAGTGTCACATCAGGTAGAGAATATTAATAAAGAGATATTAAAAAGAACCAAATAGATTCTGGAGTTGAAAAGTACAATAACTGAAATAAGAAATTCGCTAGAGAGGTTCTACAGTGGACTTGAACTGGCAGAAGAAACAACAAATGAATTTGAAGATAGGTCAATAGAAAAAATGAAGAAAAATGAACATGGCTTGAGAGAAATGTAGGACACTGTTAAACACACCAATATATGCACAATTTGAGTACCACAAGGAGAGGAGAGGAGAGAAAGGAGAAGTAAAAATATTCAAGGAAATAATGGCTGAAAATTTCCTGAAAGTATTGCAAGACAATAACTTACACAGCCAGGAACCTTGGTGAACCCCAAGTATGATAAAAACATATCCTCAAACTGACACATCATAGTAAAAAATGCTGAAAGTCGAAGACAAATCGAACATCTTGAAAGCAGCAAGAGAAAAACAACTGCTTTCAAGGGAATAAAATTAACAGTTGACTTCTCAACAGTAGCAGTGGAGGCCAGAAGGCTGTGGATAACATTCAAAATGATCAAAGGGAAAAAAATATCAACCAAGAATTCTATATCCAGCAAAGCTGTCCTTCAAAAATGAAGGTGAAATACTTTCTCAGATGAAAAGAGATGGCAGAACTAGTTGCTAGCACACCTGCCTTGTGAGAAATACTAGAAGAGGAGTTCAGGCCAAAAGCAAGTAACACAGGCAGTAATTTGAATCCACACAAATAAAGGTGATTATGTAATTATGTAAGACAGAATGAAGCATATTTCCCTCTAAATTGATTTTAAAAGCAACTGTATAAAATAATATGTATATGATATACAGAAATGTAATATATGTATATTGTATTTGTCAATAATAGCATAAAGGAGCAAAGTTGTATTCCTAAGGAAATTACTGTTTTTGGTAAAGTAATATAACACTACAGACATGCACCTTATAACAATATTTTGGCCACCGATGGACCACATATATGACAGTGGTCACATATGATTAGCACACCACATAGCCTAGGTTTGTAGTAGGCTATACTATCTAGGTTTGTGTAAATGTGCTTTATGATGTTCACACAATGATGAAATTGCCTAATGATGCATTTCTCAGAACATATCCCTGTCATTAAGCAATGCATGACTGTATGGTTGGGTTTGTAATATTAATAGAAGTTTATATATAACAATAATATCACAAAAAAGGAAATGAGAATAAAGCTAGTGAGTAATGTTCTTATACGGAATATCCTAAATATCCTAGTCTAAATGTGTAGCTGCTTCTGACAAGATGTATATGGTAAAGCCTAGAGCAACTTCAAAAAATCAAAAATTACAGTGAGAATTCATTAAATAAGTTAAAATACTATGGAAAATATTCACTTAAAGCAAAAGACAGCATCAAAGGAGGAATAGAGGAATAAAAAAGATGAGCTAGAGGGGCCGGCCCCATGGCCAAGTGGTTAAGTTCGCATGCTCTGCTTCAGCGGCCCAGGGTTTCATCTGTTTGGATCCTGGGTGTGGACATGGCACCGCTCATCAAGCCATGCTGAGGGGGCATCCCACATAGCACAACCAGAGGCACTCACAACTAGAATATGCAACTATGTACTGGGGGGCTTGGGGGGGGAGGAAGAAAAAAAAAGGAAGATTGGCAACAGATGTTAGCTCAGGTGCCAATCTTTAAAAAAATAAATAAAGCAAAAGTAAAATTGTAGGTATTAATCCAACAACAATAATAATATTAAATATGAATTAATTAAACAATCCAGTCAAATGGCAGAGATTGTGAGACTGGATAAAAAGACCTAATCCAACTGTATACAGTCTATAGGACTTTTATCTTTAGATTCAAAAGTACAAATAGTTGAACGTAATAGGTTGCAAACAGCAACCACAAGAAAGCTGGAGTGGCTATACTTTAAGAGAAAATAAACTTTAAAACAGAAAATGACATGGGGGATGTTTTATAATGATAAAAGTGTGAGTTGACATCAGGGAGATTTAAAAACTTGTAAACATATATACACCTACTTACAGAGCACCAAAATACATGAAAGTGAAAACTGGCAAACATGAAGGGATAAATAGACAATACAACAATAATGGCTGGAGACTTCAATATCCCACTTTCAATAATGGATAGAACAATTAGAAAGTCAATGATGAAACAGAAAATGAACAACACTATAAACCAGCTGATCTAATAGACATCTGTAGGACACTCCTCTTGACAGACAACAGAATACACATTCTTCTCAAGTGCACGTGGAATATTCTCCAGGATAGATCAGGTACTAAGCCATAAAACAAACCTCAATAAATTTAAAAGGCTAGAGATAATGCAAAGTATGTTTTTCATTAACAATGGAATAAAATTAGAAATAGCAAGAAAAAGTTTGAGAGAATCACAAATATGTGGAGTTCTTAAACATAACACTCCTAAATAACCAATGGGTCAAAGAAAAAAAGGGAAATCAGAAAATACTTCGAGATGAATGAAAATGACACAATATAACAGAACTTATGAAATTCAGCTAAAGCAGTGCTTAGAGGAAACATTATAGCTGCAAATGCCTGAGTTAAAAAAAAGAAAGATTTCAAATCAATAACTTAACCTTCTACCTTAAGACCCTGAAAAAAGAGCAAACTAAGCCTAAAGCAAGCAGAAGGAAGGAAATCATAAAGACCAGAGCTGAAATCAATGAACTACATAATATAAAAACAATAGAGATAATCAATAAAACCAAAACGTGATTCTTTGAAAATAAAACCAAAAGGTGATTCTCTGAAAAGATCAACAGAATTGACAAACTTTTAGCTAGATTGACTAAGTTTAAAAAAAGACTCAATTACTGAAATCAAATCAAAGTTGAGACATTACCATTGACTTTATAGAAATAAAAGGATTATAAGAGAATACAATGAACAACTGTATGACAACAAATTAGATAACCTAGATGAAATGGATAAATTCCTATAAAGACACAAACTGCTGAAACTAACTTAAGAAAGAATAGACAATCTGAATGTCTACGACAAGTGAAGAATTTGAAATACTAATTTAAAAAACAAAAAATCATCCACAAAGAAAAGCCCAGGCCCAGATGGCTTCACTGCTGAGTTCTACCAAACATTTAAAGAAGAATTAATACGCATTCTTCACAAACTCTTCCCCAAAAATAGAAAAATAAGGGACACTTCCCACCTCACTTTATGAGGCCATTATTACCCTGATACCAAAACCAAACATCTTCATCATCACAAGAAAAGACTACAGACCAATATCTCTCATGAATATGGATGCAAAGATCCTCAACATAATACTAGCAAACTGAATGAAGCAATATAAAAAAGAATTATACACCATGACCAAGTAGGATTTATCCCAAGGATGCAAAGTTAGTTTAACATCTGAAAGTAATATATTGTATCAACACAATAAAAAAACAAAAATTACATGATCCTCTCAGTAGATGCAAGAAAAACATTTGACAGAATCCAGTCATGGTAAAAAACACTCAACATACTAGGAGTAGAAGGGAACTTCTCAATCTGATTAAGGGCATCAATGAAACACCCACTGCTAACATCATACTTAATGGTTAAAAACTGAATACTTTCTCTCAAACATTAGGAAAAAGACAGGGATATCTGCTCTTACTACTACTCAACATTGTACTGGAGGTTCTGCCCAGGGCAGTTAGACAAGTAAAAGAAAGAAAAGGCATCCATCAGAAAGAAAGAAGCAAAAGTATCTCTCTTTACAGATGACGTGAGCTTACAGAGAGAATCCTAAGGAAGCCACTAAAATCTACTAGAGTTAGTCATCGTGTTCAGCAAGGTTGCAGGATAAAAGATTAATGTACGAAAATCCATGTGCTTCTACACACTTGCAGTGAACGATCTGAAAATGAAATTAAGAAAATTCCATTTACAATAGCATCAAAAAGAATAAAATACTTAGGAATTAAATTTAACAAAACAAATGTAAAACGTATACTCTGAAAACTATAAAACATTAAAAGAAATTAAAGAAGATTTAAGTACTTGGAAAAACATCTCGTGTTCATGGATCAGAAGACTTATTGTTAAGATGAAAATACTCAAACTGATGTATGAATTCAGCGTTATCCCTATCTCAATCCCAGCTGAGTTCTTTGTAGACACTGACAAGGTGATTCTAAAGTTTATATGGAGTTGCAAGGGACCCAGAGTAGCTAAAACAATCTTGGAAAAGAAGAATAAAGTAAGAAGTCTCACACCTGCCCCATTTCAAAACTTGCTACAAAGCAGTGATAATCAAGACATTGTAGTATTGGCACAAGGACAGAAATAGATCAGTGGAATAGAATTGAAAGTTCAGAAATAACCTCATAGATCTATGGTTATCTGATTTGTTAACAAGGGTGCCAAGACCATCTAATGGGGAAAGAACAGTCTTTTCAACATGGGGTAGTGGTTTAACTGGATAGCCACATGCAAAAGGCTGAGATTGGACCCTTGTCTCATAACATACACAAAAATTAAAATGTGTTAAAGATGTAAATTTAAGAGCTAAATTATAAAACTTTTAGAAGACAACATAAGGGAAATTCTTCATTACTTTGTGTTTAGCAAAAGTTTCTTGGATATGACACCAAACATACAAGCAACAACAAGGATAGAATAAATTTAACATATCAAAATTAAAAATTTTGTTCATCAAAGTACACCATCAAGAAAGTGAAAAGACAACCTACAGAATGGGAGAAAATATTTGCAAGTCATATCTGATAAGGGACTTGTATCCAGAATGTATAAAGATTTCTTAAAACTCAATAATAAAAAGACAAATAACCCAATTAAGAAATGAGGAAAAGATCTAAATAGACATTTCTCCAAGGAAGGTATACAAATGGCCATTAAGCACATGAAAATTTGCTCAACATCATCATTCATCAGGGAATGCAAAGCCAAACCACAATAAGATACCACTTCACACCCACTAAGATGGCTAGAAGTAAAAAGTCAGATAATAACAAGTGTGAGTGAGCATGTGGAGAAATCAGAAACCTCGTACATGCTGGTGGGAACGTAATATGGTGCAGCTGCTTTGGAAAGCAGTCTAGAACTTGTTCAAACTGTTAAGCATGAAGTTACCATATGATGCAGCAATTCCACTCCTAGTATATAACCAATAGAAATGAAAACACAAATCCACACAAAAACTTGTATACAAATGTTTATAGCAGCATTATTCCTAATAGCTAAAAGGTGGAAATAATCCAAATGTTTGTCAATGACTAATGTATAAACAAAATGTTGTATATCCATGCAATGGAAAATTATTCAGCCATGAAAAGGAGTGATGTACTGACATATACTACAACATGGGTGAACCTTGAAAACGTTATGCTAAGTGAAAGGAGCCAGTTACAAAAGCCACATTTCATGTGATTCCATTCATATGCTTCCATTCATAGGAAATGTCTAGAACAGGGAAATCTATAGAGACAGAAAATAGATTAGTGGTTGCTTAGGGATAGGGATTGACAACTAAAGGGTATGGAGTTTCCTTTGGAGGTAATGAAAATGTCCTAAAATTGACTGTGGTGAAGATTGTACATATCTGTGAATATACTAAAAACCATTGTGTTGTACACTTTAAGTGGGTAAATCGTGTAGCATTTGAAATATCTTAATATAGTGAAAAAATAAAGAAACCCCCTCATAAACAATAAGAGAACTAAAATACTGAACCAAAACAGCACGTAAGTAGGAAAGGGAACTCAAAATCAAAGCATTTTAAGGGCCTTGAATTGTTTGACAGTAGGGTCAAGCTATTAGTCATTGTTAGACCTTAAGTTAAATATGCATGCTAAAACTTCAAAGGTAACCTTTTAAAAACAATAGAAATAGAATGCATAATGATACATGCAAGGAAAAGGGAAAGGGGGAAAATCTAAGAGAAGGGAAGAAAGGAAGGGGAAAAGAAAAACCAGATGAGTAGCAAGCACAAAATAATATAGAAATAAATCCAAATATTAATAATGAGTAAATGTAAACAAACCAAACTGCTTAGTTAAAAGGAACTTTTTAAAAATCCATACTTATACTATTTACAAGGGATATACCTAAAACAAGCATTCTTAGGCTGAAAGAAGTTTTAAAAATGTGTAGCAAGCAAAAACTAACATTCACCATATAATGGTAAATCATAAGCACAAATAATAAACTTGTAAACCCCTAATAAATTCAAAACATAAAGCAAGGGTTGATAGAACTACAAGAAGAAATGAAAAATTCCACCATTTCACTGGGTTACCCATAACTGATAGGTCAGACAGACAAAATATTATCAAGTTCATGAGGATTTATGAAACAGTATCCAATAATTGGAAAATATATATTTCTTTTGAATAGGTTAAACTAATTTATGGTAAAGGAAATTAGATAGTGGTTGCTTCTGGTGGTGGGGGTAGATTTACTGAAAAAAGTCGTAAGAACATTTTTGGGTAATGTAAATGTTTTGTATTGATTAGAGAGGTGGTTAAAAATGTATAAATTTGTTACAATTCATTTAATTATGCACTTTAAGTGGATGAATTTTATTTTATGTAAATTATATCTCAAGTTTATTTTAAAAGAATATTTTTGTTTATTTTGCTTCCCTAACTATTCTACTAAAGAAGTCATTATATCCAAACTAGTACAAATTCCTAGCTCATTATGTGGTCTTGAAATTCTATTCCCATTAAAATTAATCAGATTTTCAGTAAGATGACTGACTCCAATTTTGGGTTGGGAAATGTGTAAGATGAGCCTGAAATATCTTGTTGCACAAGAGAATAAAGGAAGCTAACTGCTACTATTGTCATAGCGCAAGGACTCGGGAACCAACGTGAAGAGGTTTCCACTTTCCCAAAATGGTACAATTCGTATTTCAAAAAGAATAATAGTTGCAATTGATTGAAGCCCATAAAATATATTTGTGAGTTCATAATATAAAAAATTGGTCACCTTTAGAAGATGATGGTTCACATTAGCTTGAAAAATAGTAAATATATGGAAAGAATAAAATACTTATCCTGTCTTTGCTATACAAACTGTATCAGTGAGTAACCAAGTAGTACATGAGGGAAGCATTCCTTTATAAAATTATTCCAGCTAATGAATGAAAATCAAACTATAGAATCAAAATATCATTTTGCAACCCTCAGTGAATTAATGAATCTATGCAATGAGCAATCTATGGTGGGGGGCAGGGGGCAGGGGGAGCATAGGCTTCCTGATGAAAGAACACAACCCAACCTATAGTCTTGCCAAAGGAATCGAACATGAATCAATGATCCAACTGCCAATTTGTAGAAACGACAGAGCACAGAAGAGCACGTTGAACTGCACCATGATTATGCTGTCAGCAAAATCCAGAGTGTGTGAAACTCTATAGGTGACATACCTTGTCTTCCGCAGACATATTGGGAGAAAAAGAAAGGAATGGAAGCTGAAATCTGTACATTAAAAGGGGCTTAAAAGACATACCAGTTTTAAAAAAAAAAACTGGCAGGTCTCAATTATATTGTTTCAGGATGCACTCTTGGGTTAAAAATGTTAAAGAAATTTAAAGAAATGATTGATCTAACCCAGGATGGTGGTTACTTTTGGAGAGAAGAGCGGGGCTGTGATAGGAACAGGGCATATGGAGGAACTTGTGGGGCAGCTACCAGAGTTCTATTTATTGTTCTTATTGGCAGTTACAGGGTTAACCTTATCAAAATTCACTAACCTACACATTTGTGTGATTCTTCTGTGTCTGTATTTTATTTTACAATTAAAAAGTTAAAATGAACTTTAAAAATAAACATGGACAACTTTATGTCAATAAATTAAAAAATTTAGTTGAAATTAACAAATTCCTAGAAAAATAAAAACTTACGCAAATTCTTATAACTTTTAAAGAAATCGGGTCTATAATTAAAAATCTTTCATTAAAGAAAACTCCAAGGACAAAAGGCTTTATAAACTAATTCTAATCATATGAGGAAGAAATAATTATTTTACCAATTTCTTCCAAAGAATAGTAAAAGAGGGATTACCTATCAACTCACTTTCTATTGACTTTTTTTAAGACAAGAAAACCCACTGAAGGAGCGTGTCATGTAACACATTTCTTTCAACACTCATTTTCTTTCTTTTCTGTCTCCACACAACACCTGTTTTCTTTCTTTGCTGTCTCCATATATTCATATAGACCTTTCGTATACATTCTCCATTTAGCAGACCTCATCATCCAATGCCTCATCACAATCTGTTCCATTCCTCTACTTTCTGGATGCACATTCCCTTTCTCTCAAGTCAGACCAGACTACATGAGGCAGTCAGTACATGAATAATGTGCTAATTTGTCCAAGAGGTCACCTAGTTGCTGATTTGTTGGAGTGGAAGTAATAGCCAGGGACTTGGGGGAGGCAAGAGGAGAGGGTACTTTGAAACCAGGCTGTGATATACTTTATGAGAGATGCCTCACTCTTGGGGGAGTTTGGCCATGCTCATGATGCTACCAAAATTTATAGTAGAATCTGGTTGGTTGGCGATGGATTCACTAATGCTGACTCCATAGTGCCTGGCAGGAGCATTCATAATGGTGCTTGGGGAACTTCTGTCATCTCTTCTCCTGAAATTATAAAGGGAACCTGAGCTCCTGAGTGATTTCAGAGAGATGCAAAACCCTACAGGCAGTGAGGGTGAATGTTCAATGTATGGATGATAAACACTTTCCTAGGTTTGAGGCTGCCACAGCCACCAGTCCACATGCTGAAGTAAGGGTGTTAGGAGGAGCCCTGCTACTGCTTTGATACAGAAGGTTTCTGTTCCACTTGAAGAGGCTGCTGAACCTAAAACGTGGTAGCCTCCTTGTTGGGAGAAGTAAATGAGTTGTTACGTGAGAAGCACGTAGAGAAGTGCCTGATACAGTAAGTTGTTAACAGATGTTAGTTTTAGCTCTTTATTTTCTCTAACATTGCTCAATCAACTGAGGGCAGGCAGAAGGATAGCAGATTTATCCAGGGTTGGGATTTTGCCAGACTGGTGCATAAAAAGACAGAAGGCTGAAATTAATGATGTTATGAACCATAGACCAAGATGAACCACCAAGCAGGAGGGAGGTGATGAGGAAAGGAGGTGATAGATAAGGAGAATATTACCTGGATGGACAGCATATTTTAATGATGTTGAAGACCTGTTGTAGCTGCGTTAGCTGAATAGATAAGCTGGGAAGATGAAGGTTGTGATCACATGATAGGGTCTTAAGTTAGGCCAGTCTGACACAGGCCGTCTCTCTGAGTGTTGGGAGTTGTCCCTCCATGCCTGCTGTCTCCTTTCCCACGGTGAGAGAGGTTCACCTGGGCACACGGACCAAGAACCTTTCCCAGCCCTCCTCACATGAACCCAAGTCCTGCCAACAAGATGTGAGCTGAAATAATGTATCCTGTTTCCCAGTCTCGCACTTAAAAGGAGTGTGTCCTCCCTGCTTCTCCCTTTCCTGTTGGCTGGGGTATTGGCAAGAACCACATTCGCCACTTGGACCTACGAGTGGAAACCACGTGCTGAGGATGGCAGAGTGCCCGCCTGGATCACCTGCCTACTTCTGGACTGTTACCCAAGACGCAAGAAACTTCTACCTTGTTTAAGCCCTTGTGCTTTTAGATCTTTTTGTTATAGCAGTTAACCTATACACTAGGGGATTGCCTTCCACTTGAAAAAGGAGTGAAGCAGGAACAGCTGGGAGTGATGGTCTGATGCTTCAACCTGAGCCAGGCTGACTGTGTGAGGGACTGGCCTCAGCTCTGGAGCTGGAGCCCCCATTTTCATATGCGGGATTTATGCACCTTGTACCAGGCATACAAACACGACGTTCACTGTGCCCGTAGCCCTCAGGAGGGCCCATGATTCCCTCTACTTAGCCCCAGCTCAGGGGACTTGGGCTGGGAGAACCCAACCCAAGGATGCCCAGTGCCTGAGCTGGCCCCAGCCTGCAAAGATAGGAAGGGCCAATCCAATTCTCCTTTTGGACTGAGAAAGTGACAATCTGCCTGGATACTGGACATGGATAAAGGAGGCTGCAAAGTTAACAGAAAACTATTTCTCCCAAGGACATGCTCTAGCTGTAAAATGTCATAATTGTCTCCTTTGAGTGTCTACTGTGTTTTCACTCACTGAGAAACTTTGCTCTGTGAAATCATAGATTATCAGAAATTTCACTGCTTGAAATTCCATCAGTACGAATGAAACATGCCCGTCTTGCGTGGAGGGTCTAAGTCACTTTAACACAGGGAGGCAGCCCCAGCTCACGGCCCAAGTCCAGAGCAGCAGATAAGGGCTTTTGGACACAGCAGTCCACAGCTGTCCTAGCTTTGTCGCTTCCAAGGAAAGAGGACCTTGGTTCATTCTGCAGCCCAAACCTGATTTGATTCCTTCTCACTCAGCTTGGCTTTGATTCGAGCCTAGCAAAATATGGCTCATTTAAATGTCACCCCAACATCCCATAATAACTCAGTTTCTCCTGCATTTGGTGAGATGCTTCATGGGTCCTCTGGTGTTGGTCTCCCTCATTGCTACCGGTCAATAAAACTGGCTTTGTCAGGTCAAGACCCCAGGTTTGTTCCTGGTGGTCTTATGTTGGTTGGTGTAAGAGGCATTTGAATTTGGGGACATGGAGAAGATCAAGCAGCATGGGGACTGCAGCTGAATGGTCGTGTTGTGGGGCAAGACAATGAAGTTGAGTTAGGGCTTTGAGGGGTCTTGGCAGGCTGAGTTATGAGGAAATAGAAACTGTGAAGGGACGGAAGTTAGAGAAGAGGGAAACAAGGCAGAGGAAAAGCAGCAGCCGTGAGTCTGAGTTTGGCGAACAGAGCAGATAATTCAGAGATGAGCCTCTGGCCCGCGAGCAAGGTGGAGTGTTTGGCTGGTCCCCAGCGCTGTTCCTTCCCCTTCCGGCTCCAGGGTCCTAGATTAGTCCACAAGTCTCTGTTCTTATAACCCAAGCAGCTTGACTGAAACCTGTTACCTCTCCTGTGCTACCAAAAATCTCAGGTGTGAGGCAGGCCATACTCCAAACAGGGGCAAGGCTGGGCCCACACACAACCTTGCCCAAAGCTCTTTCTAGAAGGCACCGTTCATTCATTCATCCATTCAATCTGTGTATTAAGCAGTCTCCTAGACATGAGCTTTCTTAGCACAGACCCTTCAAAATACTTGCACCATGGGAGAAATAACCACTTTATCAGCCGACATCTTCACCACCAGTAATGGTTCCACCGAAAACCAGATCCAGATATTAAATTAAGGAACTCAAGGGAAAGGGAAGAAAAGTTCTAGCAAGACAAGGTTGCCAGGAAGGTCGACCTGATGATAGGAAAGGAAGACACCCTCAACACGTCCGCTCAGGAAGGGCACGAATTGTCCCACTCAGAACCATCCTGGCGGCTGGTGGGTGAGTGCATTGGTTCTGAAGGAGTGCAGTGACTCTCGGGTTTCCAGGCGTGACCGGGCCTTTACCCCGCATCCAGTCAAGAGCAGACTGAAGGTAAACGGATGCTAGGAGGCATGTGGCTCTGCAAAGAAAGAGGACAACAGCCTCCAGGAAGTGGCGGGGAGAGGGAAAGGGAGGAGGTGAGAGAAGCAGCCCTCCTCTGCAAATCCCTGGGCAGCTCTGGGGAGTGGAGCACGAGCAGACAGCGAGAGAGCCCATCCCAGAACTTTGTGGTGGACATTCCCTGGAGCTGCCCTCATGTGCGATGCCTGAGGCTGCCACTGAGTGTGGACTTGCGTGGGGCTCATTAGGGGCCTGTTGTCTCCGTGGCCCCACTGGCCCCCTCCTGGGTCTCTCCCCTCTCCTCTGAAAATGGTTTTTATTTAGCACTACCCGTAATTTCTCTGGGCACTAGTTAGCTCATAACTCATATTCTAACTCTCACATGTCTCCTGTTTTGGTGACACCTCTTCAGAAGTGTAATCTAGTAATTAAGAGTGTGGGCTCAGAGCCAGATTGCTGGGGTTAGATCTTAGCTCTGTGGTCTGGGGCAAGTCACTTATCTTTCCTCTGCCTCAGCCTCCTCATCTGTAAAATGGGAATAACAGTCATAATAACACCTGCCTCATAGGTCCTTATGAGGATTTCATGAATAAAAACAGTGGCTGGCACATAGGAATCACTCAGTAAATGTTTAGTGCCATTCTTAGATAAATTGTGTGCATTCTGTAGTCTCAGTTCTAGAGATGTCCCTAAAAGCGATTTCTTTTCAAATAAGGCACGTATTATAATAACTGGAGGTTTAGGGGAAACATCATCTGGCTTTGTGTGTGGAAGGGGTGTCCTGCAGCGTTGCTGTGCCCGACCTACCAGGGGCTGCAGCCACCCTCCAGACTGACCCTGGCAGGGTCAGCCTCGCTCAGGTGGTCCACCCAGGCCCTCTTGAACAAGGGTGGCACTCAGGGTCCCTCTGAGTCCCTCCGAGGGGCAGGCCTGGGAGAGGAGGAGATGGGCAGCTTCCACCAGCTTCCAGGACTTTGAGTGAGGAAGTGAGTCCGGAAGTTCCTGGCTGTGCAACCTCAGACCTGGGTAACCTCATGAGTCAGAGAGTCCTTATGAGTAAGGAACACAATGGGCACTGTCTTACCTAGTTCCTTGTTCATGAGGACAAAGAAAGAAAACTCTTTGAGGGGCCGGCCTTAAGTTCCTACCTTCCCCTTCTTGGCGGCCCAGGGTTCGCCGGTTCGGATCCCGGGTGTGGACATGGCACCGTTTGGCAATAAGCCATGCTGTGGCAGGCATCCCATGTATAAAGTAGAGGAAGATGGGCATGGATGTCAGCTCAGGGCCACTCTTCCTCAGCAAAAAGAGGAGGATTGGCAGATGTTAACTCAGGGCTTATCTCCCCGCACCCCCCCCCCAAAAACAAAAAAACCCAAGAAAACTTTTTGAGAAACCAGAAATGAAAAATTCAGCATGGCGAAATCTCATTGGTGGCTTCTCAACCCTGCTAACTTCACAGGCTGCCTGGGGCTTCCAGGAGAGGTCAGGCTGTGAGCCGGGACTTTGCTGTGCAGAGCTGTGCGGGTGGGGGTGGGGGAAGAGCTCTGACCATCGACTCCTGAGGGCTGGGAGGGTTTTGGGCTTGCCCAAGATAAGCTTCTTGGAGGCTGTGGAACAAGCCTGGAGGCTAACGTGTCTGCCCCTCAGAGGAAGACCCCCCAGGGGAGACCAGGGGTGTGAGGCTGGAGGGGTTGCAGCAAGGCAGCACCTGGCTGCTTCAGGGTGTTGGGCCCCTTGGGCTGAGAGCAGGCACTGCTCCTGCCGTCAGCAGCCCCTCAGGAATGGCAGCCACACACATCTCCATTTGGCCAGGTTCCTGTCCCTGCTCAATCAGTCCCAGACCAGCCTGGCGGGGACACTTAGTGCCCAGCCCACCAGATGGGCCACCCCCTCAGGGCAGTCAGGCATGACTTGGGTACCTTGCCAGTACTTAGGACCTGACAGCCTGACGACTGGCCACATGTCTGACTAACCATCCTCCCACCCTGCTGTTGGTCAGCCACCGGCCCAGCCACAGTCCAGTCAGGCTCCCAGCCTCCTCCAAGTCCACCTTCCTCCTGCGTTTACAAGAGAGACACAAGTCAGCTACAGGTGCAGGGGAACCTTCTCTTGACGACAAAAGGAACCAAAGCAACTCTGACAAAGAGCTCTTAAAGCTGTGAAGGAAAACATTTGAGATGGTGCGCGATGAAAGGCGCTATGTAAATGCAACACATTAGAGCGATTATACTTTCAGAAAAAAATAATTGAGCAAAATTTTTTGGAAAGCCACCTGATTTGAACCACACTCACGTGCACCAGCAAAATGCAAATAGTGTTGGTTCTTGGAACCTGTCTGCTTTTGTTACTGAACCAGGTTCGTTTTTGCCCACCGCCCAGAAAGCCAAACACCAGGACAATGAGATTGCAGCAGAGAGAGGGTTTACTCACAAGGCAGCCACACGAGGAAGCGAGAACATGAGCCTCAAATTCGCTTCCCCGAAAATAGGGACTCAGGGATATTTATGGGATGGGGGGCAAGGTGGTCCGAAATGTGGAGAGAGGTGATTGGAGGTGATAGTCTGTGTAGTCAGACTTCTTGCCTCTTCATAGGACCCATGTTCACAAAATGGCGGCGTTAGCATGATCTGAGGGTGCAGGTTTTATTCTCTTGTCGTCAAAAGGTCGCCTATTGGACATCTGCGCGGGCCCAGTCGATGAGTTGGTGGTCTCAACCAGCCTGAAGTGGACAAGGAATTCTAATTCCTGAAAAACAGGTCACACCCCCATTACCATGGTGACCCAGGCTCCAGGATGATGTTATCTATAGGAGCCTAGTGGGAGTCAAACAGCACATCACCTAAGCAGCCAGTTAACGATAGGTGGGTTAAATAGCTAAAAACTATAATCAGTAATAGCAAAAAGGAAAAAACTTTAGTACCTAGATACTTAATTATCAATGACTAACTCTTTGCCGGTTTCGCTTTCCTTGAATTGTGAGACCATTGTTAGATGAAGCTTCCTGGAAACTCCACAGTCTTCTCTCTTCCTTTAGTAAAAAGACAATTTTTGTAATTAATCTGATCATTACAATGGATTCATTTATTGTGTTTCAAAGTCCTCAGGTGTGGCATCTTGGGAGAAATAAAACAAAGGGAGCAGTGGCTGGCCAGGTGGCGCAATGTTAAGTTGGCACGTTCTACTTCTTGGTGGCCCAGCTTCACTGGTTCGGATCCCAGGTGAGGACATGGCACTGCCTGGCAAGCCATGCTGTAGTAGGCGTCCCACGTATAAAGTAGAGGAAGATGGGCATGGATGTTAGCTCAGGGCCAGTCTTCCTCATCAAAAAGAGGACGATTGGCAGCAGATGTTAGCTCAGGCCTAATCTTCCTCAAAAAAAAAAAAAAAAAAAAGAGCGGGGAGCTCCTCTACAGTAATTGAGGATTGAGTTCTCCCAACCCTGTGTGATGGGAGGTGAATGTAAGACAATGTCAACGGCAGGAGGCGGGCAGCATCTGGAACTATTCACAGCCACAAGTGGTTGCCTGCAGCTCATGCTGCACGGGGATTCCCCAATGTGGGTCTGACCATTCAAATATTTAGTTCTTATAAGTAATTGTCACACCAAACCACCTGGTTTTGTGCTTGGGAAATATGGCTCCCGAGAAGGGATTTGCTGGCCATGATGGGGAAAGGGAGAGGACAGAGCTCAGAGCCAGCTTTGGTGAGAAGCTTGGTGCCCAGGGTTGACTACTAAATGGAAACACCCTCCATTTACCCTCACACAGCACATGGCACTTCCTCCTTAGGTGAGGGTGGCCCTGTGTTTTCCCCACTTCACTGTCCAGAAATGTTAGAGCTGCAGGCGGCCTCCTCAGAGGTACGCAGTCGGCCCCCCTCCTGTTTACTTCACGAACTGCACCCAGGGGTTAGTGTGGTGCCCAGGGTCACACAGGTTGTGGGAGGATGAGAATCAGAACCTGCGTCTCCAGACGCCAGTCTGAAGAGCTTGCCAGCACACGGCCTCGTTTCTACACCCCTTCTATGGGGAAAGGACCTGGTGCTCTCATCGGTGCTCCTCCATGTGTAAGAGTAGGTGTGATGGAAAATGTCGAAGAAAAGAAGTGCTAATTTTGGCCTGTTAAGCACAGCAAGCGAGTTAGCAAAGAATTTGGGGAGGCAAAGGGAGCCAGGCCTTGGAGACAGAAAGCCCAGGTTCAGGTGCTGCCCACTAGCTGAGCGAATCTTTCCAGGAACAGTTGTAATGACCTCTCCAAATCTTTGTTCATCTTTAAAGAGGGAAACAAAACATTTTGTGGGGTCTAAATGAGATTTTTTTTTGAAGATTTAATTTTTTTCCTTTTTCTCCTCAAAGCCCCCTGGTACATAGATGTATATTCTTCATTGTGGGTCCTTCTAGCTGTGACATGTGGGACGCTGCCTCAGCGTGGTTTGATGAGCAGTGCCATGTCCGTGTCCAGGATCCGAACCAACGGAACACTGGGCCCCCTGCAGCAGAGCACGCAAACTTAACCACTCAGCCACGGGGCCAGCCGCCAAAATGAGATGTTTTTGAAGAGCACTTTAAAAGCTAGACGAGTATGCAAATACAAGACATTATTAATTAAAATTTTGCAAATAATTGAGAAAGAGGTAATAGTTTAGGTACTCCGTTGTCAGGAGCAGCCAAGACAAGATTGTTCTGGGCCAGAAAACCCTCTGGGCAAAGGCCATTACAAATACATTGTTATTATTACTATTATTATTATTATTTATTATTATCTAGGAGGGGGTGCCACAAGGGATGTAAAACGGGTTCAGTCTAAAAAAACAATCTCTGGGCTCCTTGTTGAGGTAAACGCATGATCTTGAAGAAAGGGGGCCGTTCCGGACCTTGCGCTCACCGCCTCTGTATCCTCATTACAGCTGGGGCTGCAACCGGGAAGACGGCGAGGCGTCCCTCTTCCGAGGAGCACAGGCGCCCTCTGGTGGACACTGCCGAGCGGGACACCGCGGCGCCGCAAAGGCGCGACGCCCGGGAGGCCGCTAGGGGCGCTGCAGAGCCATGTGAGGGGCTCCCAGACATTTAGACAGATGTTGGAGACAGGCAGTTTAGCTTTCTCTCCGCCTATTGTGTGTTTAGAAGGGGGCTTAGAGGTTTTATAAATACAGGAAAGTTTTACTGGTTCAGTCCTGATAATTTAAAACATGCAATAATCCCTAATTATCAGAGCACAGCTTCTCTTTGTTCCAGGAGTAGCAAAACATTTGCTCAACAAATTAAACCTAGTGTTCCTTCACACTCAGGTGTCGATCAATTCTTAAAGTCCCTGAATGCCTTGAGAGGAAATTTGGAAGCAGCAGGTGGAGAGAGAAGGAAAGGCATGGAGAGGGTCAGGAAGTCCCCTGCCTCCCCTCGGGCCTCCCTTCCCAGCCCCCTTCCCTCCCTTTCCTAGGGTTACTCTCTGGATGTCCAGCGAGCTCACATCTATGGCATCCCCAAATTGGTTCCCTTCTCCTCGAGTGAAGGAAGGCTGGGTCATTCCTTCCTGCCGCTAGAGCGGGCTGACTCCTGAGGCATTCAGGAAAAGAAGTGAAAACAAGACAGCTGATTTCCAAATTAAACCAGATGGAAATTCATGCTAAGCTACACTATTAATAATAAAAAAGAAGCTCTCATTTATTGAGTGTCTACTATACACCAAGAACTTTAAATTGAATATTTCTTATCCTTACGAACAGCCCAGCAAGTTGTTTTATTTTCTCTATTTTCTACATGAGAGAACTGAGAATCAGAATCAGAGGGGTTAAATGACTTGCCCAAAGCCACACAGCTATAGACATCAATGGAAATAGGGAGGTTATGCTTCAGTGATAAATAACCCCCATATTCCAGTAGCTTACATTAAGCCGGGATTGGTTTATTTCTTATAAACATTTCAAGTCCATCACTGTCCTCTGCATCGTCCTCAGTCTGAGGCCTAGACTGATGGAGCCGCCAGCTGCGGGGCATTACTGAGTGGTGGGTCGGAGACCAGAGAGCTCTGGAGGGTCTCAGCCAGCAACAGCATGCTCTGGCCCAGTGGAGTTTGACGGCAGTCAGCTCAACTCTCTGCCCCAAGTAAATCAGCCCCACCAACTGCAAGGAGACCCCTCCACCCTCCACTCCGGGTGCAGTTTACAGGTGTTCAGGAGTCAGAGGCTGGAAATGCTGGGGATCAGCATTTAAGACCAGGACCTGGGTGTCTATGCCTCCCCTCCCTTCTCTGGGTCCTCATCTGGCTCTCAATCACTTTCCCCTTCCTCTCTCTCTCCCCTCCTTCCTTCTTGTGTCTCTCGGCTTCTCTCTGCATCATAAGACTTCACAATTTTCTCATGGATTAGCCAAGAAATAAATACAAGTCTCAGGGTATATCCAATTCACTCTAAATATTACTAAGTGAAACTAACAGTGGTTGAAAATACACTTGATAAAATTTGTCACTGACTGAAAATTAACAGAGGAATAAATCTACTTGACCAAATTTACAAAATCTGAATAGAAAAAAATGGTCACAAAAGAAAATTCACAATTGCAGATGCTCTCATTGGGAGAACATATGGATCAGAAGCTGATGACGAATTAACTTTATGATGTAAAGTTTAAGTGGAAAAGAATTGTTGCCAATGAAATAATTTCAAGACTATAGAAATGAAAAATAGAAAAAATTGGAAACTGTTTAACTGCACGATAGGGAAAATGCATTAAGAAAGTAAATTGAATTAAAGGAATTTGCTCTGAAAAATGCTTGCCCAGTGAAAATTTATCCATGTTTCCATCTTCTGTGACCTCCACGTCCATGTCAATGACCCTTACTGGCTTACAGCCCCTGGTGGCCTCTGTGAATGTCACTGACTCCCTTTGTGCCTTATTTACACATAGAACAACTTCAGCTCCAAACACTGAACTTGGAACTCCATATCTTTGCACACACTCTCTTAATTTTCCACTTGTTCCGTTCTCTATCATTTCTCTTTCATAGATCTCTTTCTTTCCCTCCCTTAAGAGTTTCTGTTCCCATGGGCTCCGTCTCCAGCTCACTTCTCTTTCTCCACGCTCTCCCTGGGCAATTTCAAACCATCTTGTATATTTCACTACTGCTTTTATGCTGATGACTACAAAATTGGTTCCTTTAACTATAACGGTCATGCTTCTCAGCTTCAAATAACAACAACAAAAAGACTGCTTCACTTACGCAGGAAAAGGAATTTATTGGAGAGATATTGAGTTTCTCAAGAAATGACCAGAAAGCTGAAAAGACTAGCTTAGAAAATGAGCAGGAGGGTGGGGAAGCAGAAGCCAGAACCCCCACCAGGGTCACACCACAGGGGCGATCTGGTTAGGAGCCACTGTTCTCTCAGGTGGCTGGTACCGCTGCCACTGGACATGGGCAACACCACTGAGCTGCCTGAGGGAATTCTAATGGCCTTGCTTCTTTGTGTCACTTGCCCAAGAATTGGGCCACATTGAGGTCACCTGCTCATGTCTGGCTGCCAGAGTGAGGGGAGAGCAAGTATCTGGTCTCCGTGGGAGGAGGAGCCTTTCCTCTCACCACAATTCAGACGGTGGCAGATTCTGCAAACACAGGAAGTGGGTTCAAGGCCACAGAGACCACAAAGCCTAAAATGTTTACCAGCTGGCTCTTTACATAAAAGGTGTATTGACCTCTGCTTTAGAGGTTGAATAGTCACAGACTTTAAGGTTGACTAGTCACAGGATTTTTCAGGCCAGGCTTGTGTTGTCTTTGGCCTTCTGTCTATTTGCTTCTGGTTGGTTTCAGGTGCAAGTACCAACGGCCAACTATTTTGTCTAGACATAGATTTTTAAGCCTGAAGACTCTGGCCATTGGCTTACTGACCTTTGTGCTCAATTCATTCCTCATCCCACACCCAATTTAATGGCAATCATCTTGAGGCCAGGTGAAACAGCTGGCTTGTCAGGGAAATCAGCGACCTTAATCCATCTGGGCCACTGGGAGCACTCTCTTGTCTTGGAGATCTTAAAGGGAGGTACTTGAGAAGGGTTAGGGCCATGCCACAGACTTTTCCAGCTACAAGTCTATCTCCTAATTTATAAATGCTTCAGTTCTGTGACTAGAATCAGTGGCTTAGCTTTTTCACCCACAAAAGCCCCACACTCTTGGATTCTCAGGCATCTTAGATTGCAGGCTGCAAGCGGAGAAAGTAACTTCTTCAGCAGAGCTGTTCTCCCATCCATCATTGCAGACCGACTAGGTTTCCCTTAGATTATTCTAAAAGGGGCAAAGAGTACCCCCAATATGCCAATATTCTGATTGTTTTCTCAACCATTTCCTGCAGAACCACAGGCATGTTTCATACCTCCCAATCTATTGTAGGTCACAATTCGACCAAATGTTTTGTGATGGCATAATAAGTGTCACCAGTTTTCCTGATTCTGATTCTCTCCTGCCATCTGCCAAGTCAGTGCCAAACTTTTAGGTGCCAACTTCTAGATGACATAGGATGTAGATTTTTCTGGGTCTAAGAGAGACCCCGAATAACAATGACTTAGATAGAAGTGACCTGTCTCTCATGTCATTGTTCGAAGGTAGGCAGTCTAGGGCTGGTATGGCAGCTCTGCTTTAAGTGGTTGTCCGGGGACCCAGACTTATTCTATCTTGTTGCTCTACCATGCCTCAGTGTGGCCCTCCCTGATGCTGACTGTCTCCCATGTCCATATTCCGTGCAGCAGGAAGAAGGGAGTGAACATGCGTCCTCCCTTTAAAGACATGCCGTGGAAATGGTCTACCTCCCTTCTTCTCACGTATCACTGGCCCAAAGTCATTCATATAACCACATATAGCTGAAAGGAGGCTGGGGATGTAGTCTTTATCAGAGGGAACAAAGAGAGTCAATGTTGGCGGACAACTTTTGCCTCTACCCCAGACTCCATAATCAATTAGTCCCCACCAAATCAGGTCAGACCACTTTGATCAGCACTCTAACTCTGTAGTCTATCATAACTCCCATGATTATCTTGCCTTTGGCAGTTGAGTGCCTGAAATCAGCTTCTTCCATTCTGGTATCTTTCCTTTTCCATTAAAATCAAGGATCCCATTTCAGCTGCATCCAATTGCATCATTGGTTTATGGAAATCAGTCACGAAATTGCTTTTCAAGATGCTGGTGCTCTCCTCGCCAATGCATTTTGGTCTTCTGGGCCCTCCTGAGGATAGAATGAACAGATGTATGGGCAGATCCTACATGACAAATCCTCTACAGCACTTCTATATCCCTAGGTTTTTGGCTTCTTTCCTCCATTATCTCTATAGAATTTCATTTTGCACGAGTCACTGTTGAGTCCAGGTTTCAAACCAATAACCGACCTGAAAATTAGGACCACTCACCATGGCTGGAGCTAGCACACTGACTTGATTTCTGGTGAACGTACTCCTGATTAAATAATGATGTAAAATTATGCACTAGTGGCAAACACTGAGATGTGCCACCCAGCCCCCCTCTCGGGAATGACTTACTCCCTCAGCTGCTGGCAGCATTGCTGACAGGCACTGGCACTCGGCTGGTAGCCCACTCAGGGCTGCCTCAGATGAAGAAAACTGCATTGCCCAAGGTCACGTCCCCTTCCTGGAGCAGCCACATCCAGTGGCTGGTCAAAGTTGGGTTATAAAGGCTTGGACCTTTGGACCCAACTTGAAAAACTCTGAATGGCCATCCCAGCTCCCGAGCTCACAGTAGGGCTGGCTGAAACCTTTGCTGGCAGTGTGTGCAGCTCAAATTTTCCCTCTGTGTAATTCTGCTTCTGTCCCTTTTATTCCACAGGCGTGGTCCCAAGAGAACTTTCTAACTAAGGTTCGGCATGCTAATCTCCATCTCAGAGTCTGCTTCTCTGAAATTCATTTGATGAGGATTTAACTTTGTAAGTAATTATGTCCCACCCCTCGACCCACTGCTCCCAGGTTGGGCTGAGGTCTGACTCTAGTTGCAGACCTAACAGCAATGAATAATGGAATGAGGGAAGGAGACATGAGTAGAATTGCTTCCTTCTGCAGGGAAACGTGTAAAGGGAGTTACAGCATCTTCAAACTAGGATCAGACAAGGGAGGGAATGTGTTTGAGCTGGCAAGGGACACCTAGTGCAGGTTCAATGTTCGCTGTTCTGAGTCCTCCTGATCTTCCCAAATATCCCCCAAATTACAACTTTGGGAGTCCTAGTCTTTCCTGAAAAATGCCCTAACCTTCACATAACATACCTAGGGAGTCTGCCAATTCAATAGATGTTTAAATTTGACAATGCAACTCTGTGCTTGATTTTCAGCTATTTTAGCCTTAAAAGACTGCAAATGATAAGATATTGTTCTAGCAGATTATCAGAAATGTGCTTCGGGTTGAAAGTTTGGAGATTTAGGCTTATCATTTTCTTTTTTTAAACTGTGCGGTGCTCTTGGGAAAAGCCATGTACAACAGTCCTCATGACTCATGCTCTTCATTTTGTTCTAAGCAAGTAGCAGTATGGTCATCAAAGTTTTGCTCTAAGATGTTCATCATTCTAGGTGACAACTTTATTTTAACAATTTACCACCGAGGGCTGGGGCTGCCAGATTCCCTTCCCTGGACATTAACTGGATTTCGCTGCTCTCTCCTCTGACTTGCCAGAGAACCAATCCTCCAGTGAACTCTCCAGTTTCCTTGCATCTCTCTCCTGTTGTTGATTTCTTTACTAGTCGGAGTTCTTGACTATGAACCAGAAGTCAACTCTGGTTGACTAAATCAGAAAAGGAATTGATTTAGAAAGGATATTGGGTAGTTCACAGAGTTTGCAGGAGGGCTGGAGAACCAGGTTTAGAGAATGAGCAGGAGCTGGGGTAGGGTGGAATGAGGGGTACCATGAACACCACTGCAGGACACAGACATCCTGCTTGGACCAACATAGGATACTGGATGTTACTATTGGAACTGTCTGAATGAATTTTCAACTGTCCTTGCTTTTTGTTTCAGCAATGAAACAAAGTATTGAGTAGAATTAACTGATTGGTTGCGCTTGGGTCATGTGACCCATGACCTCAGATGTCAAGGAGAATAAGTATCTGGTCTCTTGGACTTTTGAAGGCTCAATGGAGTGTTGCCTCCCATCAAACTCATATGATGGGAGATCTTCCAATATAGAAAGTGGGTTCAGATGCTGGGCAGCAAAAACAAAACAAAACAACAAAACCAGGATCATTACACTACTTCCCTCTCCTTCTTGTCTAGCTGCCTCCTGGTCATCTCCACCTGGACACCCCACAGGCTGCTCAAGTTCTCCATATTTAAACTAAAGTCATCATCTTCTCAGCTAAACATGCTTCTTCTCTCACACACCCCAACTAAGTTGATGACATTTCTTTCCATCTGCGCAGTTGTCTAAGCTAGAATCCCATAAGGCTTTTTCAACTTCTCTTTTATTCCTCACATCCAGTAAATTACCCCATTGCTTAGATTCTGCCTCCTAGGGAATTCATAAATTCACCTCTTTCTTGTCCACTACCACTATCCTATTTCAAGCTTTCATTATCTTCTCATTGAATTATTTCAATAGCTTCTTAACTGGTTTATCAATTACCTATTGAAGCAATAATTCTTGTAGCAAACCACCCAAAACCTCAGTGGCTTACAACAACAAGCATTTGTTTCTCGCTCAAGTTCCTGTAAGTTGGCTGTGGGTCAATGATCTAGGATAGACTTGGCTGGACTTGCCTCAGCTTCAGGTTGGGTTTAGGTCTGTTTCAATTATCTGTCATCCTTCTGGTACTATTGGCCACAGAGGAATGCAGAGGCAGGCTCTTTTCATGGTGGAAGGCAGGAGCACAAGTGGAATAGCTCAACAATGCAAGCACATTTCCAGTCTCTACTTGTGCTGTGTTTACTAACATCTCCTTGGGCCAATCAAGTCCAAGGTCAAAAAATGTACTGCACCCACCACAACACTGTGGAAAAGACATGGATGTAATGCTATTAAAGTGAAGTGAAGAATTGGGACCAATAATTCAATCTGTCACAACTGGTTTTGTGCCTCCAGTCTTGTGCCCCCCTAGATCCATCTTGCAAACTGCTTTCAGAGGTGTCTATCCAAAATGCCAATCTGACTTTGTAACTTCTCTGCTTAAAACTCTGGTTTTTATAAGAAAAGTGCAAAGATGTATTAATAGGTCTTTCATAATTTGGCTGCTGACTGACTCATAAGATTCATCTCCTGCCATCTCCACCTCATTGTCCGCTCCTTAACTTGATCTTTAAGATCCAGAAATACAAAGTTGCCGTAGTTTTGCCGTCATGCCATTGCTCATATTGTTCCTTCTGCCCAGGATGCCTCATTGCCTTCTTTTAACAGGCTAATTCCTACCCTGCCTTCAGCCTTTAACTGAGGCATCACCTCCTTGAAGTTGCTTTCTCTGCAAACCAGTGGCCCTCTCTCCTGGCCTTTGTTGCTGAGCCCTCATTATGGACTGAATATTTGTGTCCTCCTAAAATTCATAAGTTGAAATCTAATCCCCAATGTGATGGTATTAAGAAGTGGGGCATTGGGAAGTAATAAGGTAATGAGGGTGAAGCCCTCATGAATGGGACAGGTACTCTTATAAGGCAATGAAAGGACCAGAACTCTCTCTTTCCACCGTGTGAGGACACAAGAAGAAGTTGGCAGTCTGCAACCTGGAAGAGAGCACTCACCAGAACCCGACCATGCTCGTACTTTGTTCTCAGACTTCCAGCCTCCAGAACTGTGAGAAATAAAATGTTTGTTGTTTAAGCCACCCAGTCTATGGTCTTTTGTTATAGCAATCTGAGCTGACTAAGACAGCCTCACAGTAGCACCTCAGACGTATTTGTTGATTTACTTATCCTTCTTTCCCATCATGCCATAAGCCCTTTGGGTCTTCATGCTTGGCGTGGTGTCTGGCTCCGAGAGGGTGTTCAGTAAATGTTGATCTGAACTGAACTGCCTCACACCTATTGACTCCTTATCCCCTAGACTGTCTGTCTTATTTTTTTGAGGCCACTAGACCTGGAAAGGAAAGAAAGGAGCTTTGTGACTTCTTCAGGAAGAAGAGAAAAAAGAAGGGAGAGAGGAGTCCTAAGGTGACTGGAGGATAACCCATTGGATAAATTACGGCTTGTTGTATGAAAGTGTAATAATAAATTTTGATTTGGGAAGTTGGGTTTCAGATAATCGTAGCCTAGTGGGAATGACCATCTGGAAGCCAGAGATGGGAAATGTAGTGTTCTAAAAATAGGTCAGGGCTAGGTGCAGCCACTATGGAAAACAGTATGGAGATTTCTCAAAAAGTTAAAAATAGAAATACCTTATGACCCAGCCATCCCACTAGTGGGTATCTATCCTAAGAACCTGAAATCAGCAATCCCAAGAGTCCCATTCACCCCTATGTTCATCGCAGCATTATTTACAATAGCCAAGACGTGGAACCAACCTAAGTGCCCAGCAACCGATGAGTGGATAAAGAAGATATGGTATATACACACAATGGAATACTACTCAGCCATAAAAAAGGGCAAAATTGTCACATTCACAACAACATGGATGGACCTTGAGGGTATTATGTTAAGCGAAATAAGCCAGACAGAGAAAGACGAACTCTGTATGACTCCACTCATAGGTGGAAGTTAACATATGGACAAAGAGAACTGATCGGTGGTTACCAGGGGAAAGGGGGGGTCGGGGGAGGGCACAAAGGGTGAAGTGGTGTGCCCACAACATGAAAAAAAATAGGTCAGGGCTAGAGATGTATAATTGGCATCTCTGTTTTGGGGTGATAATGGAAGCGCTAGAGCTACCTAGAGAGAAAAGCAAAGCTCAGAAAAGAGGGCTTTGCAAGCAACAATTCTTTGCAATGTGATGAGGACTGAAGCCTAGAGAACCGCCAACTGATCAGATGAACAAATATGTTCTAGTGTGTTAGTAAATCCTAATGTTACCTGTGCAGAGGTGGCAGGTGAGCTGTAAGATGAGCCTTCCTAGGAAAATGTCTCACTCAAAGGAGTCACTGACGGTGGAAAATCTGCTTCTGTGATAGGAGTTTTGTGGCCCTCTTAAATCCCATCGCCTAGGTAGCTGCCAGCCACACACATCCATGGAGCTTCCTACTATAATAGGATGTGGTGTTTAAAGCCCATTCCATGTGAAATTGCTTTCAATTTATTTTTAACGAACTTATACATCCAGTATGGGCATTGGAGACTTCCAAGAAGACTGAAAACAATCTAAGGCTAGCAATAGATTCCTCCAGCAATTGGACCATAGCAATTTACTGAAAAAATAAAATCCCAAAACTTTTTATTAACATGAATGTTTAGGGGAAACCCTGTGAATGCTCTGTGTTACAGTCTATGGATCTATATCACCAGCTATTATTTCCCATAACAGAAATAGAAGATGCCCTGAAAAGTTCAAATGAAGAAAAATCACACTTAACCTTGCACTTGATTTTCTCAGAGTGCCACGAAATTCTCCCCTGAATCTATATTAGACTGAAACTCTTGTTAAAGTTGCATCGATTGTACTCACAGTTAGATGCTCTAGTCAAAAGAGTTTGTCTGCCAAACCCGCTTTATTAGCCGTGAAATGATTTTCTTTTCATGCATTATTGAAAGCCTTAAGTTTAATAAAGTCAAAGGCACAAAACTCTTCGAAATGGGTACAGCTGATTTTTGTGATTCAAGGGAGAAACTTTCAGAGCAAGTGTGGGGAGCAGGGAGAGGCTGCATTGCTGCATCAGGGATGAAAGTAGGGGAGGGGTCAGCCTCTTGGTTACACCTCTCCTTTCTGTGTTAGAAGAAATAATTTTTTATTCTTTATAATGCTACTTTTCTAATTTATTTCAGCTCAACACTGAGATTGGAGAATAAGAGAGAGATAAAAATGTGAGGGAGAAATGTCAAAATGCTAGAGTTTAAATAGTGCTATTTTACCTCAGTTTAAGAGAGAAGGACATATCATATAAAACAGACTTCAAGACAAAAAGTATTACCAGAGATAAAGGCGGGACATTTCATAATAATAAGATCAACACACCAGGAGAACATAACAATTGTAAATGTTTATGTGCCTGATAACAAAGCTTCAAAATATGTGAAGAATAAATCTGTCTCTCAACAATTGATAGAACCTCTAGACAAAAAAAATTAGTAAAGATATAAATTATCAGAACAATACTATCAACCATCTTGACCTAATTGGTATTATAGAACACTACACCTTAAAATTGCAGAACGCAGGGCTGGCCCCGTGGCCGAGTGGTTAAGTTCACGCGCTCCGCAGCAGGTGGCCCAGTGTTTCGTTGGTTCGAATCCTGGGTGCGGACATGGCACTGCTCATCAAACCACGCTGAGGCAGCGTCCCACATGCCGCAACTAGAAGGGCCCACAACAAAGAATATGCAACTATGTACTGGGGGGCTTTGGGGAGAAAAAGGAAAAAAATAAAATCTTAAAAAAAAAAAAAATTGCAGAACGCACCTTTTTTCAAATGTGTGTGGTGTGTTCACCAAGATAGATCATATACTAGGCAATAAAACAAGTCTCAATAAATGTCAAAGGATTGAAATCATATAGAGGATGTTCTCTGACCATAATGTATTTCTATCAGAAATCAGTAATAATACGATAACTAGAAAAATTCAAGATACTTGAAATTAAACAACATACTTCTAAATAATCTATGTATCACTGAAGAAATCAAGAGTGCAGTTAGAAAATACTTAAAGTGAAACGATAATGAAAATGCAACATATCAAAAATTTTGGGATATGGCTAAAGGAGTACTCAGAGGGAAATTTATAGCTTTACATGATTACATTAAAAAAGAAAAAGTCAAAAAAGTGTAATAGGTGTAGTCCTATCCTCATTAATTTATTTAATAAATTAACATTGAGCACTTAATTGTTGGGTATATAATACTGAGCAGGACAGTCATGGTCCCTGCCCTCCTGGTGGCCACAGTCTACTGAGAGAGACAAATGATAAATAAGCAAACACAGATAAACATAAAATTAAAATTATGATAAGTGCTATGAAGGGAAAGAACAGGGTACCATGGGGGAAGGTGACCTAATTTAGCTGGGAACATAAAAGAAAGCCTCTTAGAGAAAGCAGCATTTAAGCTCAGTGGGGCTTGTGTTAAAAGCAGGAGATAGTCAAGCTTTGAATGAAGGGAATGTTCCAGGTGGAAAGAGCTGTGTGTGAAATAGGCAGTTGGATATATGGGTCAGAGGATCAGAGGAGAGCCTATAAACCATCTGAACAGGCAGGATTCTGAATTGCTGGTGTAGCTAAGAATTATATGAAATAATCTATTTTCTGTGCATTTCCCAACTCCTCTGTTTTGGGCTCCCCAGGGGGTGGTTCCTCTTCTTCCAGCCCACCTCAAGTATGAGCAAAGACTCAAAGATGCAGCAGGGCTAAGGGCCAGGCGAAAATGTCTGGTGAGTGCTTGCAGAGTGAGGTTTTGTGGTCTCAAAGACTAGTTAAGAGCAGGGTTGGAGGAAGGGTGAGCAGAAGATGAAAAGTCAACTTGGATGGGAGAGGAGGGAGTGGAAGGACTAAGTGTCTTTTGTTAGAGGGAGAAAGCTCTTCTCGCATCATGCAGGGACCAGGGAGTGAGAACATAGACCTGTCTAGAGTGTGGACCCTCCACTGATGTGGGGGACCATTCATGAGCCCCAGAAATGGATGCTCGTTAACCCTGTGAACACAAGTCTGGGGACTGGGACAGAACGTAGGGCAGCACCCTGAAACTTTTTGCTCTCCAGACCCTTTTCACTCTTAAAAAGTATGGAGAATCCCAAAGAGTGTTTTTTTATTAATTATATCTATAGTAGGGTTGCCAGACAAAATATAGAATGCCTATTAAACTCGAATTTTAGATAAATGACTTTTTTTTTAAAGATTTAATTTTTTTCCTTTTTCTCCCCAAAGCCTCCAGATACATAGTTGTGTATTTTTCGTTGTGGGTCCTTCTAGTTGTGGCATGTGGGACACTGCCTCAGTGTGGTTTGATGAGCAGTGCCATGTCCGCGACCAGGATTCGAACCAGTGAAACACTGGGCTGCCTGCAGCGGAGCGCGCAAAGTTAACCACTCGGCCACAGGCCAGACCTGATAAGTGATTTTTTAATATAAGTATGTCCCTTGCAATATTTGTAATTTTTTTCTTTTTTACTAAATCTGGCAACCCTAATCTATAGATATTTACTGAATTAGGAATTAAAACTGAGAAATTAAAAAAAATTACTTATTAATTAAAAATAACAATAGTAAATCCACTACATGTTAACATAAATAATATTTTTTTATTAAAAAACTCTTATTTCCTAAACAAAAAGTTATTGAGAAGGGCAGCATTATTTCACATTTTTGCAAATGTCTTTCACTTCTAGCTTGATAGAAGACTATTGGATATCTGCTTCTGACCAATCTATTGTGATATATTGTTTTGGTTGAAGAATGTGAAGAAAATCACCTTTGCTCAGGAAAAAAGAGGAGACAGTTGTGGGTATTCTTCTTTGATACAATAATAAAATTTGCTAGGGGGTAATTTATAAAATTACTTGCAATGTGGAATCTGAATCTATATCAATGAACTTTTCATACTCAATTACATTCAAATCTATTGATCAATCTTGCGCTTTGAATAGCTCTTTTACTCATGCATGATTTTATAACATCATGCATTGGTCATTTGGAAAATATTGGTTCACTCAATTGGGGAGATTTTCCAAGTGTTGGCACATTTCATTTTATAATATCAAAAAATCACATTTGTTAATATTACCACCAATTTCTTAGAAAGGTCTTAAGCATTAGGAAACTATCAAACTTAAGGTTGAGGATACAAGTTTTCCAAAACTCTAATTTTCGCTTGAAAGCTCAAATTTTGTCATTGGCTACAAACACTGTTTTCATTGAAAGGACAGGCTCACTTGTTCATTTCCAAAATTTTGTCTTCCAAATATGCAATTCTGAATATCTATGGCTTGTCAATAAGTCATTACTTCAAGTAAAAATGGTGTTCCATGAAAAGTGTGTCTAGTTTAGCTTGCAACTCAAATAACCACACGAGAGCTTTGCCTGGAAGCAGTCACCACACTTGAGGATGCAGCAGAAGTGCTTTTTGGGTACTTCCAATTTCGACACATAGAATTTTTAAAAAATGTGTGTTTGTGTCAAGATTTAATAAAATTTTAATAATTCTTACTCTTTCAAAAAGCATATTCTTAAATGAACCTGGCTCTGTTTTTTCCACGAGGACGTGGTGGTGAAGAACATAGTGCTCTGTTAATTTGGTGCCACTGCCTCAGTGCAGGCTTAGGCACCAGCCCTTTCACTCACTGTTGCTTTTGTATCATTGGGGAAAACGTCAACACTGCAAAAAACGCAAATAATGTCTCAGTAAATTTATGAAAATAATTTTGACCTTGCGGACCTCCTGAAAGCATCTCAGCAACCTTGAGGTGTCAGGGGACCACATCTCGGAAACCACTGATTTATGGTAACTAGAAAGCCTTGGCCCCTGACCAAGGTGGAACAGAACAGAGCTGGGTGGAAAGGCTCCTCTGAGTAGGGCCAGTGGTGGACACACCACCATCAGAACAGAAACGACTTCTGGCTTATTTAAGCAGAAAAGGGATTACTGAACAGATATTGGGTAGCACATAGAATCACCGGGAGGCCTGCAGAGCCAGGCTTATAAATTGGGTAGAAAGAATCAAAAGAGGCTACGAGCCCAGACCCTGAGCCAACATCTCAGCTGCAGTCAGGTGAGGGGAGGACACCGCTACTGCTGCTGCAGCTGCTGGTGAGCACAGCGGGTGGCATCTTGCATCGCTGGTACCCCAGCCCTGGTCCCTGGAGGCTGCTGCCACAGCTGTCATTTCATTTTTGTCACCTGGGAAGAGTTCGACTGAATCCCTGAATGCAGCTCTGAGTGGTTGATCCTGGGTCACCTGCCTGTGCCCTGGCTGCTCAGGAAGCTGGGGAAGCTGTTATGACCCTACACCTCCAGCTTCTCTGGCGGAGTGGAGCTCTTCTTCCAACCAAGACTTATAAGAAGGGGACTCTCCATGAGCAGGAAAGAGGTTTGGACACTAAGCAGCCTAAAAATGACAATTGCCAGAGCCCGTTTCAGCTGGAGCCACACATTTGGTAGTAATCAATCAAGTGTTGATCACTCTAGAGACAGGGTCAAAGAAATTTCCAAGGAAGAGAGAATTGAGTGAGACAAGAATGGGGCCTGGGAATGAGTCTTGAGTCCTCCCAGCATCTAAAGGCTGAGTGGGAGAAGAGGAACCTACGAAGATCAAGAAGGAATAGCAAGAGGAGAGCAGAGGAGTGTTGTGTTTCAGAAGCCAAGAGGGAAGTGTGCTGTGAGAAGGATGGAATGGTTAAGGGTGTGGAATCCTGCCCAGGGGCCCAGAAAACTGTGATCTGAGAAACGTCCATCAATGATGAATTACAAAATGTCTGCAGGTATGCTCCCTTCCCAACCCTCCCTTCTCTATCGCACTGGAATGTGAATTATTGTCACCTCTCAAAAAGTCAGGGAGATGGGGTGTTATTTATTTCATCAAATGTAGTTGTTCCAGAAAAAAGAATGTGGGCATCATTTGACATCATTCTCTAAGCTCTAAGCAATCCCTTCTGCAGCCGGGTGCCCAGGCTGAGTCTTTCACTGACAGGAAGCCTGACAGACAGCACACGGAAGCGACAGAAAGATCTCTCTGCCTTAACACATTTGCAAATGGTTGTAATCCATTCGATGACACTTTTCGGAGCATTGCACTGCCTGTGCTCACTGAGCTCTGTGTTTGCTATTTAACAGAGGATAAAACAATAATATATGAGATAGAAGACATATAAAAACTTAACAGCACATACAAAGCAAAAAGAGGCATAGGGGCTGGCCCCATGGCCAAGTGGTTAAGTTTGTGCTCTCTGCTTCCGAGGCCCAGGGTTTTGCTGATTCAGATCCTGGGCATGGACATGGCACTGCTCATCAGGCCACGTTGAGGCAGCATCCCACATGCCACAACTAGAAGGACCTGCAACTAAGATATACAACTATGTACCGGGGGGGATTTGGGGAAATAAAGCAGAAAAAAAAAAAAAAGATTGGCAAAAAAAAAAAAGAGGCGCAAATGATTGTAGCCCCACCTCGTCTCTGGCACTTGTTTCTCTAGGCTGTGGTCTCTGGAGCCCCTCAGGCTCTCTGCGTGGGACACTCCCTACTGCCCCGACCTTCCCTACTCTACCCTGGACCTGCCTACCGCCTGCTCATCTTTTAGGTTCCAGCTTAGACCTCAGTGCTACCATGCAGACTCTGACTCACAAGTCGGCTTAGGAATCTTCCTGTGTGCCTTGGTGACATCTTGACTTCTCCATTTTATCCCTTACGTGACTGTTTACTGATCATCCTGGCTAAGTGGAAAGTCTTAAACTTGGAGCCTTGTTTTTCTTATTTACCAATATAGGGCTTTCTTACAATTGCATCTCCAGCCCTTGGCACGTAGTACATGCTTGATAAATATTTACGGAATGAGTAAGTGGCTCAATGACTGAGAGAATAAATCAAGAGCCTGTAAGTACTGACAAGCCACAGCCCAGGGGAATAACCTGAGCTCGGTGAAGCATCAGAAAGGCCTGTTGGAAGACGAAGTTCTGTGCAGGCTTACGGAGGCAGACGGACCCAGATTAGCAGGGGCCAGAGATGCCAAATTAGACAGTTGATACCTTTTGAGTGGGATGGGGAAGGATTTGCGTTGCTGGAAGGAAGTATCTATTTTGGGTAGTAACTAGTTTTCTGAGTATTCTAGCTGCTGCCGGGAGAACGCACTCCTTCCAAGCCGGTGCCACAGTGTGCTGTGTAAACGCGCGGGCAGAACAAGCCCCTACCCTTCTCTGCCACCTGCCTGTGTCAAGGCTGCAGCCCTGCGTGGCAGTGGTGGTGGCTGGAGTGGGGTGCAGGTGCCCTACGAGAAGGGTCCAGCTCCGTTGGCCGAAGGGCTCTGCGATGTGAGGGAGCCAGCCAACCCTTGGCCCTGTGACAGGAGCGCCATCTGCACTCCGGGTGCCTCGATTTTGCAGCTGCCACAGCCTTCTCGGGCAGATTTGACACAAGCTTAGCAAATAGCTTTTCCAGGAGGTTTGTAAATTTCCAATCTGCTGTGCTACGTTTTCTCCTACAACTGCCACCAACCAAATGTTAATTTGGATCCAAGACCTAATCAGCGAACGTATGGGCTCATCACAGAACTGGAAAGGAGACTGGGCTCAGGTGGCCCTCTGAATGGACTGTTCCTAGAAGAAAATTTACGTAATTGTCAAACCTTTACCAGTGTGTCTGTGTTTACTCAAAGATGTATTCCTCAGACATTGCATGTAAATTGAATTTTTGTTATTTCAATTTAATTTTCAGTATAAAATTAATGCAATCCTTAATGTCATTTTAAGGAATTCTGCAATGGGTATTCTTTTTGCTAAAGTAAAAAATGACCCTCAATTTGTCTTTTAGATAAATTGTATATAAATGTGAAGGTATTTCTATTTGTATGTTTGTGTCTTCTGTGCGCCTGGATTGAAGATCATATCTCCTTTGGAAAAATGCAGAAAATGTTGGCTCCAGACTAGCTTTAAGATTCCATGCTTAATGTAAAAGAGAGGGAAAGGCTGAGTTATATGCACAAAGTAGCTGGCGCCCAGATTGCATCTTCATTGTTATCCATACACATCATCCACACAACAAAAGACATACAAGCAAAATTGCACAGCATGCTGGGATGAATACATTCCAGCTCAGAACTGCATTTCAAATACAGCTTTCTGATATCTTAATACCCATGGAGGTTAAAAGTATTTACTAACTGAAGAACTAGGGGATTTCCTTGCTATTCCCGGACAAAATGCAAGATGGAAAAGACAAGTTTATAAACATACAATAGAAAACATCCAGGATGAGTGGAGTGTCCCCAGCTCCTGCTCTGACTGCAGTGACCATCCCTTCCCTCATGTCCGTATGAGCTAACAAGCAGCTTTTGCTGGAATTAGCCTTTCAAATGATATTGAGTGTAACTTAGGGAGCCAGAGTAATAACACCTTAGAGTAAGCAGCTAAATATCCCAGTTCACACAACTGTGTGGAGGCAGAGAGACCAGTCAGTTGGGGCTCCAGGGAATCTGGGGGCACCCCTAGAATTGTGAGCCAAGAGAAATGTGAGTGTATTTTGAAGTTCTTGGAGGAATTTGTGCAAGTGAATATTTTTTCTCTAGGACTCGTCTCCACACTGGTGCTCCTGGTGGTCCCACAGACGTGCCCCTAATGGTGACAGTGCCTTAAACTGTAGATGGCAGCTTATGGCAGGAGCTGTATCTAATCTTGTATCCTGGGCACCCAGCCCAGGGCATGGCACAGTGCAGGATGCTTGTTGAACAAATGCGTGGAAGAACAAATGACCATATGAAGACTAGTTTAGGCTGTGACAGCGCGATGCAGTACTCTCTAAGAGGGAGAGGCAAATGCATACATATTCTGTTCAATTATCGTGAGGGAGATTACAAAGGTAATTGGTATTTTTTCATACCCCTGGCAGCAGAGAGGGTTGAAGGGACTTGACTCAGGCAGAATCAGTCATTCATTTTTCTTGGCCTGATATGCAAACTTTGGGAAAGGTGCTTGTCTTTTCACTCTTGTGTTGCTAAACGGAAAGGTGTGACTCCTGGGTGGCTGTCCTCCCTGGGTGCCTGGAGAAAGCAGTGGAAAGTAGGTAACAATGTAGCTCACCCACAAAATGAGGGATGTAGAGCTGACAGTGGAGAGTGATGGAACCTGGACATGTCACTTGAGCCTTGGATCCAGCTGTTCTTAAAGCTATCATGCTTCAGGATGAGCTGGTTAGGTGGCCTAACGATCTTTTGATTAAGCTATTTGAACTGAGTTTCTGCCACTTGCAACTAATAAGCTCTGGATAATTAATTTGCATTTTCTGATTATTAGGTAGTGAACATACATTGATTTTATAAAATAAGAAAAACCCCCACAAAAGTGAACACACATACCCACAGACCCATACTTAGATCAAGGGCTCTGTTCCTCTGATTTCTGAGACAAGGAAAGTGAGTTCAGGGGGCATCCTCACTTGGCTTCATTATCTAGCTGTGTAAAATCCGATTTCGGGAGTGGACAGGCATCAGATTACTGGATGCCCCTGTACCTTTGCAGAGAGATAGTGACCAATCTTCAGAAAATCCAAATTGAAAAAAGTCAGGGAAAAACAAACCAGGAAACTACCATATAGAAACTTCTTCCATTGGATGGGAAAGCTTCCTGAGTCATAGCCTTAGTAAACTTACCTTTGGAACCTTCCCACTCAAGACAGTTGTTTTTATTTTCTTAAGGGAGTCTTTTGAGGAGCAGAAGTTTTAAATTTGATCAAGTCCAATTTATAAATTCTTATCTTTTATGGTTAGTGCTTTTTGTGTCTTATCTAAGAAATCTTTGCCTACCTTAAGGTTGAGAAGGTTTTTCTCCTGTGGTTATCGTTAGACATTTCGCTGTTTAACTTTTTATCTTTAGGTCTATGATCCTTTTCAAGTTAAATTTTTTGTATGATGTGATGTAAGAGTCAAGGTTCATTTCTTTTCCCATATGAATATCCATTAATTCCAGCACCATTTGTTGAAAAGATTGTCTTTTCCTCATTGAATTACCTTGCCAACTTGCTTGAAATTATATTTCTGATTCTATTATATTCCATCATTCTGTACGTTTATCCTAATGCCAATAGCACATTGTCTTGATCACTGTGAGTCTTGAAATTAGATAGTGTATGTCTTCCAACTGTTTTCCTCTTTTTTCAAAATTTCTTCAGCCCTTACAGGTCCTTTGCATTTCTATATAAATTTTAGAATCAGTTTGTCAATTTCTAAACTCTTTTGGTAGAAATTGACAAGTTGATTCTAAGACTCAGCTCGATTCTAAAAAATTCATATTGCATTGAGTCTATAAATCAACTTGGGAAGATGTGAGCTCTTAACAATATTGAGTCTTCTGATCCATCTCTTGATTTATTTAGATCTTTGATTTCTCCCAGCAATGTTTTATAGTTTTCAGTGTACAGGTCTTACACATATTTTGTTAAATTTATCCATTGGCATCTTATACTCTTGATACTACTGTAAATGGCATTTTTAAATTCCAATTTCCAGTTGTTAGTTGCTATTTATAGAAATATAATTGACTTTTGAATATTTATCTCATATCCTGTGACATTGCTAAACTCACTTAGTTTTGGAAACTTTTTTTGGTAGATTCCTTAGGATTTTCCATGTACATGATCATATCATCTGTGCATAAAGGTAACTTATTTCTTCCTTTCCAATCTATATGCTTCTTAATTATTTTTCTTTATTCTTATCAGTTTGGAGTTCCAGTACAACGTTGAATAGAAGAGGTGAGAGAGGATATCCCTATCTTGCTCCAATATTTGAGAGAAAGCATTCAGTATTTCACCATTGAATATAAGTTAGTGGTAGGTTTATCATAGATGTTCTTTATCAGGTTAAGGAAGTTTTCTTCTATTCCTAGTTTGTTGAGTTTTTTTAAAATTCATGTATAGGTGTTGAATTCTGCCAAATGCTTCTTCTGTATCTATTAAGATGATCATATGAGTTTTCTCTTTAATTCTGTTAACATGGTAAATTACGTTTTTTGATTTTTAAGTGTTCAATCAATTTTGCCTTCCTGGGTTAAGCTCCACTTTGTCATAGTATATTATCCTTTTTTTATTGTTGGATTAGATTTTCTAGTATTTTATTAAGAATTTTTACCTTTATGTTCATGAAAGATATTGGTCTATAGTTCAATTTTCTGTTTTTGGTATCGAGGTAATGTTGACCTCATAAAATGAGATAGAAATTGATTTTTTCTCCTTTTTTTCCCCCTGAAAGATTTTATGTGGGATTGGTATTATTTCTTTTTTAAATGTTTGAAAGAATTGGCCATTTGATCTGGAATTTTCATTATGGGAAGGATTTTAATTATGAGTTACTTTTCTTTGATACAGATATTTTCATATATTCTATTTTTCTTGTGTAATTTTTATAATTTGTATCTCTCAAAAAATTTTTCCATTTCAACTAAATAGTCAAATTAATTTGCACATAGCTGTTCATAATATTCCCTTATTATTTTTTAAGTGTCTTTAGGATCTGTACTGATGTCACCTCTTTCATCTTTCATGATATTGGCAATTCTCTCTCTGTGGAATTGGGTTATTAGAGTGAATTATCTTTGAAGATAGGAAGCAGGAAGTAGTGAGCACAGGATGAGAATGTTTGCAAATGCAAGCACTGAGGGAGGAGGAGTAGGGATATTGGTAATGACAAGGAATACAGCCTTGGGAGTGATTGGCAGAGGTTTGGTAGAGGAGAAGGTCATTGCAGAAAATGAGGTCGAGGAGCTGAGAGGCTAGAGTATTGGAAGGAAATTTCTGAGAATAACGATGGGAGGCTTCATGGAGATGAAGATAGTGAGCCCAGCACTGAACTCTTTAAGGAATGAAGGGAGTGACTTGGAGGTCTGTGTGAGGGGAGCTACTGGGTAGTATATTCTGGCATGAGAGTCAAAGGAGATGGAGGTTTTAGGAAGGGAGTGGGGAACAATTGCCTGGAAATGCTAATGAGGAGTGGGAAGGACTCCTCTCCCTCCTCCAGGCCCAATGGGAGTCCACATCCTCAAGGGAGAACCAGGTGTCCACCACAGCAGGAGGGTGACGGGGCTGTTTACAAAAGAGGGTGAGGACCTAGGGTTGCTGGCTGAGGGCAGCTGGAGTCCCAGAGGACACAGGGGACGATTTGGGATGGACAGCGTGACAGAAGGGAATGTAACAGCGAAAAGGGGATGAGGGTCTGGGGGCTTAGGAGTGATCCGGGGTCTTGGCTTTTTGTGGTGGCCAAGGTAAACAGGGATGGAGGCTTGGTGGGACCAACCTTGTTGGGCACTGTGATGGTGAGCCTGTGAGTGTTGAGTGGAGCTCTTGGGCCCTCTTTGCTGGTGGTGGAGTTAATAAACATTTGAGTGACAGGCACCATGCTAGGAAAGATTTTCCCCTCATCGCCACATTTGTTTCAACCTTTAGCAGATTAACAAAATGAAGCTGCAATTGATTTTCTGAAGATAGTGTCCTAGGACCCACTGAGGCCCCACAAGCACCTAAGACTGGCCCATTGAGTTACTGTTTGAACAATACAGTGCTCTGTGGCACACAGGGCCCTTAGCTGCCTCTGCCGGGGGAAGCTCCCTAATGCCTAGCTCATCAGGGCCCATCTTCCCCAGCTTTTGGATGTTCCAGCATTTCTTTCTGCTACATATTTTTTCATACAGATATGATATCTGCTGGTGGTGTTTCCATTTGCTTTGCTGTTGTCCTGCTCCTCTCGGGAAGGCTCAGGGAGTCTCTAAGAGTTTAACCTGTATCCTAAATAGTTTATTTCCTTCTCTAACCACCTAGGGCTCGCACTGCTTGCTGGAGTTAAATGCTTTCCTCTTTCTTTCTTTTCCTTTGCTTTATGTCACAGACTTTAAAAAAATGTATTCCTCTTGACTTTGTCTTTGCGATCTCCCAGAGAGAAAGATAGGAAATTAATGAAGTCTGAGTGTGCTCAAAAACAGCCATTGATTACACAAATCATGACCATCCTCACCTTCCTGTCTCAGATCATCTCACCCAGGAGAGCCTCCCTTCAGGCCAGCATCCAGTGCAGGCCTTGTCTCCGTGTGTTATTGGCTTGTCTCACTCTCCTGTAATTGGTCTTGTCTGTGCTGCACCTTCCCTTAGTCTCCCATAAGTAACAATTCCATAAAATGATGTGTGTATTTCCTCAGGACACAAGCCCCATCTCATCTCCCTTCATAATGACTGCATCATCCTGAAACTTGGTATTTTACACAAATTCCTGGTGTTCCATCCTTAAATTGATCCAGATTTCCCTAGCTCCTTGGTCCAGTGGTCCCAGTCTGCAAGGGCACTTCCTCCAAATAGTCTCGTTAGAGACCTGTGAGATTAGGTTTCAGAGGGCACCTCTCAGGAATTTCCCAGATCCCAGCTACTTCTGGGAAAGTGTTTCCAGGCTTCTCTCTGATCGTTCCTCACCTTTTCTCTTAGGTTTCACTGGGTGCAACTGATCTAGTAACATGCAAACAAATCTTCCCCGTTTCCATCATCCTCTATGTCAGCCCATCCTGTGTTCTGAGATCTCAACTTTCCTTCAAAGGAAATCTGTCTCTTTCTATAGTTTAATTGGCCTTTATTTTTGCTTTCATTCTTTCACTGCTCATGTCCTGAGAGTAAGAATGAGGCATGTTTTTCAAACTACTCCACTTCTTCCTTGATTTCTTGAGAAAATCTGGTTCCCAAAGTCAGATTCCATGCATAGGTTCTCTTGGTTTCTTCATGAATAAACTCTGTCACTTTACTGTGGGCGAAGCTAAATTTGGGTCTCTGAAAACTCAAGCCATAGTTGGAGTTTACGTCAACAAATCAGAGCCAACTTGAGGCCACATTAAGCCTCTTGAACCTGTAGCAATGCCACAGGAAGTTAAGTCTGGTGCTTTCACAATCTAGCCTTTTGGCACTGAGGACAATTTGATACAATCTAAGAAGAGAACCAAATGCAGGGCAGCTGACCTTGTACTTGATTGTCTATGTCTGGTACACAATTTAAAGCCGGAACCACATGGATGCACTATGATGACAAGAAACTCAGCCATTCAGTGCATGTGGGGAACTGAGGACCCCCAGGCTCTGCTGGCTTGGGTATACACTGGCACAGCCTTTCTGGAGAGCAAAGTCACAGTACTTGGTGAAATTAGTGTTCATCTGCCCTTCAACACAGTAGTTGCTCTCTAGAGAAATTCTCATGTAAGGGAACATTAAAGCATTGTCCCTGGTGAGGAGTTGGAAGTAACAAGGATCCTCCATTAAGCGATGCATAAGTCAAGTGCATCTTAAGAAATATTATACTGCAGCTAAATCTGCACACTAAAACTAGAAGATTATAAATGCAACATGGATGCATCTTTAAAACATAGTGTTGAATGAAAAAAGTAAGAAACAGAATGAGATACTAACATTTTAATACTATCCATGCAAATTAAAATCACCTTATATTTTATAAGACTTTGCATTTTTAAGGATATATATCAAATTCTTTAGGATGGGTTGGTATTGGGGGAAAGGGAGTGAGCATGGAAATTAGGGATTGTATTAAGCATCTTTTTACTCTGATGTTTGAGACAGCAAACAGCTCACCAGGGAGTGTAACTTTCACATGCAAACTGGCCAATTCAGAGCCCATACCCCATCCAGCTCCTTTGTGGGGCTGTCACAGGGCTCACACTCAGGATCACTCTCTATTTACCTCATTACTCCAGCGCCAGGTACCAGACACTAGAGACAGCTCCTAAACCTCAGAGCTTGCTGAAATTATTCAAACTAGCCAGTCCTAAGCCTGCTTATCCTGCTTTGCCTCCCCACGAAAATCACAATAAAGGCTCTTGCCCACATCATGCCCCTGCTTCCTTTGCCTCCTGATGGACACTAGTGCTTCCCGTTTGGCCCTGCACAGCATGGCATGCCACCTGTTTCTAGGGATCTATGAGTTCAAAAACTTCTTCCTTCATGATAGTCATTTCTGTGTCTGTGTATCTTACCATACCTGATTAAAACAAACCCCACGTAAATTTTAAAACAGGGATAAATTAAAAAATAGCAGAGAGGGGGTCTTGCTTTGACCATTGTGAAAATAAGCCATGTTAAAAAAAACTCCTGTGTGTCTCCTTTATTTTCATATTACACTCCATACTTCACTTCTGACCACCAAATATGTGGGGTTTTTCCCCACACCAAGCAATTCTCAGATTCTCTGCACACAAGCTGGGTGTCCTACAACTCAATTTACTATCTACCTGGAGACAGTGTCAAATCCTACAGATTAAGGACTCAGTCCAACAAGACCGCCCTGCCACTAACTCCCCCACTTCAGATACCAACCGAAAGTCCAAGTTGTTACCTGTGCTTCTGACTAGCTAAAAATCGAAAGTTCCCACAACCCCTTCTTCAGGTTCAATTAATTTGCTAGAGCAGTTCACAGAACTCAGGAAAACATTTTACATTACTTACTAGATCATTGGCTCATTATAAAAGTATTTAACTCAGGAATGGGCAGATGGAAGAGACACATATGACAATGCATGTGGGAAGGGGCACAGAGCTTCCATGCCCACTGTGGGCACACCTCTCTCCCAGCACCTCCATGTGTTCACTAATCTGGAAGCTCTCTGAACCCCATCCTTTTGGGTTTTTATGGAGGCTTCATTACACAGGTGTGCTTGATTAACTCATTGGCCATCTGTGATTAACTCAACCTCCTGTCCCGCCCCGGAGGCTGGGGAGTGGGGCTGAAAGTTTCGACCCTCTAATCACATGCTTGGCTCCCCTGACAACCAGGCTCTGTCCTTAAGAGTTTCCCAAAAGTCACCTTATTCACATAAACTCAAGTATGGTTGAAAGGTGGGCTCAGGTGGGCTTGATATGAATAGCAAAAGATACCTTGATCGCTCTTATCACTTAGGAAAGTCCAAAGATTTTAGGGAATCTGTGCCAAGAAGGGGGTTGAAGACCAAATACGTATTTTTTGTTATAAAGCACAACATCATGGTCATGAACTGAGAAGTATGATTTAACCCAACCCTCTGCACTTAAAAACCAAAAGAGAACAACTCCACCAAGGAAACCCCCCAAGAACAGTCTGCTGGCCTGCCCCCAAATGCAAATTCTAACTCTTTTGTCTGCAACGTGCTTGTCCACATGCATCAAAGCAGACCGTCCAGAGTTCACCAGACAAACCTGTGGTTCTGGCTATGTTCACAGAGCACTAAGACCAGGTTAAGAGAATCAAACAAGTTCATTTACCGCAGGGCTGCTCAGAGTCTGTGGTACATTGTGCATCTCCAGGAGGTCCACATAATAGGAAGTATTTCTGGAACCAGCTGTATCTTGAAAGGCTTCATTTTTGTGTAAATCTAGCATGCCGTGAATCACAGTTTGGGGACTATTGTGCTAGATGAGCGTAAACTGCTGCATGAAATGAGCGAGAAGATCTTGCCCCACACTGGAGAGACTTTAGGCAATCGTCTGGCCAATCCTCAACTTTCATTAGGGGAGGCGTTGTAAATGACACAACGTAAGACACGTAAGAACTGAAAGACCAAACTAGGACCTTGGTCTTCTATTATGTAGGATAGCACTCTATTGCATGGTGATAAGCATTGTGAAAACTGTATTAACTAGACTCTATCAACTCTAGTATATAATCTGTAGCATTGCATTTGATGATATGTTTCTGACAAAAGTTTCTGATTTTTTGATACAATAAATACAACCTGGTTAGCTTATATGGTTGGAAGTTAGCCTGTTTTTATACAAATTTCTCAAACTACAAGCTCTATCAGAGTTAAATATTTACTTTTTGGGACACTTTTCTGTTGTCATTTCTCCACTGATATTGATTCCAAAATCATGTTTTAAAGGTTAACTCTCTGTTTTTCTTCATTTCTACCTGCTTGGGATGATCCTAAAGGACAAAAAGACTTGAATTGAAATGTTAGTCCTATCCACATCAATAATTGACTGTTATTTTAAGTTTGGGGGAAAAGAAGAAATTATTGGGAAAATCTTGTGTGAATATCATGAGGATTAATAGAGTTAATGCATGTAAAGTGCTTGAACAGGGCTTAGCACAAAGGAGGCACTGTAGAGAAATGTTTGTTAAGTAAATGAAATAAACATTTAAAAAGCAAGGTAGACATTGGCGAAGTAAGGACAATTTCTTTAGTCTCCAATGAATACAAGTTCCACAGAAGACTCTGAGAGAATAAGCAGTTTTCTCCTTTTTCTAGTAAAGAAAGAAGTAAGAGTCTTTCAGTCCTGACTTTATTTTATTTTCAACCAAGGAAAAACCTCTCAACAACCTCAAAGCTTTAAATAAAACTAGTTTCTTTGAACAAGACTTGTTATTACTTGGACAGAAAAATCGAATGGTTTTCATTACTCACCAGCAGAGAAACCACATGATTGGAGGGTATAAGTATTGCCTGTTAATAGGCTCTCTTACTTTGAAGATGTTGGCTCAGGCAGCCTTACAAACCACATCTTCTTCTTCCAAGGAACGTACATTTTCTTCATTTGTCAGAAACGAAATTGAGTGGAAAGCTTCTGGAATTTACTGTATCCGGTCTTGCAAGCTATGTCCTAAACTATCCTATCCAGTGAATTCTAGTCCCAGACTCATCAGTTCTTGAATACTGTGTGTTTATGGCATAACTAGTAATTGAGAAGGAAGAAAACTATAGACTTTATTTTCTATACAAACTTAAAGATTTGTTGAATGTTGAAAAACTGGACTGGGAATATAAAACTTGTAATGTAAATCCGTTATTTTTGCCAGCACCTAGGAACTTTTTTGTCACCATCAGACTTTTGATGGCAAGTTTTCATAAATAGATGTTGGGAGATCGACAGGCAAGGTTTGATGAATATTTTATTCTGTACCCAAAAAAGGCATTTTTAAACCACCAATTTTTTCTGTGAGAAAAAATTCTGCTCTACCAAAGAGAAAGTATTTCAGAGAGAATAATTTAGGGATTCCAGGGGCCTCAGAAACCATCAAAAGAGGCAAAACAGAGTTATATAGTGGCCACAGAGCCCTTCATTGCCTTGGAGAAAAAAAAGCAAATGCATTTTATAAGGAAAATTAATTTCAATATGACAACTGCATCTTGCTTATTTTTCCATGTTCAATGTTTTATGGAGGTAGGCCTGCACAACAGCCTTTCTTATGTGCATAATATTTCCAAAGTCTTTAGGGAGAGAAAGAAGTTATTTCTGACCCATGATTCTAGGTCCAACATTCCATTTCTCATATGATACTAAATGTGCTTAAAAATGGAGATTCTCAATCTTTTTGGAGATGGTACACCCAATTGGTTGACTTTATATCTGTCTCATGCCTTGCCACTTAAATCTCTCATGGAAATGCTCTCTGATATTTTAAGTTCATTTTGTTTGGGTAGTCCCCCTGATAAAATATCTTTTAGAAAATCGTCATTGTAATTGTGGAATATATCCTGAGTAGTTCCCAAGATTAAAACTGGAATGACTGGACTACTTAAACCAATGCTTTCCCTACTTATTCGCCTTGGGGAACTCTGATTTCTTCAGCGCCAGTAGCCTTCATTGTGGGTATTCTGCCCCTTCCTTAGCAAAACTATTTCAACTGGAACTTCAAGTGAAGAGCTGGCCTTCTGAACATTTCTGCTATATTGGAGACTGTTCCTTTTCCTTTAAAATCCTGTGGTACTATTTTGGTTCCTCCTCACCACCATCATGCCCCCCTCCCCCCGCCCCCGTTTTTAGGAAGATTAGCCCTGAGCTCACGTTCACCACCAATCCTCCTCTTTTTGCTGAGGAAGATTGGCTCTGAGCTAACATTCATGCCCATCTCCTTCCTCTACTTTATATGTGGAACACCTGCCACAGCGTGGCCTGATGAGTGGTGCATAGGTCCACACCCAGGATCCAAACCAGCGAACCCAAGGCCACCGAAGCGGAATGTGTGAATTCAACTGCTGTGCCATGGGGCCAGCCCACTATTTTGATTTTTAATAGCAATAATGAATTTGTATTATTTTTTCAAGTCCTAGAAAGTAAGATTTGTGGTATTTCCTAGGTTCTAAGATGCCCCAATCATTTCGTGGAAACTTTTTGGGAACTGTACGTCTCAAATAGGAGATATCTCCCAATTTCAGAAAAGTTAAATTGTGGGGAAAAAAGTATGTTTTATAAGAAATACAGTATATGTCCTGACATGGGAAAATGTTTGATGGATATTTTTAAGTGAAAGAAGCAAGTTGAAAGGCAGTATTGTTAGCTAGGATAACAAACAGACCCCAAACAAACACAGTAGAACTATTTTTCTTCTTCACATAACAATCCTGAGCAGGTGAACGACTTCTTGAGGTGACTCTCCTCCGCGTTGTCATGCAACGCTCAGACTGAAGGAAGCTCTGTCATCTTCCTCATGTGGCTGCCTCCATCCCAGCCAACCAGAAGGAAAAAACAACCTGAAGCAGCGTGTATGGGAGGTTTTCATAAGCAGGCCTAGAGGAAGTGCACAGGACTTCTGTTCATGTTCCATTGGCTACACTTAGTTACATGACTACATCTAACTGCAAGGCATGCTGGGAAGTGTATTCTAGATGTGTTCTTAGGAGAAAGAGTGAACACAAATTGTACTGTAGAAGTCTCTGATGTGTGTGTGTGTGTCTTATCTTAATTAAAAATACAGAAACGTTAGCTGTATTGGTCAGGGTTCTCCAGAGAAACAGAACCAGTAGGAGATATATATATTATTGTGAAGAATTGGCTCAGGCAATTAGGGAGGCTGAGAAGTCCACAATCTGCCATCTGTAAGACGGAGACTGAGGAAAGCCTGTGGCATAATTCAGTTCAAGTCTGAAGGTCTGAAAACCAGGAGAGATGGAGATGAGTAAATCCCAGTCTGAGGGCAGGAGAAGATGAGATGAGATGCTCCAGCTCAACAGTGAGGCAGAAAAATAAAAGAGGAAATTCCTCCTTCCTCCACTTTTTGTTCTATTCAGACCCTCAGTGGGTTGGGTGATGCCCTCCCATGTTAGAAGGGCAATTTATGCTACTGAGTCCATGGATTCAAATGCTAATCTCATCTGGAAACACCCTCACAGACACACCCAGAAATATTGTTTAATTTGGCACCCGGTGGCCAATCAAGCTGACACATAAAATTAACCATCACATTAGCATACACATAAAATAAATATGGAAGAATATGAATGAAATTACTTATGATTTCCTCAAGCAGGTGGAACACGGGAAACTTTTTATTTTTATTTTTTTTATTAAAGTCTTAAAAAAATCCCAAACATACTACTTTTGGAAGCAGAAAAAATTGATAGTTTTTTTTTGATAATATAGAAGGCTGCAGGGACCCTAACAGTGAAATGGAAATACCTTCTCTCTATCTAAAGTTTCTAAGGCTTAGCATCTGGTTAAGACTGCAAACACGTTTAGCTATTTTCAAGCAATATTCTGGTCCCTGTTGATTCAGTAGGAAATACCAACGTTAGTCTTCCGTAAAACTTATTAAGGTATGTGTATTTATTATTCCTCAACTTGATTCTTTTTTGCCCCAGGAATGAACTTCTCTCTCAGAGTTGCGTGAAGAAGTAACATGGGGTACTGGGCAGTATAACACGGCAGCTCAAACGCAAGCTTCCAGGTAAAGAGATGACCTGATACTAAGAAGGGACCGAGATTACAAGCCACTGACACGTTCTAGTTCAGTGACCTCAGACAAATCACTTAACCGGATTTCTCAACCTTGCCACAATAGACATTTTGGGTCAGATAATTCTTTGTCGTGGGGACTGTCCAGGGCACTGTAGGACGTGTGGCAGTGTCCCTGGCCTCTACATACTAGATGCCAGCAGCACATACAACCTCTTCCCCCAGTTGTGACAACAAAAATGTCTCTAGACATTGCTAAAGGACCCCTGGGGCTCAAAATCACTGCTGGTTGAGAACACTGACTTAACCCCTAAGAATCTCAATTTCCTCATTTGCAGACTGGGGATAATAATACTTTTCTAGTATAATCAGTAAGGTAAGCAACACTAGCTTTTATAATAAACAATCCCCAAATCTCAGTGACTCAGCAAATTAAAAGTTTATTTTTCCCTTGTCTTCCACCAGTTTGAGTATTTGTGGTCTGGTGGCTTTCTTCGTGGAAAATTCAAAGACTGGGCCCCTTCCATCTTGTGGCTCTGCCCTCCTCTATCTAGGTCCTTGGAGTCCTCTGCGTTCAGCTGAGGGATGCAGAAAGAGATGAGTCATAAAGAGCAGGAGATTATTATGGGCCGGGCCTGGAAGAGGCACATACTTTTCCTGCTTACATTGCACTTGCCAGGGCCGGGTCACGGGGAGATGCCTGACGGCAAGGGGTGCCAAGACGTGGAGTCTAGCTGTGTTCCCGGGAGCTGGCCTGTCTCAGCAGAGAGGTTATGTACTGCTTGTGGAGCGTGTACGTGTCTGAATGTCTCAGGTTTCACTCGGCAGATGGAACAAGAGGTGACATTGACCCTGACATTGGAAATTCTCTAGATGAATAAAAGCTTTCAGTCCAACAGCCATTCAAAGTCTCTCCCAGGTGTTTTGTGAGTCTCTAGGGAGAACTCACAGCTACTCAGGAAGAGTCTCCTTAGTTCTTTTGCTTGATCTTCTCATGGAGCCCAGGCCGCACAAGCCCCTGAGGGAGGCCAGTGGCCTCTGCTGTAGCTGATGACCCTGAGGGTCGCTGTAAATATTCAATAAGATTACCTTTTGCCTTGTTCCCAACACAGACATAGATGAAAAGAAGTTAATCGTGTCAATTCTCTGTTTTCTTGTTTAACCTGAGAGATGACTCAAGGGTCATAAGGATTTAGGAGCTTGTTTTTCAGCAGAAAAAGAATGCCTTCAAGGGTCATCAGATAACCAGCCCCCAGCTGCCAGCTGAGGCCTAGAAGTCAGATTGCCCAAGGGCTTATCAGGAGTGAAAGAAACATGGATTACTCCTTTGTTTCTCTGAAACTCCTCCTGCCAGGCCCCTTAGCTCTATAAAACCGCCTGCTTTCTTCTCTTGTTAAGGCAAATTTGAGAGATCCTATCCTCCTGCCTTCTCATTTTGGCCAATTCAAGTAAATGTTTCTCTGTCTCCAAACACGGATGTCTCAGCAATCGGCTTACTGCACATCGGGCACATGATCTGAAGATTAAGAGGTTCGGCATCAAGACCAGGACCTCTGCCACTGCAGCTGCTTCCTGCAGCTTTACAGCCCCTGCCAGACCCTGCTGCTGTGCTGTGATATGGACACAGAGGCAAAGACTTCTCTTACCCAGCTTGGCTGTTCTTGGGTGCCTCAATCTCAGTTGTGTCCAGAATCTCACCTGGACTTTTGTTCAAGCTGCTCCTTTGGTTTTTAATCCCAACCCCTCCCCCTACAGGAGGTCTAATCTAGTCTGTCAGCCTGCTCAGTTGGCAGGAGGTGGCCGGGGTGAGGAGAGTGTAGTGGGACAAAAACTGGCCCTTTCCCTTTCTTTGTTCTGCTACACAAGTACCTCTGGCACCCAAAACTCCTCTCCTGCCATAAGCTCATGCAAATAGACACCAAAAGGGTCACCGGCCCACCTGGTGACTGGTGGTTCTGCAATAGCAACCTGGGTTGCCTCAGCCTGGACTGCTGCATATATGTTAAATTTAGCAGCATCCTTCCTGAGATTCCCAGAGTGCACTCAAAAAGAAAGATGCTGCCATAAAGAGCATCTAAATGAAGCAGAAGACATTATGGGGTAAGAAGGCGGCGTCTATTGTGTCTGCCCAGTGACACAGACTTATTGCTCTTTTAGTTCACAGGAACTTGAGGGCTCTTCAAGCATAGTGACACTTTGGTTACAGCAGATGAGGCACATGTGATAAGTCAGATGCTATTCACACTTAATTAAAGACAGCTTTCTAAAATAAATCACCACCAGCAACGGATCTCAGGGAAATTAGGCCACCCACCCCACCTACTTGCTCACTCACCCGTCCTCCAACTTCGAATGGGTACTTATCTCAGTCACCTAATTAGATTAACAAGTATTTTTAATGAACTCAGCTTCCATCAGCTGGAATAAAGATCATATCTGAGATTTACAAAACTCAGAAAATTTGGAGTTTGATTTTGTAATGATTCAAATATTTTTAGTGGACTGTAAATTTAGTCATTTGGTAAGAAAAGATGAATGCAATCGGTTACTCTCCTGTTCTCGCTCAGGCTGGTTTCTTTTGACCCCTGGAGTTGGCTGTCCTTGCATTTTAATTGAGTTGGCTACTTTCCAGGCCACTGCGATAACAAATAGGATAACATTTCAGAGTGTTTCTGTGACTGAGGAGATACTGCTCCTTGATGCCTAAGGGCAGGAACGACTTTTTTCTTTTAGTAGGGAGAAGAGTTTAACAGGACTGAGTGTATAAGTGAATGAGGTGTGTACGTGTGCATGTGTGTTGCGTGAGTATATGTGTATGAATGTGAGTGTGTGCCTGCACATATGTGAAGATGAGTGTGAATGTGTGTGTGTGTAAATTTGTGTGTGAATGAATATACATGTGTAAAAATATGTGCATGTTTGTGTAAGTGTGTGTATGACTGTGAGTGTGTGTGTGAGAGAGAAAGAGAATAAGTGCTTAGAGAACTTAAAAAAATCAAAGAGCTGACTGGCCTTAGCTGGATCAGTCAATGCTCCTTTTGGAATCATCCCAATCTAAGGCTTTATTTTAGCTTTCACACACCTTTGAATCAGTTTCCTTATTGTCTTGGGAGGGGAGTGAAGTCTGTTCACTCTCAGAGGGCTCTCGGGTATGTGTGACTCTCAGGGCTCTTTAAGAGACAGGAAACAAGGGGCTGGTGTGGATTAATCTGGATTCACATCAATCTCTACACTTACCCCTGCATCCCTTGTCCCTAGAATAAACAAACAGAGGCAGCTTTCCCTACCCCTGAGTATAGCCAGTCCTGACACTGAGAAAGCTTAGGAGAAAAGAAAGAAGAGGGAAAGAGACTAATATTTCCCCGGTACTGTGTTTATTATTTGACAGGCATCATGTTACTTACTTTGTAGGTGAAGAAATTGAGGCTGGATGAGGTTAAGTGCCTTGCTCTAAATCATACACCTAGTGAATGATGGGGCCAGGATTCAAATCCAGTCTATATCCTTTCCACTAACCACATTGCCTTGCAATATCTTGGGGGAGACTCAGGGATTTTTTATTTCGATTGTGGCCCAAAATCTTGGTCAACACTTTGGTTAGATCAAATATAGCTGAAATGATCATAAACATCTTTGGGAAAAAAAAAAAAGAAAGAAAGAAAGAAAAGAATTTTAAAAAAGCAAGATCACAGACTCTTCCTCTGCACAACTTAAATGTAAAAACCAGCAGAAACTGCAATAACAAAACAACTCACCAACACACTAAGCAATGATGGGCTCCCAAGTTCATGCCACGAGCTCTACAATGAGATAATCAAAGAAAAAAATGGGAGATTCTGGTGCAGCTCAGTGAGGCTCTGTCCCAACCAGCCAGAATTATTACTGGGGAAAGAACGTGAATCAGTGCCATTCTGAGAGCTGTCTAGTCCTCCCCCGAATCTGGACAAAAGTGGTCTGAGGGAGTGGAGAGGAGAAGTACGGAAGCGTCAGAGAAAGAGCAGAGTCATCTCCAGCCTGAGAGAAAAATAAAGGAGGAGTCAGAACAGTCACAACCACACGCAGCTGCTCATCCCAGAAAAAAGAGGGACTTAGCACTGTTGAAGACAAAAAAGAAAATAAATTAGACAAGATCAAGGCTCAGGGGGATCAGGAAACCAGCAGAAGAGCATGGGGATATCTGAGGCAAAGTTCCTCTCTCCTTGTCTGGTTTCTCACGAGGCGGGTGGAAAGGCATGTTGAGTAGATAAGTGAGTAAAGTGAGGAAGTGAACTATTGGGGGCGGACGGTGAAGCATAGGCTCCAGGAGTCCTCCCACCAGGGGCAGGATACTCCCACTAGGTGGAGGACAGCCATGGTACAGATTCTTAACAAAAATCTCAAGAAAAAAAATTAAGAGTACAGATTCTTTAATGGGATAAAGAAAAGTTTCTCCTAAAAGCCAGGCATTCATATACCACAGATTTAATTTTAGCCATATTCAAGTACCATCTGCTCATTATATACTTAGTATTTTCCTTAAATTAGTTCACCTTTTAAGCTAAGAAATTTATTATAAAAGAAATTTTAGGGGCTGGCCCCGTGGCCGAGTGGTTAAGTTCGCACACTCTGCTTTGGTGGCCCAGGATTTCACGGGTTGGGATCCTGGGCGTGGACGTGGTACCATTCATCAGGCCACACTGAGGCGGCGTCCCACACGCCACAACTAGAAGAACCAAAACTAAAATACGCAGCTGTGTACTGGGGGGATTGGAGGAGAAAAATGCAGAAAAAAAAAAAAAGAAGATTGGCAATAGTTGTTAGCTCAGATGACAATCTTTAAAAAAAAAAAGAAATTTTCTATCACTACAGTAAGTGGAAAATCAACATAACTTGTCAAAAATGGAATACCATAAATATAATGAAAATAAACTAACATGATTCTGTTCTAGTTCTACATTGTTGCCTGTTAAAGGTGCTGAAACTTAAGGCCCACCTTGTCTGTTACAAAGGATGACTAGATACATTTGGAAAGATGTTGACGATGTACTAGCACTGAATTGAGACTTTCTCCTTGATTTAAATAGAACTGAAAGAGGGTGAAAAAGAAATAGCTTTCCGCCATGTGATTCAATATTACTTAATTTTATCTCCATGTACCAATTGGGAAAAGTCGACAGAAAGGAAAGGCTTGAGATAACAGCGCATACAAAGCAAAAGGACAGGGAGAGCAAAGCAATTACAGAAACAATATTTGATAGCACTCATTTTTTTTGGTGGGGGTGCACCTGAGGTTAAAATCTGTCAACCAAGTGACGAAACCAAACAACAGAAATTAGGAATTGAGAAGATATGGTGAAAAATCTCTTAGTAAACATTTTACCATTTAGATATGAAACTAAGACTAAACAACCGTGTGATTTTTTTTTTTTAACAGCTAGAGTCAATTGAGATTTTCTAAAAGCGAAGTACATAACTGAGAAACTCCAACTCTAAACTTATCTCTTTTTCTTAACTATAGAGGAATTTTGTTTCAGTTGTCTATTGTTACATAAAAAGCTATCTCAAAACTTAGTGGCTTAAAACAACAATACAGTATCACTCCCACTGTATCATGTATTTGATCACAATTTGGGAGTTTGGGCAGGCTCACAGTAGGGGCAGTTTGTCTCTACCACACCTGGTATCAAAGGGGCAGTTCAAATGGGGCTGGAGGAGTCACTTCCAAGATGGCTCATGCATATGCTGGGCAAAGTTGATGCTGTCTGTTGGCTGGGAGTTCAGCTGTGGTTGTTGGCCAGGGGCCTCAATTTTCCTTCCGGATCGCTGCTTGGACTTCCTTGCAGCATGGTGGCTGGATTCCAAGAGGAAGGAAGTAGAAACTGCTAGTTCTCTATTCAAGGCTAGGACGAGATTTGGAACAGCATCACTTCCACTGTATCTATTGGTCAAAGCAGTCACCGGTCCAGCCCAGATTCAAGGCCAGGGAGAAATAGATCCCACGTCTCAGTAAGAGGAGTGACAAAGAATTTGTGATGACATGCCACTACATCTGTCACTACAGATTTCTTGTGATAGGGCATTTTCAATTTCACTTCAATTTCTTTTTTACGTTAAATTAAAAAATAATGTTAAATTTGAAACTTTCTCCAAAATGAGCATATGGACTATAACCCCATTTTTGAAAAATTATTTCCATCCATCTATCTACCCTTCTGTCCGAATACAGGTGCAAAGAGATGTCTAGAATAACATTTAACAATATTAATGATGTTTGTATCTAGATAAGAGTATTTAGAATGATTTAAAAAAATGTTTCTTCACATGGATAAACACAACAGATTACTAGTTACCAGAGGGGGAGAGGGTTGGGGGGTGGGCGAAAGGGGTGAAAGGGCACACATGTATGGTGATGGATAAAAATTAGACTTATGGTGGTGAGCATGATGCAGTCTACACAGAAACTGATAAATAATAATGTACACCTGAAATTGCACAATGTTATAAGCCATTATGACCTGAATAAAATAATTGGAAAACAAAAACATTTCTTTGGGGTACTGTTCTATTTTGTTTGAATTTCTCATATGTATCATTTTTTTGTTTTTTGGTTTTTTTAAGACTTTTTTTTAAAGAGCAGTTTTAGGTTCACAGCAAAGTTGAAAGGAAGGTACAGAGATTTTTATAAAACCAGTAAAGTCATTATTTTAATAAAAACCAGAAGGAGACAAGTTGTTGGAAAATAAATTTGCTCCTAGTCAGCCAGGCAACACTCACAGTGACAGTGAATAGGAAGCATCCTCGTGAGCCATCGAGTGCTGCTTTATTGTGTAGAAGAAGAAAACACGGGCCAAATAGTGACTTGCTCAGTCTCATACCTCTAACTTCCAGGGAGGCGTGTGGGAGCCTAATGGGGTGACTGGTGTTGAGTTTTGGGTCACATTCTTTTCCAGAATGAAGGAGCGAATTGGCCTGGATTTTATCTAATATGAACCTATGCATTCGGATGTCATGTGTGGAGCCATGAACATGTTGTGTTTGAAATCAGAACAGAGGAAGAATTTAGTTACCGGCTTGATTTCTGGGCACTATTGCGAAAACTCAGACAGGTTTCTCCAGATCCTTTCAGTTTACTGGATGCCCCCCTAATGCATGACCCATCTAGAGAGGCGGTCTACCTGTGGCCTGAGGACCTCCCTGACATACAGAAGAACGTTTCCAGGTGGAAGAACTTAAAAACCCTTTTGAAAATGGAAGGCACTGAGGTGGGAGTTCTGGCCAAGCACTGCTGTTGATCCTGACAAAGGGAAAGTAATTTTCGGGGGGCGTGGTTTAAGTAGAGCAGTGTATTTTAGATCAGGCTCCATATTGCAAACTGCTGCTGCTCCTCATCTGTCACTGGAAGAATCGCTCTTTGGGTTTGCTGGTAATTTCTGTGAATTAAGAGCAAACAGAATGCCTAGGGCTCTTGCTGTGGCTGGACTGCTGGTGGTAGGATGATCATGATGCACTCACTCTCCCAGGCCTCTCACTTGGTGGGGAAGCTACTCTTTGCCCACCAGGACTTGGTCTCCCAGGCCTGGTCCAGCCTGCCCTAGTCTTTGCGATGCAGCTCTGGGCTCCACATGTGTGGTCTCGGCTAGCTCTGCTCTGTACCGAGGGGCACAATGCAGAGTTCATTTTCACTAAATCGTCCCTGACATTTTGCTGAAGTTACTATTTCCCAGCACTCGGCAGCTCTCTGATGACCTTAGTGGGAAAGGAGCCAGCCTCCAACAAATCTCTTTTTGAGGAGAGAGCAACAGGACCATGAAGCAGGCAGTAAATAAAGGCCCGGTGCAGTGAGTGGAAACCTGCTGGTTGGTCCAATTGCATCAAGAAATAAAAACGTCCAGGGATCTATCTTGTCTGATTTGGTTGCCGTTTCTTTTAGAGGACATTTCCCTGAAGAGGCTTATTTTCCTGTTTTCACTCTTGCTTTTTTCTGCCACCACAAGAGGGTCAGGGAGGTCTGCCTCTGTAACCCTTCCCCCTCTGTCTTCTTCAGTGAACGGCAGAGATTACATCGGGAGCTAATACGCTGTCTTTGGAAAAGTTGTGCCTCACTCAGAACATTTTTGAGAAACGTGACAAGGACATACGATTAGGAATGGTTTTGTGTAGTTCAGGAAACAACCCATCCTTTCAACAAGCAACATCCTAGACACTTTAATTGAGCGCATTCTACATCCCAGGTATTGTATTCAGTGCAGGGCAAAGCAGGGAGAAGAGCAAGGAGGTGTGGAGAGCCTACACATTTTGGAATTATAAGTAGTTCTGAATAGCAAGAACAAAGGGATGCACATGATTTTTCTTTGTTTTCAAACAGGAAAAAGACAAAAGCACTTTTCCTCATGGAGTTTGCACTTTAATGAAAAGAACAGAAAACAAAACAACCAATATGCTACGTTCTTAGTAAAGTATGTGCGTGGTGCTATGGGAGCTTAAAAGAAAGAAGGACTGGCATAAATCAGCGAGCGGGGGTTGGGGGTTGGCCTGGGAGAGCTGGAAGTTGGGGGAAGGGTAGGGCGGGTTTCAGAGCACAGAAGAAGCTTGAATTGCGAGTCGAAGAGTGAGGAGACTTTTCTCAAGTCAACAATGGATGAGAGGGAACTCCAGACAGTGGAAACAGGACATGCAAATGCTTAAGGGTGTGAGGAAACATACTGCTGCGGGGAAAGTACAACTACAATGGGATGGTTCTGAACAGCCAGCACATAGATTGTGGATCCAGAAGGATCTTGTGTGACATGGGGCAGGAAAAGCCGTGGCTCTAGGGACAGCACCGAATTCACACCTGACCCAACAGCTGAGTAGCTGTGCAAACTTGGGCAAGTGAACTTTCTAAGCCTTAGTTTTATCCTTTAGAAAATGGGGACAATAGTGTCTACAGGTGTTGTAAGAACTAAATGGATGCTGTAAAGTATTGCCTCTGTGCCTAACTCCAAAGTGTGACTTCCCTCACCCCCTTCTCTTCCCTGGTAGACACAGGGAGGCTTTGTGGGGCCCAGGTTGTCCCTGATGAAGGGCTGGGCTTGTGGCAGTTTTCCCTCCATGGTCAGGCTGGGTCCAGGGCTGGACCTGCAGTGGGGGGTCCAGGGAAGCAGAAAGGAGGCTGGGCTGACACCTCCACTTTGGGCTTCTAGGGGCCTGTGGATTGACCAGGACCCCTGGCCACTCCAAACTCTGTCATCTCAAAGCTTTCAACACTTACTCTGGTGATGTTCAGGGTAATCCAGAGGAGAAGCGACGGCAATGTCGCACTTTGAACCACACAGCCTACTCTGCAGATCTAAGGAAGCCACACGTTGCCCCCCAGGTAGCTGTACACTCACACCAAAGCTTGCAGGTAATTTCAGGGAGTTGGCAGACCCGTCTGAAGCCCATCCCTGTGCCCTAGATTAAGAAGACCACCTGAGGTACCCTCTGATAACTTCATAAGGAAGCAAAGAATCATCCTCCAGGAAACGTACGCGTGTTTCCCAGTCAGGGCAACACTTTCCAGGGGTTGCAATAGCCCTTCCAATCTCCAATTTTCCTCAACTCTGTCACCCAAGAAATGCAGCCCTGGAGAGCACTTGTTTCCCCAGGCCCCTGAGGCTGCCACTTCTTGGCCTCTCTATTCAGTTTTCTGAGTGGCAGAAGTGCACACTAGGTCATTCGAAGTGATTTCATTTGTGCCCAGCAAGTGATGGGCAGGAAACTGCTGGGCCGGCGGCAGCAGCTGCACGGGGTGCCCGCGCGGGCGATCAACAAGGCAGAGCCAGGGAACTGACCTCCCTTCGTGAACCGAGGCGCTGCGCTGGAAGGAGTTTTAATTATAACACTGAAGCATATTTGTCTTACACAACACATCAGGGATAAAATATTAAAAGGGCAAATACTCTTTTCCAAGAGAATGAGTTTTTCTGCCAGTGTATTTTATTGGAACAATAATCTGACAAAATCAAAGTAACACCTGAGCTCCTGCCAGGGGAAGGTGATGAAAGGAAAGGCCTCTTTGTCATACAACAAATATCCTTTATTCAGCACCGACTGTGCTGAATTCCATGCCAGCCAGATTCTACATTTATTGGTTCATTTAACCCTCCTGATGACCCTACCAGGACCCATCTCTCATTCAGGGAGACTGAGGCTCAGAGATTATAATCGGGCGGCCCTGGCTTAAATTCCGTATCTGCCACCGAAGGGCAGATCTCAGAACTGGTATGTTACTTTGGTCGCAGGGGAAGTCCTGGTTTTGGCTTGGCCCCGTGCAGCTTTATCCCTGGTAGTGTGAAGTCATCTTGAACCTCTGTCTAAATACTACTCTTTCTTTTCCCCCTTGTTGTTTGACAAGCTTCCCATTCAGGCTCAGATGAAATGCCAACCATTCTGTCACACTTCCTCTAGCTCTCATCTCCGTGTTCTCAGGGCGCTTTTTATGGGGCACTGTGATAACCTTTTCTATAGGTTTGTGTTCACTTGCTTATCATTTGCTCTCTCTTGTTAGACGGTGAGCTCATGGAGGGCAGACACTGTGCCTTCCCTCTATCTCAGAGCCTATCAGGGTGCCTGACTCGTACACAGTGGCAGTCAATGCATATTTGTTGACTGACTGCGTGAAGGGTCCTCTATCAGCAGAGTCTGTGCGTCCTTTTGCCAGGACTGGTGATGGATTTCTATTGATCTACCATTTGGCTCCACATCATAACCTCTAGAGTCAACTCAAGACTTGGCAATACCCCCTCCCTCAACTTCCCTGCTGGGAGAAGGGACTTAGATATGAGTCAAGAACAAAATAACATATCAAGACACAATTAGCTTCTGCGTTGGGGTTGTCCTTCTAGAAGAAGGATAGGAGCCTGAGGTTCACACTCTTGGCTCTCTCTTTGGATCCTCGTCCTTTGGAATGTGGCCTGCTCCCCTGCTGCTGGTGTGATGAGATGGGCCCAGGTCCTCCTGGCTCTCTTTGTTCTGTGCAGTGATGGACTGTGACCTGCAAATATCCTGCATCCAAAGGAGGTCATCAGTCCTATGTATCTACTCCAGATGGGCAATTTCTTTATTTCAAGGCATCGCATGCTGGAAAAGTAATGATTTCCCTACTTTAGCATTTGGGTTTACCTCTAACAAGGTATACCTGTGTACAGAATCATGATGGACCCTCTGCTGTTATGTTGGAAGAGGCCGTATTTTCACAGGGACCCTGCAGAATGTATTTCAAGGGGCCCAGCTCTTATTGCAAAAGAATATTTCTGGTAAAGATTAACAAAGAATGTCTTCAAAGAAATGGGATCAACCTCCTTTATTTGGAACATTTAAAAAAAGAAGCCACAAAATAATCCAAGTGTTCGTCAGCTGGTGAATGGATAAGCAAAATGAGGTATATTCATATAACAGAACACTACTTAGCAACGAGAAGGAACTACTACTGATACATGCAACAATGTGGATGAATCTCAAAAACACGCTGAGAGGAACCAGAACCAAAAGACTTCATAGTGTCCATTTATATGAAATGCTACAAAAGACAAATCTGTGGAGACAGAAAGCAGATTAGTAGTTGCCCAGAACTAGTGTGAGAGTGGGCACTGACTGCACATGGGCACGACATTTCTATTTGGGGGGTAATGGAACTGTTCTAAAAGTGGGTGCGTGGTGATGGTTGTGCAACTCTACTCTTATAATGGGTAGTTGCATGATACATAAATTATATGTCAATGAAGCTGCTAAGTGTGAAAAAAAAAAAAGTCAGACCAAAAAAAATTACTGAAAAACTCTTTTTCCAACTTAGGAAATGGATGGAAAAGAATAGTTGGGGTTCCAGAGGGTTCTGTTGATCTAGATTTTAGGTGTGTGTCAGACTTAAAATCTTTTCCCTTTTCGTTTAACTATTCTGTCTTCTTGCCCTTGGAGAGGAGGAAATGGCACAGAACCCTCCTTCTGCTAAAGACAGTAGAACCAGAAAAGCGAAGTGAGAGGAACACATTTGGCTTCCTCAAGCTGCCTCCCTGACATGTAACCTCTTCAGCTCACCCGGCCCTGCCTCTTCATCTCCTCTTTTAGTTGCTACTTTAGTCATCCAAGCACAGAGCACAAAGACCTAAATTATCAGTGTGAGCAAGTTCAACCTACGCATTTCAGCTCCAGTCTCGTAAAGACGTTGTGCTTCCCTGTGAGACAGTCCTGAAGGGGCAGCTCTCAACGAGGACATAAGGTTTGGGGGCTGGCCAGCCTGAGGTAAACACTTTGCTGACCAGTCACTGCTGTAACTGTCCAGGCAACAGGTCAAGAACCCGGGTCCATGAAATCCAGACCACCGAGCAAGAGTCAGACCCACCAGGCTGGAGAGGTGAATAGTGATAAAGGAAGACTAGAATAGAACATATTCTCATGATAATAGCTCCCACCCGTCTATACTTTTTTGGACTTTGCAGAACTCTTTCACATTATCTTATTTAACCCTCACAGGCTCCAGGCAAGATGGCCATTAACATCCCCAGGAAACTGAAGGAAGAAGGTAAAATAATCAGTGACAGAGCTGCGGACTCAAAGTCAGTCATTTTGAATTAAATTATATATACTATGTTATACTATATATGTGTATATATGTATATGTGTGCATATATATGTATAGATCCATCTATCTATATATATCTACCTATCTTATCTATAGATACGTACATATCTATAATACACGTGCACTACCAAGTACCCATTGTGTGTTAGACCTTGTTTTAAGCCCCTTACATTGGGTCTTTCCCACAACTCCATGCAGCAGGTGCTTTTTAACACATGAGGAATCTAAGGCACAGAGATTTCCCAGAGAGTGCCCAGGTGATGGAGCTGGGATTTGAACCCACACCATCCAGTGTGCTTTTCAAGACACCACGCTGCCTGCCTCTGAACCCGCCATGTTGGTGAGTTTTGGGTTTGATTTCAGGGTACAGACTGCACTCAACTACTGGCTTTTTTACTCAGCCAGAGGTGCCTGCACTGCCTTCATCTGCAAGGACTTGTCTTCCTGCTCTCATGGCAGCTCTCCTACCATCAGTCTCTGGAACGCTGAGCAGCTTCTCTCACTCCCAGGCTTGGCTTCTGTTTGTGCCACTGCCAGTCTCATGGTACGGTCCCAGGAGGAACGGGAAAAGCATGTGGATTTTGTGGGCCTGTGGATTTCTGCAGAGATATGAGTGTTGATTTATTATTTTCTCTGTGTGCTGAAATTGGGCTTCCAAAAACTTTATGGATATATTTACATGGAAATCTTCCAACTAAAGAATGTACTGTAATACAAAGAAATTTGCTGCCAATATTGTTTCATTTCAAAGTGACATTGAATCGGGTCTGAGTAAATATTTATGATTTCTCTTGAAATGTGACAGATTCATGACATGGTAATTAATTTTACTGTAGGCTGAATTCAGAATGACTTTGATAATATATGGGTAGGTGTGTAAAATGTTTATAGGGCTTTCAAAATAAGCCCAAGGCTTAAACGAAACCTTAATCAGACAACTGAGGAAGAATAAAATTGCAATTCTAACTTTGCTGATAGAATTTCTGTGGGAAGCAAGGAGTTTTAGAGAGTGATATTTATTGCTGAGAATCAGCACACATTATATATTTTATGTACCGTTAGGCTATTTGGAAACTTCAAACACACTTACTTTTCAAGAAATGCATGCGTTGAGCAATGGTTAAAAAAGAAAGGCTAAATTTAGAAAACTGGCTTTGGTTTAGGTAAAAAGTTGCAAGGAGCACATATTTTATAACTCTCTACAGGAGGCTAAAGGGTAGTGTCTCATCCAAGGCCTCCATTTTTGGGTGCTTTTTCTCTCAACCCCACATTTCATCTGTCAGCAAATCCTGCATTTTCTACCTTAAAAATATATCCAGAATCTGGCTACTTCTCACCACTTCCACATAGCCCAAGCCCCATCATCTCTCCCTGGGTTACTGTACGTCCGCCACCTGGTCTCCCTGCTTCCCATCACCCCTTGCCCACAGAGTCCATCGTTGACATGGCAGCCCTCATGATCCAGGTTAGGACATGCATGGGTTCATGTCACTCTACTTCCACTGGCTTCTTGTCTCACTCAGACTATAAGCCAAATAAGTACAGAGCCTACAGCCCCTGCTAGATCCAGCTCTGATGTCCTCTCCTGCCATACTCCCCTCTGCTCACCCCTCCCGGTCACAGGTACCCTGCTGTCTCAGGTCTCTGCTTGAGTTGTTCCTTCTTACCATAAGCTCTTCCTCCAGCATCTTCCTGGCTGCATCTTCTCCTTCAGGTCTTTGTGCACATGTTGCCTTCTCGGTGAAACCTCACCTGACCACGCTTTTAATACATGCAACCCACCCCCTTCACTCCACCACACTCTTTGTCCCCCTTGTCAGCTTTACTTTTCTCTTGAGCACTTATCACCATCTGATACTGTATATTTTACTTGTTTTATTTAGAATGTAAGCTCCATGAGGTCAGGAATTTGTGTCTGTTTTGTTCACTGCTGTATGCCCAGCACCTACAATGATGCCAGGTGTATAGTAGGAATAAGAGACAACATTTCATTTATTAGATGGATGGATGGGTGGAAAGGAATTTTTATCACTGCTGTGTGAGGGGTAGAGGTTCTGAGAGAGGAGCCCAACACTTAGTGGATGCTCTGAAAGGGATTGTTGAAGGGTGTGGAGACCTCTGGAAGGAATCTGAGTGGATAATGGGCCACTGGTTAGACAATTTCTATAGAAAAATAGCAGATAGATCAGCACCAAATCAACCAAGAAGGATGCTGTAAAGCTGATCCCAGAATTGGGGGTGCAAAGGTAGAGGGAATAAAATTATGCACATCTTACACCTTACCAGGGTAAAATGCCTTCTAATTAAAGGTGGCTTACTAAGCACAGAGACGAGCCCTGGGTTCGAAGCCCCCTTACCCTACAGAATGACAATGGGGCCTGTGCACGCTCAGGACTCTCAATATTTCTCAGGAGATTGGTTTCTACAATGGAAACTGGGGAGTGCAAAACCATAAATTAATGTACCATTTCACAGCTTACAAAGTATCGTTGGAAAAATATCATAACAAAATTGCTCACTGGTTGAGCAATTATATTATCTTGTGCAATAATATGTGTATTTATTGAGCAATTGCCCTGTGCTAAGTGCTCTACTTATAGTATATTCTTTGATCCTCACAAGTTATTAATATTATTCCCACAAGTGTATTCATTCAACAACATTTATTGAGCAACTACTATGCCAGGCACTGTGCTAGGCACCAAGGCTGCAAAGCTGTATTGGTCCTGCCTCAAGGAACCTACAATCTAGTAAAGGAGACAAACAGAAGTATCAACTATTGCAGCCCATGGTGATACGTGGCATGGAATGGGAGGAGACACAACTACATCACAAGACCAGAGGGGAAAATGAACAGCAGCTTTAAAAAAAATCCCATTATCCCCTTTTTCAATCTTGTATGGCTCTTGGTTGATTTCCTCCTTTGCCTGATGAAAGGCTTTTCTAGGGAAGTCATTAGTCTACAACCACTACTTTTATTCACAATGACCAGAAATTGGGTTAGAGGCTGTCCTGGGGCTGGTTAAAGGGAGGGGTGATGGAAAATCTTGTGCATCGCCTCCTTCCCCTTCTAGAGTCTTTCCGAGGGAGGCTTTGTTACCATCATGCAAGGTCTGAGGTCTCTTCCCAGGTGGCCTGACTCAGAGGGGGATCAAAATCCCACCAATCTACCCACAGACGTGGACCCCAAGAGCACCTGAGTCTATGAGGACATAGCCCTGATACCCCAGAGTGGAGAATGGGCAGCACAGGAAGTGAAAAATGATATATTGGGGATACAGGAAGAAAATATTGGAATGTCTGCTAACATCTAAAAATAAGAAAGGAGTCAGGCTTTACTTAAATTTGATATACAGATTGATCCATGCATGCTTGTTTGGTCTGTATGTCTGTTGGTCCCATGTCACAGACAGACCTCAAAGAGTGTTCTGAGGCACACTGAGTGTCACACACACACACAGGTTGTTGGTTGTATTTTCCTTAACTCACCTGCTTTTGTCACCAGACATGAACCCTAACCCGCTTCTCTTGTCCTGCCTAAACTCTAACCTTTGTGTTTGACCTAATTCTCGTCTTCTTGAAAGGTGCAGGTGTTCCTTTACCTAACACCTTGGGGCCTTGAGCTTATGTGGTTTTCAGCTACGTTCCAAGAAGAAGCTCTACCTGACAACCGCCCTGGACCCAGTTGCTCTGAAACAGACCAGACGGGCCCAGACCACAACCACAAGACTGACACCTGCACAGATGGGTAGAGAGTTGTCCTAAAGTAACCCGTCCTCATTAACATTGTAGATTCCCCTTCTCTGGGGGGGCTGAAGCAGCCAATTTTAGGTCATGTGATATACGTAAAGGCGTGATTTCAAACCACACACATGCAAGCTTATGCCTGCCTCTACATGTGATGATGAAACATCCCCTTTGAACATTCATTCCCCACCCCAATAAAGATACCCACCGCCCCGTGCTTGGGGAGTCACAGATTTGTGAAATTATTCCCTGTGGTCTCCATTTATCTTTGCTGCGCGCCACAAATAAAAATTCTACTTTGTGAAACAACTACTTCTGGTGCAGTTTGATTTAACTCCCAAGAAGGGACTCACGTTTAGTCTGGTAACATTTGGTCCATGTCACATACAGACCTCAGGGGGTGTCTTGAGGCACGCTGAGTTATCATAGCTCATTTGTGTTACTTGAGAAGATGTACAGATGGTATTATTTCATTTTAACTAAATGAACCCTCACAAAACGGAGCAATGGCTTAGGAAGAACCCTGCAGAGAAGAAAGAGTGTATTGAAGATAAGACCAATAACACAATCCAAGTAAACAACGAGAAAATGGCACTATCCCTAATCTGATATACGCTTATTGTTCAGACATATTACGAAACAACGGCCATCTAATCAGATCAGACAAGTAGTTGGCAAAAACAAATTTAGAAATTATCAAGGGGCCAGTGCCTTTATCTCCACTGACATTTATGATAAACCTCACCCTAAGTGCATATTAAGCCTTGAGATATTAGCTAATAATAGAGATGCCTTTATCTATAGTTTATAAATAAATAAACATATGTATATTGGGTACATGTCCAAAAATTTTTACTGCTGGGGTTCTGCGTTGGGGAACTAGGCCTGCTTTGGCAAGTCCTGGCCCTTTAAGATAATGTTCCCTGTCATTTGTGCAGAACCAGAAGGCTAGTCTGTGGAGACCTGAGATCAAGGACTTGTTGCTAACTCACTTACACACTGCCTTTCTCACAGTGCTGTCCGCGTGCTGGCGTTTCCTGAAGAACCTTCGGGTGTACAGGGAGCCTTTGGAAAAATAATTCCATATTTGATAGCAGATAACCATTTTATCCTGTACAGTAATAAGAAATACTAAAGTGTAGTTTTATATAATTTTTTCTTCATCTTGTGAGATTTAATTTATAGTTTTAAAGTCCCCTGTCTCTTACATGTACTATTTTTGTTTGTGTCTTTTCTTAGTCTGACAATGATTTTTCTTTTTGTGGAAGAAAATTTGCATAACCGCTCCACATGTAAAACAGTGTTGCTTGGTGAGTCATGGTCACAAAAAGTTCCTTTACAGCGTGTGAATAAATCTCTGCCTCAGCCAAATTCTTTTTGCAACCCTCTTTGACACCCCAAGCTGGGAGGCTCCCCTTGGCCTGGTCCCTGCTCTCTTTCTAAAGCCACACTGTGGGGCCAGGCTCCTCCTCACAGATTAGGGCTTTTCCCTCCTGCCTCCGTGCCCTAGAGGATGAGAACTGAGAACAGAGCCCTGAGGACACGGTGAGAGGTCACCCTTTGAGCCATCTCTGGACCTCATGAAGCAGGTGCCACTCAGTTCTCGAAGTTGGGAGGGAGAACTACACTGTCGGTTGGCCAGTCTCCTGGCCTCCAGCTGTAGAATTCCGGCTTGTGGGCTCCTGACTGGGGTGTGGAGCTTTGCTAGCAGTCTTCTCAAGACATCTTTCCGTGGGAGGTGGGTAGCGCGGTGGGGAGTCACTCAGATCAGGCTCTGCTGTTTGGGCACCTTACTTAGTCTCATTTGTGTCAGTTTTCTTATCTGTTAGATGAGGACAATAATGCCTACTTCTTGGACCTGTGAAAGATGAAATGAGAATCCATATAATGCATTTAGCCTGATATATAGTAAGCTGGCAAAAAATGTGAGCTACTGTAGTATATTTATAAAATCATGTATTTTATACCCAGACTCAGTCCCCAGCTGAATAATTGGGGAACTTCATGACTGAAGTAAAATTGGACTTTGACCACGGTCATTTAGAGGATGACCATCCCCCACTCTGAAAATAAAAGGATAACAGGATCTCCTACTATTTCTCCCACTTAAAACAACCTAAACATAGCTTATAGGGACCAGCCCTGTGGCCCAGTGGTTAAGCTCACGCGCTCTTCTTTGGCGGCTCAGGGTTTTGCTGGTTCGGAGCCTGGGCGCAGACATGGCACCGCTTGTCGGGCCAAGCTGAGGCGGCATCCCACATGCCACAACTAGAAGGACCCACAACTAAAATATACAACTATGTACGGGGGAATTTGGGGAGAAAAAGCAGAAAAAAAAAAAGAAAAAGATTGGCAACAGTTGTTAGCTCAGGTGCAAATCTTTAAAAAAAAACCCCAAAAACCCATAGGTTATAGAAATGGGCTTTGGGAGCAGATAGACTTGGATTCAAACACCACCTGTCACTTACATGATCTTGAGCAAGTCACTTAGCCTCCGTGAGCCTCATCGGAAGTACGGAGTTTTCACACAGTAATATTGAATTGTGAGAACACGATGTAAGCACAGCATCCAGATAAGTGTCTGGCACTTACTGGGATCTCCATATATAGTCCACCCCACCCCCTGTTCTTAATAACCGCTAAATAAATCAAGTAATAAATATTTAGGCTATGAGAAACTAGGATAATTTTATTGTCCAGAGTCTTGAGGCCCATTGTAATATTGTGGTATAATAAGACATATACATTTTTGTCCCTGGTAAAGCATTTCCCTGAGTTCTGTAAGCCATTATGGCAAATTATCGAATCTGAGGAGGGGTCGTGAGAACCTCTGATTTTTAGCCAAGTTGGGCAGACATGTGGGTAACCTGGGGATCCACTCCGTACTTGTGATTGGTGTCTGAACTGGAGGCAGTTTTCTGGTACTGAGCCCTTAACCTGTAGGGTCTGCACTCTCTGTAGTTGGTGTCAGAACTGAATTAAACTGCAGGGCACTCGGCTGGTCTCTGCAGAGAACTGGAGAGTTGGTTGGTGTGGAAAACCCTCAGAAGTGTAGAAGTAGAGAAATGGTTTTCATCTACCTATGTAAGAATCCCCCAGTCAGACGGAGACATCCATAGACATTGATAGCAGAACAAACATGTTTTGAATCCCTGCTATGTGCCATGCACTGGTTAGGCATTTTGCAACCTCCTGTATTCTTTAAACCTGTGTGAAGTATGAAGTATGTATTAATAACAAAACATTATGGATGAGAGAACTGAAGTTCAGAGAACTTAAGACCTTCTCCCAAGGCAACTTGACTGTGAAAGTCCACACTGTTCCTACCCCCTGCCACCTTGCACCACCCCAGACCTCTGGACCAGTGGATGCTATATCTCTAAAGGGAAGTACTTGGTTTCCCCTGTAGTCACAGGCATTGGTAATTAAACCAGAACCAGTGTGATGAGGTGGTTGTTTGGAACCTTACACCAAGCCTGGAGGACACTTGGTGTCACCAGCATAGCCTTGGGCACCTGGGGTCAAGAGAATATACTTTAGTTTCTCCAGCCCCCAATTACTGTGACTTCTAGGGCATATTACCCAGCCAAAGCTTCTATCTAGCTCTCTTATTACCAGCCCAGTGATGGCCCTGTCTGTTTGATCCTTTAGGGGTGGAATTCGGGGCCAGTTCTCCTACTAGGGAATGGAATCTTGCTGTCAGGACCTGAGACAGCAGTTCTCGGGATTTTGGTGATGAAAGTTCAGTTGGCAACTCAGGGCAGAGGAAAGATGGAGAGAGAAACCTCTGTAATGACCACTGGCTATTAAATCTGACCACCATCTGAAATCAATAACCTCTCAAGTTAATCCTAGACTGGCTGGATCAGTTATAGTCAACCATAATTTATGTCACACAAGGAGCCACTGGGAAGTAGAGAGAAGAGGGCATGGGAAGGTGATGAGCACAGAACCACATCAGGACCCAGGCAGACCATTTCTACACTCCTGGGACTGTCACAGGATGGAATCCCCAGAAACCTTCTTTTAAAAAATGATAATACTTTTTTCTTTTGATTTGAAAATAATGCATTCACGTTATTATTATTATTGTTTTAAAATCAGACAATATGAAAGATTTAAAGAAGAAATGAAAATCCCACCCTTAATTCTGCCACCTGGTAATAACATTCTGTGTAAATCTTTCCAGACATTTTTCTGTTCATATACCTCCAGCTCCCCACAATTGTTTTAAAAATGAGACTATATTTTGGGATTTGGTTTTATCACTTCTAATATACCATAAATCTCTTTCCAAAAGAATATAGATCTATGTTGCTATTTTAATGGATTTATGATACCACATTGTAGAGACTACCATAATTTGTTTAGCCCTTCTCCTCTTTTAAATTGTTTCCAATCTACCATGATTATAAACAAAGTTGCAGCAAACACCCTGGTACACTTTTGGTAAGTATTTCATCCTGTGGTCCTTAACCCCGAGGCTGAACTACTACAAGACTCAGGAATCTCAATCCCACCTATGTGCACCCTCTTGATGAATTATGGCTAAAGCAGCCATCCAGCCACCCATCCATTCATTCAACAAATATTTATTGGTTAACTGTGATTTTCCAGACGCAAGCCTGTGCTCTGTGGACATAAAAGGAAAAAAACAGAAAAAAATCTCTGCCCTCAGAAAGCTTTCAATTAGGGAGAGGAGACAAGTGATAAACAAAATAAATCATAGCCTGCTAGAAGGTGGTAGGTGTTAAAGAGAAAAATAAGGCAGGGAAAGAGGGTTTTCTTCTGTATTCCTTCAACATTTATTCTATCATCATGCTATTCAGTTTAGTTCACTAAACTCCTGTTGAGCTCCTACATTATGCCGTCAACTGTACTCAGTGTTGGGAATGGGGGTGTAGAGTTGAAAGAGTATGAGCCCTAGTGTGGGTATGCTTACACTTAATTATTTTCTCGCTTGTGATTTAACCATTCATGTATGTATATTTTGTCTTCACAACTAGATTAGAAAGTCGTCAAGGGCAGGAGTCCATGCTTTATACTTCTTGAGTATTCTCCTGAGCTTTTAGGATCATGTTTCTATGCAGTGAATGGTCAATAAATGTTTGTTATGTCCTTGTGAAATAGAAATGATGGTCGTGGTTTTGAGAGATGGCAAACTGGATTCCGAAAAGCCAAGAAAGACTCAAAGTGAGTTAGTGCCACTTAAACTTTGAGTGAACAAAAGCATTGGTTAATATCCAAGGTTAATGAGAAAGATACTTATTTAGATCACCGTACTGGCATTTAAACAAAGCTTGCTCTAAATCATGTATCACCTAATTAAATATAGTAAAATAGATATATTGATACTAAATATAGTAATTTTAGCAAAAGTTGTGCAAATGTTGTTGAACAAATAAACAAAGAATACTCTTTTTTATAAACAGCCCTAAACTGAGCGGAGAAGCATGCTGGGTTTTTGTCTGGCTGTGTGGCTCATTTAGCTGCCCCAGCATCCTACGAACATGCACCAAACTCTGCCTGAAGGGGGAGCTCTAGCACTCGTTTGAGGTCAAGGCCTTAGTTCTGCGTGACTCCCTCAACCCTCCCTCAGACCCTGGTTTTGTGCTCCTTCCCGCCTTCCTGCCTCCAGTTGGCTGTTTTGTCTCCCATTAAAAAAAATCCGTGCTATACAAACATAGGTAACTCTAAAAGGATGGAGTGGTGGAAGATAAGACTGGCTTTACACTGATCATGATTGAATGCCTAACGTCTGTCAGGGATTGTATCTTGCATGCTGCATATATGATTTCTAATTCTCAAAACAACCTTACAAGAGTAATAGTATCCTCCCCATTTTGCAGACAAGGGCCCTGAGGCTGAGCAAGGTCCCCGCGGAAGTGGTAGAGGCAGGTCTGCACATTGCCTTCTGTAGTTGCCTTTATTTATTTATTTGTGTAAATACTTATTACTAGTGTCATCATGTTATTGTTACGGTTGAGGTCATTCTAGCAGAAGTAGTACAGTTTTAAAATATTTCCCTTCAAATTTAGCACTTAGTCTCCCCCCTTTCCTCCCCTCCCCCAGGGCTCGTCTCGAGAAAGAATCTGTCCATCCAGGCTTGGGAGGTTTTAGTGAGGGCTTGTGGCTCTTTCTGGTCTTTTCTGGCCTCGGGCCCTTTGAGCTGAGAAGACCTGGCACCGGGAGAGCTCCCACCAGGCAGCGCCCAGTTGCCCAGAGGACCAGGCTGGGCTTTGGACACAGTTAATTCTCATCTGAGCAAGCCTTCCTATTTAAAAAATGTTTTTACCAGCTTTATTGAGATATCATTGACATAAAACATTGTGAAAGTTTAAGGTGTACAACATGATTATTTGATACACGTATATATTGAGAAATGATCACCACAATGAGGTTAGTTAACACCTACATCACCTCACATAATTATCATTTGTGTGTGTGTGTGGTGAGAACATTTACAATCTACTCTCTTAGCAACTTTCAAGTATATTATACAGTATTGTTAACTATAATCACTATGCTGTACGTTAGATCTCCAGAACTTACTTACTGTATGGCTGGAAGTCTGTACCCTTTGACCAACCTCCCCCATTTCCCCCACCTCCCAGCCCCTGGCAACCCCCAATCTGTTCCCTGTTTCTGTGAGCTTGGCTTTTTTAGATTCCACATATAAGCGAGATCATACAATATTTGTCTTTCTCAACTTATTTCACTCAGCATAATGTCCTCAGGTCCATCCACGGTGTCACAAATGGCAGGAATTCCTTCTTTTCTGTTGAGCCTTCCTTTTTGATTCCAGTTGTGCTGGCACGCTCAGGTTGCGGGAGCACCTGGAAGAAGTAAATACTTAGCCTTTCAAGCCCCCGTCCACAGAGAGATGTAAGGCCTCGGAAAGAAATGGGCCTCTTCTCAGGGCCCGCCACAGCACCTGGGGCCCTGTAGGCACAATTTTTGAGTGAATAAATGACATTACTTACAGAAGTCTTGTACTACTGTTGAAGGCTTTCCCTACAGAATGCAAAGATAAGTTTCAGAGCAGCTACTGTCAGGGCTAACATGGAAAACTATGAAGACAAAATTATTGAGTCAAATCGGCAAAGTGGCTGACTATGCTGACTATAGGCCTAATTAAAGGGAGAGTTACTAAAAAAAATAAAATTAGCAAAAAGAGTCATTCTCTTCTTCCGCCATTTCCCTAGAGCAGATCGTGGCACCAGGGAGAAGTTGACTCCCTATTTTTTATCTCTATGGTTCTATTATCAAATCCCTCTTTCTTTAAAAATTTTTTTAAAATTATGTAAATAATATGTGTATTATAAAAATAATAGAAAATACTGACAAGTATGAAGAAGAATTAAACATCACTAATAATTCCACCACCTAGAAATCATCAGAACTATTTTGGTGTATTTCCTTCTAGCATTTTCCCATGTACATAGAATGTATGGGCATCACAACAGTGAAAACACACACACAATTTTCACTTAATATTGTGTAGTATTTCCCCATGTCATTAAATATCCTTAAAATCTTGATTTTAGTGGATATAGAATATTCTATTGTATGAATGTCACATACTTTATTATGGACATCTCCAGTCGTTGTTTCTACTTTTCAATGATGTAGAGACCCCACAATGGACAGCTCTGTACATAATTACTGTACACGTCTATGATTACTTCCTTATGATCTTCCTCTCATTTTTAAACTCCAGACTTGGCTACTTTTAAAACAGTGTCTTTTAACCAGTGAGGCTTGGCCCCTCAGAGCGGATGGAAAAGAGCAGGACATGCGTAATTTGAAAAACCTAATTCGAAATATCCGTTGTATTAAGATAAAAATCTTCTATTAAGATTTTTAACTGTCTTGAAATTATATAACAAAATGTAGGTTTTGTTTTTCTGAAGGGAGAACGGCTTTAACTGTGCATTCGCTCAAAAATATTGATTGAGCACCTGCTACTTGTGAGGCCCTGTGTGAGCCCTGGAGATCCAGCCATGAGCAAGACGGACAGGTGAGAATCACACACTAAGGTTTATATGTAATACTTTTTAATACTAATGGCCTGGACAGGTCATTTTTTCCTTTGTCAATTTTGTTTGGAGCAAATCATATTTGTGCGAGGTTAAGAGGGATGACACACGTCCAGCGTCTGACACAGTGCCTGGAATAATACGGTGGGTCTTCAATAACAGCAATTGCCCTCAAAATGATGTTTTCATTCATGCTGATCGTTGTGCCAAGCCGTGAATCTCACCTGAGACCCAGCATGCATGTGACAGCTGCTGGCCAGAGTTCTTCACGATGAACACAGAAACTTGGCATCATTAACACCAGACTCTCTCTAAGCTAAAACCAATGTGACTTGGTTTGAAGGGTCATTTACATACTTTGGGGTTCACTACTAACCTGTAAGCCTGGGTGGTAGGCTTTATGTGAGACGTTCTCTTTGAAGGTTTAATGGAAATTTTGGGGTCATTCAATGTTACCTTCGCATTTTACATCACTCTTAACTGTCCTCTAAGCCTCAGAGCCGCTGATGCTCGGTTCTTAAGAATCACTTCTTGCTTTGGGAACAACTTCTTATAACGTTGAAAGAGACTTGGCCATTTGGAGGAGGAAGTTAAGGCGACGTGATGGGAATGTGGAAGGACAAAGCTGTCCTCCTGTGCTAGGCCAGCTCTTCTCCCCACAGAACTCCAGGGGACAAATACAGGATTATTTGGGAGAGTAAAGGTCTTATCGTGAATTGTCTTTCTTCTCCGTAAGCACAAAAACCATCCATTTTCTCAGATGGAAGCTGGTCTTTCAGCATGGGTCTGCTGCAAATCCAGTTGCACAGCCAGGGGCTCCCACAGAAGTTCATATAGCAGGTCGAAGGCTTATTTTGTGAAAGTTCTAGGTGGTCCTGGTGACCCAAAACTTCTTGAAGACATTGTCCTCAGAGACTGAAACTTTAAAAAATCATTTTCTGGCCTTAATGACATGAACCAAAGACATATGTTTAGAGAGGTTGGTAGAGCTCCGAGCTGGGTAGTAAGGAGTAAGGTTAATTACCTCTTCTTACCTCCTCTACCCCCCTTAGTATCTTAGATATATTTTTCTCTCTCTCTAGGGCATTTAAAATTAAAAAATCCTTTTTGGAAGTGCATTATAATACTATGTTTCCTAAAGTAAATCAAACCTCACATGAAGAAATGATTAGCCAAGTTTCTTTTCTCACATTAAAGAGTATTTGGAACATTGATTTTCGACCACCCTTGATAAATCATGGCCATCTGATAAGTCTCCGAGGTGGATTTACTATGAGTCAAATACATGATCTACTGTGTACTTCAGCAGTGCAAGGTTGGACACACACATAGCTGTAATGGAAAATGAAGCACGGGATTTATGTGCCTAATTAAAAGTAGCAAACTCTCAAATCCAGACCCATAAATTGACCGTTAAGAGTTCTGATTGTGGAAAGAGTTGCAAATAAAAGCTATTTGAGGTGAGAGTTCATTTTTCCTGAATTGGGTGAGCCTAGTGCTTTAAAAATTAAAGCTTTCACTTGATGTTAATTTCACTTGCAATAAGAGTATAAATGTAATCTGAATTATATGACTGTATGACTGCATATAAATCTGATTTATGAAAATCTGTCAAAGGAAGCATAGACTCTAAGAATCAGTGGCGTGGGGCCGGCCCAGTGGCACAGCAGTTAAGTTCGCACGTTCTGCTTCTCGGCGTCCTGGGGTTTGCTGGTTCGGATCCCGGGTGTGGACATGGCACTGCTTGGCACGCCATGCTGTGGTAGGCATCCCACATATAAAGTAGAGGAAGATGGGCACGATGTTAGCTCAGGGCCAGCCTTCCTTAGCAAAAAGAGGAGGACTGGCAATAGTTAGCTCAGGGCTAATCTTCCTCAAAAAAAAAAAAAAAAAGAATCAGTGGCAGATATAGCTTCAGATGGAGAATCATAGGATTATTTAGCTAATAAGCTAAATTTTTGTTTATTTAAAGAAATTATGAAATAAATAATTTTAAGTAAAATTATAAATAAAAATAAATTATAAAAATATGTATAATTTATTTGTTGTGTTTGGATACAGTTATATATAAATTAAAAAAGGAATCTGGAAAAATACCAGATCTCAAACAAGAATAAGAAGCTGAATTCACTGGTGTCATCCACATAAGGCCATAATAAATTTGTTTCCTCTTTTGTTTTGTTGTTCTGAAAATATTTTTCTGAATTGATAGCTGGTTTTCATGCCCTTGTGTTGCTCCATTTTATTATCATTCTGGGCCTTCCAAAGGACAAAAAAATTGCTTTTTAATTAGATGAGTAACACAAACCATAAGGACATATTTTTTCCTTCGCAAATACCTTAAGACTGTGAGTGCCCTAATATCCTCCGAGCTCCTTGAGGATGGGACCATGCCATTCCGTCTGACGCACCCAGCTTCAGGATCAGTGTGCGGCACAGTTGAGGGACTCCGTAAACATGAGTTCACGTGAATTAGGGGACCCAACACATTCAGCCCTTGGTCGTCCCTGAGCCTGAGGAAAGCAATCGACTGGGTTATCTCCTTGCCTGGGAAGCATCAGAAACCGTGCTGGGGACAGTTGTGGAATTTGCAGATTTCAGATCTTTGGTATCACAAGGGCCTCATTTTTTGGGACTTGAAGTGAGGAAGAGATTTGGAAGCAAAGAACCTGAATAGGCAAAAATGTAGAACACAGGAAAGATTCCTAGAGAGACTCTGAACTCTGTTTCAGAAAAGAAACAGCTAAAAGCCTTCTCCTTCAAGGTTGAGTGATTCTCAGCCTGCCAGAGGGAAGAAGGGCACCTAGGGGGAGCTAATGGGCTCCCTATTACTAGCTGTAAACTAAGTGCTATATTCGCTTCTATAAATATTTGGCACATGAGTAGTAAGCAGGGAATAATGATTCGGTCCAAATTACTCATTTGTTACTCTGTAAGTGGCAAATTTAGCTAGAATCAAGTCTGATACAATCAGCAGGGTACAACCTCTCAGTGACTGCAACGAAAGGTTCAAGGTGGCCTGTTTGGGGTGAGAAGAATCCACCTGAGAGGACCCTCTTGCCCTTCAGCATTGTTCCCTCTGTAGTTAACCCTCAAACCCACTCTAAGCCCTGCGGTCTGCAGCTACTTAAACCACCCCATCCTCCTCCGCAGCACTTTATAGCTACTTCCCATTCCACTGGCAATTGTACCCAGGGGCCACTTGCTGGGGTATGCCAAAGCCTTTATCAGAGCACCCTGGACAACCCTACTTCCTTTTCCTCCAATGCTCCAGTCTGTCCTATTAATACACTCGTTCCATACTCTAGACAGACTTGGAACTGAATTTGTAAGGCAAGTTGGAGAAGGTAACTAATCTCTTTAAGACTCAGCGTCTTCATCTCTAAAATGTAGTGTGACTAACCATCCGGGGTTTGCCTGGGAAGCAGCACTCTTAGTGTTAAAACCTAGAATGTCCCAAACAAATCAGGATGTGTTGGTCACCGTACTAAAAGAGGAATAATAATGATATCGACCCTGATATCAGTTTCCCCACATTAAACCCAGCATATATGGGGTTAAAACCAAAACACTCATTCCCTGCTTACTCTCTGGCTTCCTGGCTCCAGAATCCACTATCCTCCATGGAGAAAGACACCGTCAAGGACAAGCACCTGAACTATCTCCTCCCACAAAGAGATACGGGCTGGTGGGAAAGCTCCGACCAGCAAGGCCATATGCTCCCCCTCCCCTACCTAAAGCCCCAAATAAAAACCCTTCCTTTTAGCTTTTCGGGGAGTTTGGGATTTGAGCGTTAGCTGCCCTCTCTCCTTGCTCAGTGCTGTGCAAAAATAAAATTCCTACTTTCTTCCATCACACCCGGTGTCAGAGATTGGCTTGCTGGGCAACGGGTGAGCGAACTCACTTCAGGTTCGGTAACAATAACACTTTACTTCTTGTGCGGATGAAATGGAATATTGTTTGTAGAATATCTACAAACAGGGAGTTAGTGTTCAATAACTGCTGGTTCCCACTCTCCCTAATCAATTAAAAGTCTTTGTGAAATAAAGGTTTGTGGAACATCTGCAGGTACCCGACTAGGTGTTGAGGGGCTGTGGTCGAGTGAAGTCTGTAACGCAATTCCTGCCTTCAGGGTGATCACAGTCCAGTTGGGCATGTAACATTAATACACACGGAACTGAAATTTTATTTACTTATACTTTTATACTCCATTTTTTCCCCAAAAAAGATTGGAAGAAGCTCAGAATAAATGGTACAGATACATGAAAATAAAAGTTGAAGGACAACAGCCACGTAATAAGGAGATGTTGGGGGAATAACTATACCAGAAACCCAAAGCTAAGGAAAGCTACTATAATTGAACACAAAACAGCCGAGAACAAAACAAGAATAACACAGGGCAGACTAAAATGTAACAGTAAATTATATGGTGTCAGTTTCAGAAGTTCAAGGTAGCGCTCTAGCGGTTCAAGGTGGCGTTCAGTGACGATTTTGCTCAAACCAGCTTTGTGATTGTGGGTAGGTTATCTGCTGCATGCCTCAGTTTCTTCTTCTAGAAAACAGGGAGAATACATCTTGTGACAAGACATCAACTATTAATACATTTGCTTTCCCAAACTCTTCCTTCTGCTGCCCATTAGGGAGGCTGTGTTGCCCGGGTTTCTCCCAGAGTGCAAGAAGAAGAGCAAGGACCCGCACCGGGGAGGAGTTCAGGAGAAAATTTTTCTCAAGAAGCTGGGGGGAGAGCAAGGACAGAGTGGACTGTGGTGGGCGAGGAAAATAGATGAGAGAGGAAAGAAGGATTTTTAGGAAATGTTGCCCAGAGCCACGTATTTCCTTTGTAGTGCTTGAGAAAAGCAAGTCAAGAGCTTCAGTAATTTTGGAAAATTCCTTTTAGCTGCTAGACTGTGTTTCTTTGGTCCCAAATGCCCTCTGAGATATGGGTCAGTGAGATAATGCAGGAGAAAGCACTTTGCAAAGGCCATGTTTGAATCTGGATCTGAATCCCCTCCCAGCAACTCAGACCCTCTGCTTTCGCTCTTCAGTCAAAAAGGAAAAATGCAGAAGACTTGGACATTGGGATTCTGGCTCATTGGTTTCACAGGTGTATGACTTTGGGCAAGTTCCTTACCCAGCCCGATACTCAAGTTCCTCTCCCATAAAATGGATTGTTGGAAGGGAAGTGAGATAATGCATTTGCTTCTAAAGCCTTTAGCACAGTGCCAGGCAGGTAACAGGCCCTCAGGAACTGTTAGTTCCCTTCCTTCCTTTGCCTTCTGCAATCCTATCTTTTTCATGATGAGTAATTGACAGAAGGTAGAAAGTTCCTTCCTCCTGGACCAGCCCTGTGCAAAGGTGAAAGTCCCATGACTCTCCCTGACCTAACTCTCCATCCAGCTGCACCCACACCTCCCGGGTGCACCTGTCTGAGAGTTTACTTATCTAAAGGACTACCTCTTTGTTTTTCCTTTGGGTTTGAGATTGCTCCTTCAGGATGGTGACCACAGCTTTCTAAATTGATGTCTAGTATAGAGCATGAAGTCAAACAGATGCTATAACAGAATAAACCCCTCTATTCTCCTCCATCATTTTATGACTCTCATCTTTGCATCTAGGATCTAACACCTAGAATTGCTCCACCTATGAAGCTTAGTATCCAAATTTCTTTCTGATAGCAACATCCCACCCTTGCAGCTCATTCACTCCCTTAACATACACTTTCAACCCCAGTGTGAACTCTGGTTCCAGAACTGCTCATTTGGCCCCCAACACTTTGCTCCTTTTGGCTTGACTTGTTTTCCTACCATGATCTATCACTTCAGTGGCTCTCTCCCCATTTCCCTTTACCTTCTTACCCCACTGTCTTTCAGTCCATCCACCCCAGAACACTCCAGCCCTGGATTAGTTCAGCTGCTTGCACTCAGGCCAATGAACGCTGCTAAAGAAAATCATGTCACCATACAAATTTGTGCTTTTGATCTCCCAGGACTTGGGGCTGCCAGAAATCCTCCCATGTGTCCGAGTCTTTCTCTCATCTCCTTAGCAACTAGTCCATATTTTCACCTCTTTCCCTAAATCTACACTTTGTCTTCCTCTGTTCCCTCAATGATATTGCCTCATAGTTCTATGGGAGAAACTGAGGACTTTCTTCAGGGTCTTCCTTGGGCCCCTTGGCTGCTCAAAGATTTCAGAAAATACCCTTTTCCTCTTCCTACTTCTCTCAGTGGAAGATGTGGCTTTTTTCCTTCTTAAATTTCTGCTCACCTTTGTGATGGACCCACTCCTCACCTCTGCCATAGACTTCACCCCCTCCTCCCATCACCTCAATGATCTCATGGCACCAAACATCCCAGATCTCTTTATTAAATTTCACATTGTTCTATTCCATTGGCCCTGTTTCTTCAGTGAGTAAATGTGCTCAAATTTTTCTCCTCAAAAAGTTCCTGTCTCCACATTACCTACCCCTATCCCCAATTACTGTACTATGAGACGGGAGCAAAAATACTAACAAGTGAGTAACCACAGACTCTTCCCTTAATTCCCCCTCTAAGGAGAATTCTGTCATTGCCATTTTAGCCTTTCCTCTCCCCTCCTTCTACAGGGGAAGGATTTTTCTTGTCTTCCATGCTGTGCAGAATCTGGGCAATGAGGCAGGAGGAAAGCACAGTAGTTCCCCCTTATCTGTGGGGATACGTTCCAAGACCCCCAGTGGAAGCCTGAAACCTCGGATAGTATTGAACCCTATATATGTTATGTTTCTTCCTATATATAAGTACCTATGACAAAGTTTAATTTTATAAATTAGGTACAGTAAGAGATTAACAAAAACAACTAATAACAGAATAGAACAATTGTAACAACATACTGTAATAAAAGTTACCTTAGATCTTAGCAACCTCAGTATACGATTTTTTTCCTTTCTTTATTAAGGTGAGAACTTCCACCTTTTCATTTAAAGGAAGAAGCACTTTATAGCTTTCCTTTGGCATATCCGAATTGCCAACATCGCTACTCTTATGCTTTAGGGCCATTATTAAGAAAAATAAGGGTTACTTGAACACCAGCACCGCCATACTGTGACAGCTGACCTGATAACTGAGATGGCTACTAAGTGACTAATGGGCGGGTACTGTATCCACTGTGGATACACTGGACAAAGGGATGATTCACATCCTAGGCAGGACAGAGTGGGATGGCGTGAGATTTCATCATGCTACTCAGAATGGTGTGCAACTTAAAACTTATGAATTATTTATTTCTGAGTTTTCTTTTTAATATCCTCAGATTGCGGTTGACCATGAGTAACTGAAACTGTGGATAAGGGAGGACTACTGTAGAAAAAGTCAGAGTAACTGAGGGGATCTACATGATAAGAGCTGTACCAAAGATGAGAAGGAAGATGACAGCTTGTTGGAGCTGGATTTCCCTACACATTTTAGACTTACTGAACTAGAATATGCATTTTTTTCAGAATATGGATTTAACAAGATCCCTGGGTAATTTGCACATTAAGGTTTGAGAAGCACAAAAATTACCTAAAAATGGAGCATAGACAAAAATGTGAAAACCTAAGAATATCAAACTTCTAAAAGAAAATATAGGAGAAAATCTTATGACCTTGAGTTGGGCAAAGAGTCCTTAGGTATGAAAAAAAAGCCAAAAAAATATGATCCATAAATGAAAAAAAATAGATAAATTAGACTTCTTCAAACTTAAAAACTTTTACACTTCAAAAGACATGATTAAGAAAGTGAAAAGATAAGCCACAGATGGGGAGAAAATATTTGCAAATAACATATCTGATAAGGGACTTGTATCCAGAATATATAAAGAACTCTCAAAACTCAATAAAAAGAAGATAAACAATCCAATTAAAAACTGTGCAAAAGATTTGAATATACATTTCATTGAAGAAGATATATGGGCCTGGCTGGGGGCTCAGGGGTTAAGTTTGCACTCCCTGCTTCGGTGACTCAGGGTTTGCAGGTTTGGATCCTGGGCAGGGACCTACTCACCACTCATCAAGCCATGCTGAGACAGCATCCCACATACAAAATACAGGAGGATTGGCATCCATGTTATCTTAGTGACAATCTTCCTCAAGCAAAAAGAGGAGGATTGGCAATAGACGTTACCTCGGGGCCAATCTTCCTCACACACACACACACAAAAGATAGATGAGTGGCTAATAAGTGCATGAAAATGTGCTCAACATCGTTAGTCATCAGAGAAATTCAAATTAAACCACCATAAGATACCACTACGTACCCTCTAGAATAGCTGTGATCAAAACAATAGACGACACCAAGTTTGATGCTGGTAGGAATACAAAATGGTACAGCCACTTTGCAAAATAGTTTGGCAGTTTCTTAAAAAGTTAAACATAATCTTACCATAGAACACAGAAATTACACTCCTGGAATTCTACCCAAGAGGAACAAAAACATGTACCCACCTAAAGATATGTATGTAATTGTTCACAGCAGCATTATTCATTATAGCCGAAAACTTGAAACAATTCAATTGTTTATCAAGGAGGAAATGAATGAACAGCTATTGCTTCAGTGGTCGTTGTAGTCAGCCCTCAGTCAGGACAGGTGCCCAGCAGTTTCCAGCATGCCTTTTCTCTCCTCCTCTCCGTGTCCAGCTCTTCTCCCCAGCTGTGAGCCCTACTGACCAATAGCGGCCCGAAGTTCTCCATCGGGTACTTGACTGGATCCATAGAAGCACCAGTCACACGAAGGCCAAAACTCCCCGTAGACCTATCCACTAGTCTCCCTTCATATGTGGCTGGATGAGTCTCGCTTTTCAGATGGATTGAGTGATCATCCAGTACCGCTTCTGGATCATCCAATATTACTTCCACATCCTTACTTCTCCAGCTCCTTCCACAGTTGTGACAGGTCTTATTCCTATATTAAGTCCCTCATCCCATTACACCCACAGTAACTCTGCTCCCCTTACTGAACCCTGACTGATACAGTTATTGATACCAAAAGTGGTTCCAGGGGAACAGAACCTTGAGGATGGGAATATGAAATTGGTTCACAGATCTGGCTAGATTTAAAGGTATTGGAGCCTCTGTTGGTAATGGTAAATTGGACTCTGGTAGTCCATGGAATGCAGTGGCAAACTTTACTTCAATGACCACCTACCTGTAGTCACTTGAAATCAAGCTCCTAGGAAAGCAAGGCCTTGAGTAACAAGTGGCTGCTGCCACATCAGATTTTAGTGTAAATAAAAATTATAAAGAATTTGGTTGCTTCTAAGTACACTGGAGAGCTTGGATAAGGAAAATGATGAGCTCAATGCCCTATATGAAGGTCAAGATGCAAGTGATAGAGGGCTGGCCCCGTGGCCGAGTGGTTAAGTTCGAGCGCTCTGCTGCGGCGGCCCAGGGTTTCGCCAGTTCGGATCCTGGGTGCGGACAAGGCACCGCTCATCAGGCCATGCTGAGGTGGCGTCCCACATGCCACAACTAGAAAGACTCACAACTAAACACACACAAGTATGTACCGTGAGGCTTTGGGGAGAAAAAAGAGAAATAAAATCTTTAAAAAAATAAAAAAAAGATGCAAGTGATAAACCAGAAAGCTTCCAGGCCCTCCCTGAAAGAAACTCTTCTCTTCTGTAGGTGCAGGGCCAAGATTTCTGAAATCCAAACCCAAGGTCCCACCTTGAAGATGGCTGAATTACAACGCAAAAACAATTTACGTCTTTGAATGTACTAAAAACCATGGCATCGTACACTTTAAACAGGTAAATTGTATAACGTGTGAATTATATCTTTAAAAAACCTTTACCAAAAAAAAATATTTCACAGTCTTGCAGGGTTTTATGTTAAAATCAGGGCATTGATTGGGAAGAAGAGGGATCCTGAAAACTGAGATGGGGACATATGGGCAGTTTCTGACGAAGTTGAGGACTTCAAACTCTAAACTCCGCCAAGCCTCCTTGGTCAGTAGAAGCTGTCCTTCCTCCCCTGGCTGAGGAGGCTAGTCTCCCCTCATCTCAGAACGCATAACGATCTCTCCTAAAGTGGATAACTTGCAAGGGAGTGTTGATTCCCTCTGGAGCTCCCCTGCCATAGACCCTTTCCCTGTCCCATCTACCATCACTGATGACCTCATCCAAGCTCATGGCTTTAAGTGCCATCTATAAGCTGAAGACTCGAATCTATAGCTTCAGTTCAGACCTCTCTCCTGAACTCCAGACTCATATATTCAATTGCTCTCTTTAAATCTCTGCTGGGATGTCGAATAGGCATCTCAAAATAAACTTGTCACAAATGAGCCCTTTTAGCTTCCCAACTTTCTCCATGGCGAAAATCCTTGGTATCATCCTATTTCTTCTCTGTATCTTACCTTACCCACACCTAAAACATTAGCCAATCCTTTAAAAATATATCCGGAATTTACTTCTCACAGCAGCAGATGCCATCATCCTGGTCTCAGACTTTATTACTTTCCGCCTGTGTTGCTGGAGTGGCCTCCTAGCTGGCCTCTTGCTTCTAGCTTTGCCCTTCTTCAGTCTATTTCCAACACAGTAGCCACAGCGATCCTGTCAAAATATCAGTAGATGACATTACTCCTCTGCTCAAAACCTTGCAACGGCTTCCCATTTCCCTTAGGGGGAAAGTCAGAGTGGTTAAAATGGGCTGCACGACCCTAGATGATCTGCCCCGCTTCTCCCCAAACCTCATCTCTTTCCACCCCCATCACTCCACCCAGCCAAGCTGCTTGGTTCACGGGTTCTTGAAGGTGCTGGGTTTCCTCCACTTCAGAGCCTCTGCTCAGAACGCTCGTCCCCCAGATAGCCACACGCCTCGGGACTCAGTGCTTCTCAGTCCCTTTCCCAGGGAGGCCTTCCTGGTCACTCTGTTTAAGATTTCTAGCTCTCTCCACTCCTGATGTCCCCATCACCTTTCCCTGCTTCATGTTTCTTCCCTATTACTTATCACTCTCCTACACACTATACCTGGCAGGGATTTTGGTCTTCTTTTTCTCCCTCCACCGCAGTATTCCCAGTGTCTAAAACTGTGCCTGGCACATAGTAGGTTCTTGGTAAAAAATTGCAGAATTAACGTGTGCAAAACACTTAACATGGTGTATAGCAGGTACTCAATTATGTAGGCTGTTACTATTTAGCTGATTATTTCAACTACAAAGTTGGGAGCTATTCTAGACTTTTCCTTCCTTTTCTTCCTCTCACTCCTATATCTAGTCACAAAATCCTATAGCATCTACCTTAGCTTCACTCCTCATCATTTCTCACCTTGATTCTTGTAGTAGGTTTCAGACTGAATCCTGTCCTTTTTCTTACCTTCTTTTGTCTTTTTCTAAACATGGTTGCTAGAGTTTCAAAATCACAAATTTGATTAGGTCAGTCCCCCGCTTAAAATTCTTCAATGGCTCCGCGGACCTGTCAAGATAAAATTTATGTTCTTTCGCTTAGTACCCAAATCGTCTCCTCACCTAGCCCTTTGACCCTCTTTCTGGCCTCTTCTCCTGAGATTCTTCCTCAGATCCTCCACTCCAACCAAACAGAGCCACTTGCTTCCCAGATTGATGCTCTTTTGCACCTCCTTGCTTCTGCATACACAGTCCCTGCTGCCTACAATGACCTTCTTCTTCTTTTCTCTCTTTTTAAAATCTAGTGAATCATACTCATCTTTCACATCTCATCTCAAGTGTAACGGACTCCAGAAAGTCTTTGTGGACCTCTCAGTCTGATTTAGATAACACTTTTCCATGCACGACCCCATCGTAGCACCACAGTCCTGCAGTGGAACTAGTAGGGTGCTGGTCTGTCTCCCCCACTAGTGAATACAAACCTGGAGGGTAGGAGTAGTGTCACACAGTGCTTACACCTCCGTGCCTAGCGTGGAAATGAGGGGCTGGAAGTGTTTGCTGAATTTGTGATAGTTGTAAGGTTAAGACTCTGCTAGCTTCTTGAGGATGCCTTGTCTGAAGAAGAGAGGCAGGCTGGAAGCCGGGAGCCAAGACATTCATACAAGAGGCATTTAGAGCTGTTTCTGCTCTTGGGGTTAGAGAGTAAGGACTTCAGAGAGAATAGGGGATGGGACAGGCTCTATAAAACAGCAAGGGTAGGATAAGCTCTCTATACTGTGCTCTCCTGATTTGAAAATGTGTCTGATATTTTCTTTGTGTGTTTCCTTTTTATTATCCCTTAGTATTTAACAAAGTCAATGGAAAATTTCAGCCTGCCTCAGCTGTTCTGAAACAATCCATGAGGAACAGTTTGGGTCCATGATTGAGTCATAGTATTAAAGGGGTAGCCATGTCCCTCCTGACGATGGCAGCAAGAATTTTTCCAAACAGAGAGGAATTTTAAGTGCTCTGTCATTTTGGAGGGCTTACGATTTCCTTCTATGCCTTCACCAAAGAGAGGGTAAGATTTACGATATGTAGAGTCCCCACTCACAGAGTCTCCTTCCTGAGCTGAAAGCTTGAAGCCTCTGTGTTTTCTTTTATGAAAGAGGCTTTTCCCCTCACAGATGCTCAATAAATGTTTGGAATGAGGACGTTCTCTGATTGGTTGTCCAGACATAGAGAGGCATTCCGATGGATCAGTGCAGAGATGGATGGAGTGGGTGATGGGTAGGAGGGTGGAATGGAAAGGCCCAGAAAGCTCCCTCTGCTCAGAGCCAGCACAAAAGCACAACCGATGGGAGCACATAAATACGTCATTCAATGTGAGAGTTTCATTCTTTTGAAATAAGCTGTTGTAAGAAAGGGGAAAATATTTAAGTAACAGTTAGAGTGTTTGCAACAATTCCCACTGAAGAATTTAAGATGGTAAAAGGGCGACAGAGGACGTTGGCTCAGAACCGTGTTAAGATTTGGTGACTGGGGCTGGCCTGGTGGCACAGCAGTTAAGTTTGCACATTCCGCTTCCTGGCGGCCCAGGGTTCACTGGTTCAGATCCCGGCTGCGGACATGGAACTGCTTGGCAAAAGTCATGCTGTGGTAGGCGTCCCACAGATGAATATTTATAGGAATGGCTGACACTTTTAAAGGAAAGAAACTATATAGATGTGCTTTATACCCACATGAAACAAATAGCAGGTTAGAATTGGTTAGTTTTTCTATTATACTTTATTTTTGTTACTTGCCTCCTCCTCCAACATCTTCACTTTTCCCATCAATGCTTGCTGTTCTGAGAGAGTCCCTTCCTTCATCTTCCGCAGCCTCCATCTGTTTTTCAAGATTTATTAATGCTGGTTTCTTCTCAGTGATTATGAGGTGGTTGTTATTGCCTCTCTCCATTATTTATCCATTTCACTTGCTTGGTCTTCCATGCCCTCCAGGACCTCAACTTTGACGTACTGCTTTCAGTCACCAAGTCTTTTTTTTTTGCTAACTACTGCCAATCCTCCTCTTTTTGCTGAGGAAGGCTGGCCCTAAGCTAACATCCGTGCCCATCTTCCTCTAGTTTATATGTGGGACGCCTGCCACAGCGTGGCTTGCCAAGCGGTGCCATGTCCGCATCGGGGATCCGAACCGGCGAACCCCGGGCCACCAAAGCCGAAGGTACGCACTTAACCACTGTGCCACTGGGCCAGCCCCCAGTTTCCAGCTTTTTAAAGTAAAAAGACCTCCTTTTTAATGTTACTCTCACATGATCAAAGCTGTGCTTTTAGTATCTACTGATTACAAAATTTATATGCAGTAATGATAAAAAGCTGCCATGGTTTCAGTAAAGCTTATACAGTATCTTGTACCATATTGATCACGAGAGCATCCATGGATGCTTGAAAATGCAGAGTGCAGGCGCCAGCCTGGTGGCACAGCGGTTAAGTGTGCACGTCCCGCTTCGGTGGCCTGGGGTTCGCCAACCTGGATCCCGGGTGTGGACATGGCATCGCTTGACAAGCCATGCTGTGGTAGGCGTCCCACATATAAAAAAGTAGAGGAAGATGCACACAGATGTTAGCTTAGGGCCAGTCTTCCTCAGCAAAAAGAGGATTGGCAGATGTTAGCTTAGGGCTAATCTTCCTCAAATAAATAAATAAATAAATAAAATAAAAATGCATAGTGCATCTATGAGTGGCACACGATAGTTTCAGTCTCTAGGCAGCCTGATGCTCAAATGGACCGTCACCTTGAGGCTTCCCAGGGCTGGCAGCTTCCGGGTTGGGAACAGGGCCCTGCACTAGGATGCATGGCTCTTTCCAAACCAAGAATGAAAAAAATATCTCCATTCTCTTAAGAACAAAGAAAGTATCAAGTGAAATGGAGTACCTCAATTTGAAGAGAATTTCATGAGGCCTTTGGGTCATTTCAGACACAGAGCAAGAGGGTCCTAGTCTATGAGCTCCTCCCAGGCTTTGGTCTTGGCGAGATCATCACCAGGGGCTCTGTGGGCAAGTGATCTGTGACTAACGCAAGCAGAGGGGCAGGGGCCACCCTCCGACCTTCACAGGCAGGAAGAAATTCATTCCGAAGTGGGAGAGCCTCAGTACTGCAGCTCAGTCCTGGGACTTGGAGGAGGGCTGGAGTGGGAGGAAAGGCTGAGGGCTGCAGTGGTCTGCAGACCAGGAGACTGCTGAGTCGGGGGAATCTGTGTGTCACACCAGTGGGACACTCCGAGGAGAGACCAGAGTCAGTTGCCATTCACTGAACACCTGCTGTGTGCCAGGCACTCTGCTAGGTGCTTCACGGGCTCCGTTTCATTTCATAATGGCACTTCAAGGTGGAGGCTATTATTATCCCCATTTTACGGTTGAGGAAAGAAAGGCTTAGAGAGGCTTTGTAACTTGCCTAATATCTCGGGGCTGGAATTGGAACGCAGACAGCTTGATTCCGAACTGCCTGTTCTTAGCCACAACTTAACAAGCGAGAATGTAGCAAGCGGCCGTAAGGCTCAATGGAGGTAATCCATGTAAAGTGCTTAACACTGTGTCTGGGCATCTAAAAGGGGCTTATTACGTGGTGTGATGACTATCAATATTTTCAGCATTATTACTTTGGAAGTGCAAATCGCATAAAAAGATTGAAAACATTGGGATGTTGTAAGAAAATCAGAGTGTGAAATCCCGGAGATGGGGCCTAAAAATGAAAAAAGAATCGTGCCCCCGGTTTAGAGAGGGAAACCGCCTCCCATATCAGTGTGGTGACTGTGAGCCCAGAGGCGTGCCCAGGGTACAGATGTAGACATTGATACCTGCCAGGGCTGACTAGGCTGCCTCCACCAGGATGACGAGAATGGCCACCAACGCGCAGAGTGAGGCCGTGGTGCAGGACACGGTGTGGAGAAGGGTGTGACCGGGGGATGGAGCTCCTGGGATTTGGTTCTAGGGGTTCAGAGACAAGATTGCTTCATCACCTTTTACTCTAATTTATTATTTCCCATTTCCTTGTATCCAGGTGGATGTGAAGGGGACATTTTCCAGCAAGTGACATCATAATAAAAAAAATACACATGGCCAGAATCCAGAAGAGTTGATCTTCAAAGGTAGAAAGAACTTGACTAAGAGTCAAATTTAGGGGCCGGCCCAGTGGCGCAGCAGTTAAGTGCCCACGTTCTGCTTTGGTGGCCCCGGGGTTCACTAATTCGTAACCCAGGTTCGGACATGGCACCGCTTAGAAAGCCATGCTGTGGCAGGCGTCCCTCATACAAAGTAGAGGAAGATGGGCACGGATCTTAGCTCAGGGCCAGTCTTCCTCAGCAAAAAGAGGAGGATTGGCAGCAGTTAGCTCAGGGCTAATCTTCCTTAAAAAAAAAAAAAGAGTCAAATTTAGCTAATCTACTTACTAAATCAGGAGCGGCCCTTTGGAACAGTTCTTTAAAATCTCTGTTTTGAAAAACATGGAATATTTCAAAGAAAGTTCTGCCATGGTGTGTAAGGAAGAGGGCATAGTTTGATAGTTTGAATTTTCAAAAACTATGTTTCATTTTAAAGACTGGCACCTAAGCTAACAACTGTTGCCAATCTTTTTTTTTCTTCTTCTTCTTCTCCCCAAAGGCCCCCCAGTACATAGTTGTATATTTTAGTTGTGGGTCCTTCTAGTTGTGGCTTGTGGGACACGGCCTCAGTGTGGCCTGATGAGCAGTTCCCCCCACCCCACCATGTCTGCGCCCAGGATCCCAACCCACGAAACTCCGGGCCACCAAAGCAGAGTGCGTGCACTTAACCATTTGGCCACGTGGCTGGCCCCTAAGTTTCATTTTAGAGAATTAAAATTGTATATATGTAGCAAAAATAACTTTCTTTAAAATTTCAAGTAGAGCTTTAAAAACCTCACACCTAGTTGAGTTTATTCATTTCCAGGGGAGTAAATTTCTTTTGCAAATAACGATTTAATCCATGAAACTGGCTCTTACAGTCCCAGTTAGAGAATAAGATTTTCTACTTAATCTGACCACACGATTGAACAAATTTTGTGGAATTTGGCAAATTTTCCTCTGGAAGTTGTCATTTTTTCCTTTTGTTAACTGAAAACAGGGAGGTATATATGATAATATCCACCAAAGAAAACACATCATTTGAGGTAATCGGTTAATTTGAGGAGGCTCAGATGTTCTCCCAGAAGTTGCTCAAAGATGAGACTGGTCATCCTGAAAAGCCCGACGAGGTGGGAAGTGCGGCCTCTTGAAGGCCTTTTTGCTGCACTGTGTTCAAGGTTTATTGTGAGAAGGAGGAAATATGTTAACACAACGGTATTTTCAGGGGACAACACCACCAAATGTCTAGAGAATGAGAAGAGCCAGCACAGCATATAAAAAGACTGTTCCTCCGATGGGCAAGACTCCCAAGCAGAAATGTATCATAATAGGGACAAATGAGTGTTAATAACGTAAATAGTCTGGCCAGGCGCTTCACAATAAATAGGGTTATCACAAAGCCTGATCAGGATGTCAGACTGGTGAGGACAGAAAATGTTTCTAATCCTTCCACATCATACTGAGGAAGGGAAGTAGACCCCTGGGGGAGTCGGCTGTGGAAAAGAATTTGTGCATTTCTCTCCTAAGCCAAGATTCTCAAACTTTATCAGTCCGGGGTCTGCTTTGCAGAACAACAGCTTCTCCTGTGACTCAGCCTGTCCTCAGCCATGAGGTCACTGCAGACGTCAAGGGTTCCGGGTTGCCTGTGAGGCCTAGTTGGTGTCCCACACAAGGAGCCCCATCCCCGCCAGTAGCTCCATGAGACACTTCTGTTCTTTTGAAGAATCCTAACAGACATTGGAATCACTGTCTGTGATGATTAACTTTGTGTGTCAACAGGGTGCCCAGATATTTGGCCAAACATTATTCCGGGTGTTTCTGTGAGAGTGTTTTTGGTTGAGATTAACATTTGAGTTCGCGGAATGAATAAAGCAGAACGCCCTCTCTAAGGTGGGTGGGACTCATCCAATCAGTTGAAGGACCAAATAGAACAAAAAGGCTGACCCTCTCTTGAGAATTTTGAGAAAACGAGAATGTTTCCTGCCTGACTGCCTTCCACCTGGAGCATCAGCTTTTGCTTGCCTTTGGACTTGAAGTGAAACATCAGCTCTTCCTGGGTCTTGAGCCTGGAATTTACACTCTCGGCTCTCCTGGGTCTCTAACTTGCTGACTCACGCTGTACGTCTTGGGATTTGCCAGCCTCCATAATCACGTGAGCCAATTCCTTATAATAAAGCTCTTTCTGTATGTGGATATTTATATAGGCATCTTATTGATTCTGTTTATCTGGAGAACACTGACTAATACACTGCCCACCATCCAGTTCTGCTCTCTGGATTTGGGAGTTTCCCAGTGAATTAGTCAGAGTCCCCCAGAGAAACAGAAGCAATAGCACATACATAGAGGAAGAGACTTACTATGAGGAACTGGCTCATGTGATTACGGAGGCTGAGAAGTCCTACGATCTTCTGTCTGCAAGCTGGAGACCCAGGTGAGCTGATGGTGTAATTCAGTCTGAATCTGAAGGCCTCAGAACCAGAGGAGCTGATGGTATATAGATTGCTCTCCAGACCTGAGAGCCAGGGAAGCCAAGGGTAGGAGAAGATTGACGTCCCAGAAGAAGCAATCAGGTAGGAAGTGCTGAATTCTTCCTTCCTCCTCCTTTCTGTTCTATTTAGGCCCTCAATGGATTAGATGATGCCCACCCACATTGAGGAGGGCAAATTGTTTTTCTGGGTTCACTGATTCAAACGCTAATTTAATCCAGAAGCATTCTCACAGATGCACCCAGAAATAATGTTTAGCCAAATACCTGGGTAGCTTGTGATCCAGTCAAGTTGACACATGAAATTAACCATCATACCCGGTGAGTATCATTTCTGTGGGTGGCAATGCGCCTCTTCCTGCTACAGAAAACGGAGTCAGGTGGTCCCTCTCCCCACACCTTGGCTGCAGGGTGCAGGCACATGACCTGTGCTGGTCTACTCAGCTGCTCCTGCCTGGGACTTTGGATCTGGAGAGGGTGAATCAAGAGGAAGGGACACTTAGAGCTCACTTCCAGCAGCAGGAAAGAGTGGCTGATAAAGATGGTTGTAGGCGCAGTGGTTAAGTTCGCACGCCTGGGGTTCGCCAGCCCGGATCCTGGGTGGGACATGGCACCGCTTGGCAAAAGCCATGCTGTGGTATAAAGTAGAGGAAGATGGGCATGAATGTTAGCTCAGGGCCAGTCTTCCTCAGCAAAAAGAGGAGGATTGGCAATAGTTAGCTCAGAACTAACCTTCCTTAAAAAAAAAAGATGGTTGTCTTGGCTCTCTGGACATGCTTAATTTCTTCTCATTTTCCAAGCCTGGTTCTCCTACCACCAATGGCTTCCAAAAGCCCCCTGTATCTTTTCCATAGATGTTCTCTTCAATTGGAAATCAAAAGTCGTACTGTTGTTTGTAACCAAGGACACTGGCTGATACAGATGTGAGGCCTGGCTTTCACGCTGGACACTTGGAACCAAGACAGCTCTTTCTCCTGTTTTGTGTCATGTGGAAAATTACAGGCAGTTGCCTCTGACTGTAATTGAATGGGTGAGCCATGGGAGGGGTGCTGAAGCCAAAGGTAATAATAAAATCAACAGCAATAACCCAGTATTGAGCCTTTCCCATGTGCCAGGCACTTTCTATGAGCCTCTCTTGCATTATCTCATCTGATTATCACTACAGCCATCTGTGGTTGGTAGTTTTATTATCTCCATTTTGCAACTGAGGAATCTAACAGAAAGATTTAGGAATTTGTCTAAGTTTGTACTGTCAGAAGTGGCAGAGCTGGAGTTCAGAGTCAGGACTATCTGAGTCTATAGTTCGTGCCTCCAAAGTGTGACTGGTGTGGTGGGGGTAGTGAGACTCTGTGAGTCCCATCGGGAAGGACCGGAGGAGGAGCGGCCAGAGGCAGGAGGTAAGGAATCAGCCAAGAAAGACAAGGGCCAGGCATGTTGATAAGGGCCATCTAAGAGTCTGCTTTTGTTTGTGTTTCTTGGCCACTGTCTTCAGGCAACTGAAACTATGTCCACGAGTTTAAGCAGGAAGGGATTTATTACAGGGTATTATTTAGCTTGTAGAATTTCCAAAAGGGGCTCAAATCAAGCTTGGATGCTGCAAATTCATGACTCCTGCAGCCAGGGGAAATAAGCAGGCAGAACTCCAGGCTGTTCTAGAGGAAACCCACTGCTACCATTGATGCCCACCCAGTGCCTAAGATGCTAGGGACAGACCCATCATCCCTGCTGCTCAGAAAAGCCAAATCCCTCTGCCACCACCCTTGCTGGAAGAGCCAACCTCCTGACACATGGCCACTGACCCACACTGCTCACCTTCGCCTTCCAACTCTCATGGGAGTGTCTTGGCTCAATGGACCTGGGTCACATGTGGAACACCAGCTGCAAAGAATCTTCAAAGTGTAGTTTTTTGCTTTGTTGTCTCTTTAGTTCAGGAAGGCACTTTAGTAGGGGATTCGAGTAGTGCCAATGACCTGATTCCAGCTTAAACATCTGCCCAAGAGAAGCCTGCCTGGCCAAGCCAGTTCTCCCTGCCATGTGCATTCTTGGAGCCTATATTTCTGCCTGGTGGCACTCAGCACAATTATAATGAATAATTTAATCATTGTATTGCTTAATATCTGTCTCTCTTGTTAGAACGTAAGTGCCACAGAGTAAGGACTTTGTTGGTCTTGCTCACTGCCACATCTCCAGAATGTGACGGCTTCCAGGGGACAATCCAAACAGCAAAAGAGGGTAGAAGTCAGGGCGGCTAAGTCTAAGTGCTGCCTGCTTCCCCAGGAGGAGGGATTGGTGACGTGGCACGAACGTGGGCTGCGGAGTGAAACAACCTGTGTTCAGCCCTCATCTGGGTCTCCACCTCCTTACTGTTAAATAGGCCTAATAATTCCATTCTTCTTCACTGTTGTGAGGAGGGAAGGAGAGAATGACTACCAGTTGGACCTGAACTTGGGCACAAATTTCCCATGGCCAGTCAAACTACGTTAGAAATTGTCATCCGTGCCTTGGTGTTCTGAAGCCTATGGGAAGACTAGCCGAGAATGGGAGGACTGAAGTTGTTCTTGAGATCCTTGGAATTTAGCTCTTTGTTTCTATAGTAACTTCTTTTCTATATTCTGATTGAAAACAATAGTAAATTGTAGGAAAAAATAGAAAATACAGATAATTGCAAAGAAGAAAATTAAAAACCACCTGTGATCTCATGATCTAATATTAATATTTTGGCATGAATCATCCCAGCCTTTTTTATATTCATATTTATATGTCATAATTTATGCTGCTTGTAACTTGCATATTTTCATTGTACTTCATGAACATTTTCACATTTTAGGTGTTCATATATAATATGATTTTTGCCATATTTTCACTTTTAGTTTTTTTTGGGGGGGGGAAGATTAGCCATGAGCTAACTACTGCCAATCCTCCTCTTTTTGCTGAGGAAGACTGGCCCTGAGCTAACATCCGTGCCCATTTTCCTCTACTTTATATGTGAGACGCCTACCACAGCATGGCGTGCCAAGTGGTGCCATGTCCGCACCTGGGATCCAAACCAGCGAAGCCCGGGCCACCAAGAAGCAGAACATGCGAACTTAACCGCTGTGCCACCGGGACAGCCCCTCACTTTTAGTTTCAATTTGGTACCTTTTCTTTTCTAATGTAGGCATTTAGCCCTGTACATTTCCATCTTAGCACTGCTTTAGCTGCATCCCACAAATGTTGATATGCTGTATTTTAATTTTCATTCAGTTCTATGTAATTTTGTTTCTTTTTCTGAGATCTTTTAATTTTGCGAGCTAGCCTTTTTTAACTTATAAAGTTAATTTACTCATATGGTAAAGCAATTCAAACAGTGTAAAGGTGTTCAGTAGAGAGAAAGTCTTTCTCTCATCCCATATCCCAGTTCCTTTCACCAAGGTAACTATGGTGAACAGTAATTTTGTGCACCTAACAGAAATCTTCCACTTAGACCATGGGTGTTTGTGTGTATGTGTGCGAGATCATGTGTTTTATGTTTTATCTTTTATTGGGAAAACAGGAGCATACAACACACATTGCTGTGGACCTTAGATATGTGGTAGACTGATTACAAAATGGTATCAATTACTCCCCCCTTCTCATATCTCTTCCAACATGGCTTTCAAGCTACTCTGATCAGGAGAGGGAGAGTATTTCTCTACTCCTTAAATTTAGTTGCTTTGGCCAGTAGAATGTGCTGGACGCTATGGTACGCCAGTTTTCATTCTAAGTCTCAAGAAGCCTCCCATGCTTCCACTCCCTCCCTCCCTCCTGTGGAATTCTACCACTGACATGTGAACAAGCCTGGGCTAGCCTGTTCGAAGAGGAAAGTCCATGTGGACATTAATTGTTCCAGCCAAGTCAATTCTAAACCAGTCTACACTGGCTGACCACCAAATGTGTGAGAGAGCACACCCAAGATCAACAGAGCTCACTACCCAACTCACCTCTGACTAGAGAGTCAACCAAAGGCCAACCAAAGCATAAAAAATGTTCTTTGTTTTAAGTCACTGAGCTTCGGAGCAATTTGTTATATAGCAGTAGCTAATAGATATAGAGATGTTTTTGTATCAGTATATTAAATAAATTAACATGTATAAAGCACTTAGAACAGTGCCTGGGCCGTAGTAAGCTTTCAAAAATAATAGCTATAATTATTATTATGTACAAATAATGCCTACAAATTCCATTGTATGGTGTACCATTATTTATTCAAGTAGTCTTCATTTGTTGAACAATTATTTTGTTTCCCTTTTTTTCTGCCACAAAGAATGTTGCAATCAGCCTAGTATATGCATTTTTGTCTATTAATGGGGAAGAATTCTTAAAATTGTAATTTGCTGGGTCAAAGTATATGCATATTTTAAATGATGATGGATAATAAGAATTCGCCTTCCAAAGAGGCTACTCAATTTGTTTCCACTAATAGTGTATGAAATCATCATGTCTCCTCACCGTCATCATGAGATTATTTTAATGACTGCACAATTGTTTATCATAATATGTGCCATAATTTATTTTAACCACTCTTCATTGTTCAACATTTAGGTTGTTTCCTTTTTTCTTCTATTACAAACAAGATTGTGATGAACATTCTGGTAGATAAATCTTTTCACACATTCATGATTATTTCTTAAGGATAAATTCCTAGAAGTAGAATTTGTGAGTCACAGGATTTACACATTTTAAAGGATTTTGAATATATAATACCAAATTATTCCTCAGAAAAAGTATACCAGATTATACTCAAATGCAGCATTTTCAAAAAACTTCATAATGAAAAATTTCAAAAATATGCAAAAGAATAGAGAATATTGCAATGGCTGCCCCGACATAGCCATCACTCAGAGTCAATAATGATCAATTTGGCTGGATTATTTTGAATCAGATCCAAAGGAGACGTTTTCAGTGTACTTTTGTTTGAGCAGTTGGGGATTCAGAAGACAAATGGAAGACTCCCTTTTCAGAGTGGGTCCTGGTGGGAATCTCATGTGATCACAGTGCAAGGCCCTTGGCCAGGGGAGGGGCTCACTGAGGTGCACAGGGACCTGCGGGAAGCCCTAATATGTTGTGCTTATTCTCTGCCAAAATGGAGCTGATGATCCTGCAGGAAAAGACTAATGCAGCCGGCTTCTGAGGGTTTCCAAAGCTTTGTCTGAGTCTCTGCATTCCCCAGCTGCATGTCATTCTTCACCTGAATAGAGCAGAGGTGGATAATGCAATGCCTCTGTGGCTCACGTAAGAGCAAACATTATGATTTGTGTTTACAATGATTGCTGCTGAGTAGGAGGCTCTTCTTTGGCCTCTGCTAAAATTTTCCAGGCTGATTGAATTTTCTAACACTAGTTGGTCGCATTGCATCAACAACAAGTCGGCACAATCTTGGGACAGAAATACAAGCAATTTCCTTTAATGAGAAAGCACGCTAATGGCTCAGTCTCTGCACTGGGAAGCAAATTGCTCTATTGCTGAGGTGTTGCTTTGTGGGGAAGAAAGATACGACTTGAAGACTAAGTCAGTTACTGCAGGTAAAGAGCAGGATGAGACCCATCTTCTACACTAGAATAGTCTGTGGATGGATGATGAATACTCAAAGCTGATTTCAAAATGTCAGATTCAAAGCATCTTCAAGAGCTCCAGAGTTCGTCCAGCCTTGTTTTAAATCATCCAATGGCGACGCTTGTGTCATCAGAGTGCAAAGAAAGGCCACAGGTTTTGAGGCAAATAAGGCTGAGTTTGGATCCCAACCCTACCATCTAATTGCTGAGCAATTTTGGACAAGTTACTCATTCATTTCTTCATTCATTCACTCACTGAACAAAAATGTTTTGAGCATCTGCTGTGTGCCAGATGTTGTGCCTGGCACTCAGGACTCCATGGTGAGCAAGGCATTGTTTCTGTCCCTCAGGAGTTTACAGTCTAGTGGGGGACAATGCCATACTGTGAAAGGAGTAAGAACAGAGTGACAAGGGACAGATAGGAGAGAGGTCAGGGGTCTTCCTAGAGAAAGTGGCATCTCAGCTGGAATCAGAGACGCAGTGGGAGTCAGCCAAGTGATGTGAGGGGAGGGTGAATAAGGAATCAACATTTGTGGGTAAGAGGATTCCAGACAGAGGGAACAGCCTCCAAAGCTTTGGAGGAAAAAATGAGAAGTGCACTCTGGGAATTAAAGTCGTCAAGTGTAGCTGGAGTGTGCCGTGCAAGGACTGGAGTGCAGGGTGACACTGAGGAGGTAGCAGGAGCCAGATTTTGAAGGGGCATCCAAGGCAGATTCAGGCCAATTCGGGAAACTAGCATTTTAAGCTGGGCAGCAACAGGATCAGGTGGCTGAGAATGATCTCTGGCTGCAGTGCAGAATGGATGGGAAAGCGTGATCCGTCAGGAGGTGGTTGTGGTAGTGAGGTAGTCTGAATCAGTGCAGTGGCGGGGGGGTGGTGAGTCATGGGCGGTGCCAAGAGCTATTTCACGGGTAAACGACTGGATTTGGTGGTTGTGGGATGTGGTAGGTAAAGGGAAGAGGGACCCAGGGGTGACTCCTTGGCTTCTGCCTTGGCCTCTGGTGGGTAGTGGTGCCATTCATAGAGATAGGGACCGTTACAGGGGGTGGCACAGAGGAAGACGGGGAGTTTGAGGCTAAAGAGTTTCCAGGGCAATTGTGCAAATGCACTGGGGACTCAGAAAGACGGTGGAACTTGATTGTGAGTCACCAACACATAGGGGGTCATTGAAGCCACATGAGCAGAGGTGAACTCCAGGAAAAGCACTCAGAGAGAAAAAGGTCCTCATGGATGAAATGGCTAAGGTCAGAGATGCAAGGAATAAGCCAGCTATCATATGTAATGTGCCTGGGAGGGTGCCTGGCATAAGGTATGGTGGCAGTCGATGGCAGGGCTCTTCTCTGCAGCTCCCTGTGCTGAGATGGGGCAGTCTTGTCCCATACCAGTGCCATTTGACACTCTTACCTGATGTCACTCTTCTTGGCTGCCTCTCTCTTTGATTTAACACTAGCTATGAAAGTCCAAGCCTGCCCTCTCTCCCCGTGTCCCAGAAAACGAAAATGGGCTGCTTAATACGTAAGCCCTGACCTAAATCCCATAGTGTTCAGACTTTTCCCAACCAAGCAGGATTCGAGTCAGAGACTGTGGCTGCCTGCCACTCCAGGGAGGAATCTCAAAGCCATGGCTTGCTTCAGGATACATAGGAGAGAAATCTGGTCAGGAAACTCCAGAAAATCATTTCTCGGCCATCTGTCTTCCCCTGAACGGCAGCCAGAGATCGCTCACCAAGTCGTGTACGGCAGCTCGGCAGCTCAGTGGGAAAGGAACCGGAGCCAAGGAGCCAGGGTGCTTGTGTTCTGGGTTTGGTGATGGCAGCTGGCTGGCAGGCTACTCCCAGGGTCAGCAGGACCAGATTATCTGAGGACAGGAAAATTAGCTCCCTAGCCTTCTCAGGTAGTTCATTATTGAAATTTACTTTCCATCCGATGGAATGTGGCAGTTCTGCATTGACAGCCAAGCCCTGACTCCAGGCAATGGCATACTCCACGGGTGCTATCTGTTCAACTTAGTACTAGTTTGAGAGGAAACGTGACCTGAATAGACTCTTCCCCAGTGCTGGAGGAGCCTCCTAGAGATCCTTCTAGGCTCAGCCGCCCTGAGGGCCTCAGAGCAGGAGTTAACTACTCTTCCTGGGGATCTGTTGAAAGCAGGCATGCTCAATGGAATGTCCGAATCAATGAACTGTGTTTTCAAGCGAGTAAAAAAAAGGAAGGAAAAGAGCAAAGAGGTGGTGCTCTCCAGGAGAGGAAAATGTTTGTATTTATTGGAAGAAACCTTTCTGACGTCCTCCTCACCACTCTCCCCTCCCCACCATCCAGGCTGCAGCAGTGCTGACTCTATTCTTCTTGGCGCAGCAAACGCCTTCAATTTAGAACAACGTGGAGAAGGCAGGCATCCTCGGTTTATCTAACTGGATCATTTTCGTTAAACGTATCAAGGGGCAATTTTGGTTGAACTAGAACCCAGTTATTGCAGGTGTTATGATCCCCCTCCATCTATTTGTCTCCATTCGTATGCTTGGGGCTTATATTTTGTAGTTGGAGGAGAAAGAAAGCAGGGGTTTCATGGATTTGTCTTTCTCCTGCCCCTTGGCCTGGGTTTGATCTCTAGAGGGATAGAGATCTGAAACTGATGGAATTATTTTCATGGATGACTCTATGAGATTCTGGGTACAATCTGGGATGCTTGGGACCTAAGTGACAAAGTGTGACCTGGAAGTGGGACGAGGCCATTGTCCTCCCGCTGCACAGAATTCAGTGCCATGCTGAGGACTGATGGCCTTGGAAGTCTTCTCAGGCACGGTGAGTGGAAGCTAGAGGAAGAGGCCATGCAGGGAAGCCCTGAGTGGTTGCTCCAGCTGGAAGCCTGGCCTGTGGGCCAGCATGAGGCTCTCCTACCACAGTTCCTAGAATTTACCACGTTGCCTGTTGAAAGGGGCTGGATTCTGCTTGGGCAAGTGAAGGGTTTACTCAGGGTTGTTGTATCTGGTGCATAAAAGTAAATGTGGCCCTGTTTTATATTCTTAAACTTGGAGGCTATGGGTCACTTGGGAGAATTTACATAGGCAGAGTGTTAGCATCGTTCTTTCTTGCCACCTCTCTGGCTCCAATTGAACTTAGCGTTGACTATCCAGGACCTACTCTGGAAAAACGGGAGACATTTCCTCAAATCACTCAAAGGAGAGATTTCCTAACCAAGGAGAGGACCCACAACCCTGCTCCTTTGTGGGAGGTCTCAGGATGCAGGGAGGAGGCAGAAGCAGAGAGGCTGGTGCTGACCGCGGGTTCAGTCAGAGGCGGAGGGGCAGGAGGAGGGAAGAAGGATGGTCTTAGGTGTTTACTTTGAGCAACAACTGTTGCCACTGACAGAATTTCCTTTTCTTTACAGCAGAGCAAATTGACATGGAGAAATGTCTCAGCTTCCAAGGAGAAATCAGCAAAGCCAGGAAATCCACCTCTAGGAAGCGCTTCTTTTATTTCAGAATTTCGATAGTGGGAGAGTTAACACAAAAAGTTCTAGCTTAGGGACCAAAATATTTTAAGTCAAAAGTGGCATAAGATGAATAACTCCAAGACACCCAACACCCCCTTAATAGTAACTCTAAACGTGGTCCAAATGCCAACCTGCAGGAGAAGCTCTTGGGTGTTGGTTAAAAATGCAGATTCCTTGGGCCAAACCCACTGAATCAGAGTCCCTTGGGGAGGGCCTGGTGATCTATTTTTATGACAAGTACCCAGATAATTGCTATGCACACTTAAATTTAAGAACACTTTGTCTATACCTGCATTGTCCAATACAATAGCTATTAACCACTTGTGATTATTTAAATTAATTAAAATTAAATAGAATTTAGAAATTCACTTCCTCAGTCACACTAACCATATTCCGAGTGCTCAATAGCCCCATGTGGCTACTGTATTGGACAGTGCAGAACATTTCCCTCACCACAGAAAGTTCCATTGGACAGAGGAACATTGCAAATACGATTTAGAAGATTACAAATATTTTTATGCTAATCTGTGACATTTAATCAATTTTTCTACAGAAATGCTGTTTGCTCCTAAAGAGTGAGCTTTGCATTGGTTAGCATTGATCTGTGAGGATATGGCTGTCCCTATGGGTCACCTCTTTTCTGCCTTTTGGCTGGGCAATACAGAGCCTCTGCAGGAATTACGTGGGTATAGCCGAATGCCTAATACACCTCTAGGCGGGTATAGCCTCAAGACCATCCCTCAGTGGGGCACTGAAGTCTTCATGAAGGTAGAAGTCTCCCATTGCCCTAGGCTGATATAAGCCTGGGCCAAGGCATGTGACTGGCAAGCCAAGTGTAGGCTGGACTTTAGCCCCTACTCTCCTCCTCAGCTAGGCACCTTTGTACAGTGCACAACCTAAAAAACCCTATGCAGCAGCCCTGAGTGGGGAGAAGTTTTAGTTGAGATTGCAGATTTCCTTATCCAAAAAATACAAAGCTTTATGTCCTATTTTAAAGCAACTCCTGAGACTGGGCCCCGTGCTGGGTACTGGCAGCCCAACAGCCAAAGAAAGAAGGTCACTGCCCTCAAGTTGTTTGCAGCTCAGCTGGAAGGTGCACTAAATGGAACATCCAATGCAGCATGATGGAGGGATACCAGGAGGTGTCCATTACTTTCATATGGGGAAATTAAGCATCTTGGAGGGGGCAGGAAAGTCTTCCTGGATGCCTGAGATGACACAGAAGAAAGACCAGGAGCCAAGTGAGCAGGATGGGAAAAGGGTGTGGGCAGAGGGTCCTCAGGATGGAAGGTAAGGGGAGAAAGAGCATGGTGTTAGGGCAGCTACACATCCAAGCTAGTATTGCTGGAGCTGACGACAGGAGTCAAAGAACTGCAGATGCGGCAAGAGAGTCAGGCAGGGGCTGAGGCTGGAGCCTCAAAGCTGGGACTTCATCCTACTTCCAGTGGGGGGTCATAGAAAGGCTTTCAGCTGCTCAGATGGTCATTTTAAATAGATTGCTTTGAAAAATACATCAGAAGTAATACTACATCTGTAGGTCACAGTTTATTTTATCTGATTGCATTGGACCCTTACAACACCCCCTAGAAAAGCAAGATGGGTGTCAACTTACCAATTTACGGAAGTGGAAAGTGAGGCACAGAGAGGTGGTGGCATTTGCCCAAGGGTCACATGACCCCAAGTCAAGCAGTTTTTTTAAATTTAAAAATCATATAAACATTATTATTTTCTAATTATAAAGGCAGTACATGCTCATGAGAAAATTTGGAAAATCATATAAAAATATGAAGAAAATAAAATTCACCCATAAATCCGCATTCACACTTACCATTTTATTGCATTAACTTTTAGTCAGAGACATACACACACACTACTATTTATACACAAACATAAAAATTTATATCTAGATATAAGATATGTAGATATTATACATCCTATATATGCTATATGTACTATTTTCATATTCTAGGATTTTGTGTCCTGCTTTTTCCACTTTATATTTTATCATAGGCAATTTTCCATGTCCTTAGTTTTTGGAAGTAAGATTTTTAAGGGTCACATGTATTGATAATTTCTTTAGTTAATTCCTTGTTGTTGAACATTTTTAAGTTGCTTTTGCTTTTTTGCTAGTATAAATGTACTTTAAGGAACATTACTATTACCTTTGGATAAATTCCTTCAAGAAATTACTGTATCAAAAAGTATGAACCCTTTTTTTTTTTGGTGAGGAATGTTGGCCCTGAGCTAACATCTGTTGCCAATCTTCCTCTTTTTGCTTCAGGAAGATTGTCCCTGAGCTGACATCTGTGCCAGTCTTCCTCTATTTTGTATGTGGGATGCTGCCACAGCATGGTGTGACAAGTGGTGTGTAGGTCCACACCTGGGATCTGCAGAGCATGTGAACTTAACCACTATGCCACCCAGCTGGCCCCTGTATGAACACTTTTAAAGCTCTTGATACATCTTGCCAAGCTGCCCTTCAGAAATGTGGTACCAGTTTGCTCTTCTGCCAGCTGGGTGTGATAACATCCTCTTCACCGAAATGTTGCCGTGCTGCAGCCTCTCTGTCATAACTCAGCTCAGTGCAAGCTCTTCACATCATCATTGTTGGGATGCTCTGGAACAGGGTGAGAGACATGAGCACAGGTCAGGAAGGGTATGTGTGGGGCAGCTGTCTGGGTGGAGGGTTGCCAGAGCAGCTCGTAGACCAGGAAGTGGGGGTAGAAAGGTGACAATGAAAGTAACCGACCCTGGTCAGGACTTTAGCAGGACGTGCTTGGCATGTGGTAGAGGACACAGGACACACTGCCTTTCCTTTCAGGCATTCCATGACAGGTTAGGCTTTCTGCCCCACATGTTCCCAAAGCCAGCGTTCCTTAGCTCTTGTTGCTTCATGGGGGGGTGATTTTAAAGCTTTGGATAAATGTAGGAAACAGAGGTTTGTGTTCCGAGCTAGAGAAAAGCTCTTTTTAACCAATAAGTTCTGTGAAATGAAACCCATCCATCCAGCCCTAAATCCCACTTAAATTGATTTTAATGGACTTAAGGGTGTGTTTGATCATTGCATCTTACTTTGAATGAGCAAAAAAATGTAGTTACCAAGGAAAAGGGGGAAAAAAGAGCTTGCACTGAAATGTGGAGAAGACACTCCCAGGCTGCCCAAGCCACGCTGTGGGTGGGGTCTGATTCTGTAAGCCCCAAAGCCAGTGGACTGGGGTGGAAAGACAAACTAGAGGGAGCATAAATGTCCCTACCGAGTTGTCAGGAGCACCAGCAGACAAAGTGAGCCTTGGAGAGGTGCCAAGGCCTTTAGAGTTGCCAAGAGGTGAGAGGTGGCAATGCTAGAAGGTGGGTGGGTGGAAGGGGTAACTGTGGACATTGTGTCGGCCACCTCAGGGATGCTGGTGGACAGAAAGGAGGCAGTCAGATCTCATGAGGATCGGAGAGTCAGGACCCTAGGCCTCCATCTCTGCTTCCCAGTGGCTGCTTCTTTCTCTATGCTCTCTCTCTTCCTTTCCACCCACCCCGGTTTCCTCTGTTTAATTATCTTGCATATAGCCCAACACAAAACCCTCAACCCCTAAGGCAGCCTGAGCTTTCAGCTCCAGGACTCTCCATGAAACTGATAACACCCTCTGGATCCCTCAAGTCAACTTCTCAAAGGAGAGAAGCCAACTGGCCCAGAACATCTAGGAGTGGTCTCTGTCTCTAGGTCAAGTGACCATCCCGGTCTCTCGGTCCCAGGCAGTCATTATGGGAGACAAATGGGTCACATGGCATCTAGGGCTGCAGACTGTTGGTAGAGCTGCCATAGTCAATTACAGAATGTTTGAAGCAGAAAAGGAATTTCAGCTTCTCTTTTAAGACAGACTCACTTTGTCCACGAGACCAAACCAGGGGAAAGATCAGAAAAGAAGAGAAAGGGGCCAAGGCTCATTTTGGGTACAAAGGTAAGGTGCACAGGAGCAGAAAGAGCTCTGGGCTTGGAGTCAGAGTACCTGGGTTCGAGTCCTTGTCTACCTGGTAGCTGGGCTGGAACTAGGTGTTTCACCTCTCAGAGTCTCAGCTCCTCCTCTGGGAAAGACAGACCCTGCTGCCCTCCCAGAGAGGGGTTGAGAATAAAATGATATCATACACATGAAAGTGAATTTTAAGTTGCAAACCATAACTCTGCTGTAGTCCCCTTAAAGTAGAGCTTAGTGGCTCTTAGTGGCTGTGGTCTTTCTCTCCAGAGAAGCAGAGTAAGACAGGTATGACTTATTCTAGATCAACACTCAGTCACATGACCCTTGTACACTCTTAAAAATTGAGGACCCCAAAGGGTCAATTTATGTGGGCCATGGTTCTTTACTAGGTTCAAAATTAAAACTAAGTATTTAAAAAAACATATACTTAGTAATTCATTGTAAGAAAATGACAAACCCATTAAATGTTAATATAAATTCATATTTTTATTTAAAAATAGTAAAAATAGCTGCATTTTTCAAAGCAAAAATTATCAAGCGAGAACAGTGGCACTGTTTTACATTTGTGCAACTCTCTTTAATGTCTGGCTTATTACATTCCATCTGTTTGGATATGCTGTTTTGATTGAAGTATATAAAGAAAATCTGGCCTCCATATATGTATAGTTGAAAAAGAGAAGGTTTTTAATAGCCTTTTCGGGTAATTATGGATGTTCTTTGATACCACACCCACTCAACAAGCAGTAGTTCCTTAAAGCTAAGTCGCGATGTGGAATCTGAAATCATATCAATGAATTTTTCACTCTCTGTTACATTAAAATCCGTTTCTCTACCTTGCACTTTGAATGGATCTTTTCTTCTTGCATGGTTTTGTAAAATCACGCATTGGTCATTTGGAAAATATTGGTTCAATGAGTTACGCAGATCTTCTACATGTTGGCACATTTCCTTATATGATATATAAAAAAAATTCCACCTGTTAATTTTACCACCAGTCTCATCAGAAAAGTCTTAGAACACGAGGAAACTGTCAGGCTTACCGTGGTGGATGCAAAGTTTTCCAAAAATTTTAAATTTTTGTCTAAAAGCTCAAATTCTATCATTGGCAACAAATACTGTCAGTCGATTTCCTTGATGTGACAGGCTCACTTTGCTCATTTTAGAAAATTTCTGCCAAATACCCAAGACTGAACAGCCACATTTTGTCTATCAGTGATTCTTCTAAGTAAGAATGGTGTTTCATTAAAAAAAAGAGTCTAGTTCAGCTCCCGCTCAAATCCATCACACAGTGCTTGTCTTCAACCGTGCTTTGCCGTAAGGCAGCCTGCTTCGTGCATACTTCCCAATTTGTCACACAGAATGTCAAAGTACGCGTACTCAGTGGTCAAGATTAAGAAAATTAATAATTTTTACTGCTTCATCAAGAACATTCTTAAGTGAGGCCACAGCTTTCCTGCGAGTGTGTGACGGTCACGGAGGTCCTGACTGCTGGTGTGGGGCCTTGAGTCAGAGAGAGGGGCCAGCACGTTCCCCCACTGCTGCTTTCCCCCATCAGTGCCACTGTCAACACAGCAACACAGTAAATGACATCTCAGTATTACTAGGAAAATGGTTTCGACTTCAAGGGCCTCCTGGAAGTGTCTCAGGGACTTTCAGGGGTCTACACCCTATACTCTAAGAACCACTGTACTAGGGTTTTCAGGTTGAAAGAAACGACACATTTCTTTATTTTCTAAATAAAATTAACTCTGGCTCAAGGAAGTCTGCTGTGCTTAATTTTCTGGGATTTTTTCCTCCTTTTTTGGTCGGGCAACAACCCTCACACAGAAAACAGGCCAGGGCCTCGGTCTCTCCTGGTTGATGCTGACACTGCTCCTGGCCCAGGCCCCGGTCTGTGCAGAGGCAGGTGGCTCTGCCGACAGCTCCACCGCCCTAGAGCCATGCTCAGCAGTGGGATCTTCCCTGACCTCCTGGCTCTGGCGCTTGGGGCTCTGAACTCATAGACCCTTGTTGCAAGATCCTGCCTCCTGAAGGGGCTGCAGCTTGCGCTGGCTCAGGTCCCTACCACTCTGGCAACTGCAACTCTCCCTCTCTTCCTGGTTCCTGTGTCTCCAACCTCCCCTGGGGAAAAAGGCCTTCTGCTTTTCAATCCCTGGAGTCAGAAGCCTTCAAACCCTTCCCTCTCAATTACTCCTGTGGAGTTCATTGAATGGGCCTAAACCAGAGGTCCGTGGCCCCCAGACTGTGCATGAGCTTGACTACAAATGTTCTTGTTTTTAAAAATTTGAATTAATTGTCAGTATTTAAAAATCAGGATATTCACAGACAATTGTGATATATGTCTTCCCTTGAAGCATTAGATGGTCTGGCAACCTTAGGTAGGCCTGCTTTTTCATACGGTGGCAACTGGCTGAAGGTGAGAAGATTGCATACTCCATTTTGTCAAAAATACTACCACTCCCTATTACCTTACAGCAGCCTGCTTTGCTCACTCCCTTACCTGCCTGACTTCATTAAAATTGGAGTTTGTCATCTCTGTCCAGCCCTTTGAAGAACGAAGGCTTTTTAAGGTTTATCTTCTCCTACTTGGCAAACCATATACAAATTAGCTGTTTAATCCTGCTACGGCCAAGAATACAGAGATAAGACTGCCTGACAAAATTCTATGAAAAGATGACTGTATTGACTTAAGCCCAGTTTAAAAGTGAAGCTTCTTATGTTTGTAGGGGGTTCAGAGTGTTTCCCGCTCAGGGGCTCTTGAGCTACCTTCATGCGGTCCATGGGGTTCCATGGGGCGCTGTTGAACAACCACAGGTGTAGCTTATGCAAAGCTCATAAGAGGAAACACAGGGAGTCCTTGATTCAGCCCAGCCGAAGATAAGGGTGTTAGGTAGCTGACAAAGCGCCGTTGAGGAAGTCCACAGCTTGATGAATGTAGAACATAAGTTGGAAATAATTGTTGACTTCAGGGTTCTGCCTTGCCAACTGGCCACCCAGGGTGGACCACCCCAACCCTGCCTGAGCATGTTGTATTGAAGCCTCCTCAACACCCATCACCACTCACAGTAGAAGCTGTTCTTACCATTCAGGTGGGACTGTGGGGAACCATTTTGCCAGCTCCTCTCTGGGTGGAAGCAGGCCCTGGCTGGGTGGTTGTGTACTGTGATCAATGTTTTGGTGAAACCACAGGGTGTTTCTGGCCACCAGGCCCTGCCGAAGTCTATGCCTGGGTCCAGGCCAGAGCTCAGGCCTGACTTCAGCCGCCAGATGAGGCAGTTTAGGGAAATTGGAGGGGGTGGGGGAGAAGTTCAAACTCAGCACCACTGTTGCTTTTCTTTCTTCTTTTGTATAAAAAGATCAATCTCATGTCTAATTCATTTGAAAATTCCCCACTTCTCTGTGTGTGTTTTTGGTAAAAATAGAAGTCTCTGAGGATTGCAGGCTCCTGCTGAATTTTATGAGCAACTTTTCAAAGCTTGGTAACCAGGTTCTTCTAATCTTTCCTTGAGTGAATTAAGCACCAGCAGGAGGCTAGCTTTCCGGGTGACTGGTTTGAATAAAAGATTTCCTGGGTTGGGGGTAAGAGGCTTTTAAGGTCATCTAATCAATTTGCAGACCACAGAAAACAGAGTGGACAAGTTGGCAGGAAGTTGGCCTCATGGAATTCTGCTCCCATCCCTCTCCCCTTCCTTCCTCCCTTCCTTCCTCCCTCGCTGCCACTTTTCTGGTCCCAACCATCACCGTCTCTCCCAACTCACCTCCCTGCCCGCTCTCTTGCCCTCTTCCAAGCCAGGGAATGCTTTTCAAAGGACAAATAGGATTGTATTTCCTCCCTGCTTTAAACCTTTAGTGCTTCTCAGGTTCAAAAACTTCTCCAATGTTCGCTATCAGGATAGACGTCACCTTTGAGGAGGAGAGTGGGCTTGGTGACGGAGGAGGGTGTGAGGGAGGCTTCTGGAGGGCTGGCAATGCTCTGTTTCTTACCTGGTGTGGTGCTTTCATGGATAGTCGTATTGTGATAACTTATTGAGCTGTGCCAATATGATGTGTGCACTTTTCTGTACACAAGTTATATGACTATAATTTTTGAAAATTGGTTCAGTGTTCAATGTCACCCTCATGTGCTTTCTGAGGTTGGGGTGAGGAATGGCTTTGAATGCTGGGAGAGGGGACTATTGGGATTCTTAAAGGGGGTCACTGAATCTTGTGGCAGCTTTGAAGCTGGAGTATCAGAAAAACAAGCTAATTTCAATGACCACTGGTGTGACAGATTTGGAGACTCTGTGATTAATGGTGCCATGTAACTGCAGAGTCCTGGGATCACGATGATCCAAAGAAGCCTCTGGAATCCTTTACAAAATGTTATGATTTGGGGCTGAGCAAGGAAGAATTAATCTTGCCCAGTTCCCGTCCGAGAAAGGATTTGTTTCGGATGAAGCCTGGTCAGGCACGGGCTTGGTGCCGCTCTTAGCACGGGTGTGAGCTTGCTCCACAGGAAAGCTTCCCTGAAGTTTGTGATCAGGAAGCTGCCAAGGGGACAGGAGGCCACAGGACCTGGGACAGATGCCAGGCCTTCCTCAGAGGTGGGCTGCAAAACTGTCCCTGAGAATGACTCTAATGGGTGGGCCGATGAACGGGCTCTGGAGGAAGCCTGAGGTGCTGGCTTCCTCCAGCTGGTCCCATGGAGGAGCTGGGGGAATGTGGCAACTGTAGGTCTCAGAGTGAAGAAAGAGCTGGTGTGCAGTGAGCAGTGAGGAGGAGGCAGAGAGGGGCTGGCTCCCCTGCCCCTCAACCAAGTCACCAACTTGCTGAGCTTTTGCAGTCATGGACTTTCTGTTCATTGCATTTAAAAAAAAAAACTCTTCACAGCCTGGGTCTGTCTCCACTTAGCACTTTGCGCATCACGTTGCCATTCACCTTCTCGTGCCTTGGCCCCCTTGCTGGCCATGAGTGCCTTGGCGGCAGAAATGGCCCTTTATAACATGGTACCCATCCCCAGTACAGCGTCCGGCAGGTGCTCAGTGAGCGTTTGTAGAACAATCGGAGGTGTACACGTTCTCAGAGGAGAGCCCGCTCATACTCCACAACCTCCCTGAGGAGTGGGATTTTCTATCTCCTGGAAAATGAAACTCAGAGAAGTTTGTTCAAAGCATATGGCTCATAAGCAGTAGAACTGTGATTCAAACCTTGGTCTGTCTGTCACCAAAGCCCTTGCGTTGAATCTCCGTGCTGACTCCCATCTACACAAGCTTAGCTAGTCTCCCTTCAGCAATCCTAGGGGTTGCTGACTTTTTTATTTTTATTTATTTGATGAGGAAGATTGGCCCTGAGCTATCATCTGTTACCAATCTTCCTCTTATTTTTTTTTTTTAAGGAAGATTAGCTGTGAGCTAACATCTGCTGCCAATCCTTCTCTTTTTGCTGAGGAAGACTGGCCTTAAGCTAACATCCATGCCCATCTTCCTCTACTTTATATGTGGGACGCCTGCCACAGCATGGCTTGCCAAGTGGTGCCATGTCTGCACCCGGGATCCGAACCTGTGAACCCCGGGCTACCAAAGTGGAACGTGTGAACTTAACCCCTGTGCCACCAGGCTGTCCCCCCAATCTTCCTCTTTTTGCTTGAAGAAGATTGTCACTGAGCTAACATCTGTGCCAATCCTCCTCTATTTTGTATGTGGGATGCTGCCACAGCATGGCTTGATGAGTGATATAGGTCCGTGCCTGAGATCCGAAGCTGAGAACCCCAGGCTGCCAAAGCAGAACAGGTGAAGTTAACCACTATGTCACCGGGCCAGCCCTGATTACTGACTTTTTATTCAGGGTAACTTAATTCTCCTGTCAATAGATCCCAAATATCCCAAACATCAGGTTCCTAGAAAGTGTACAAATCCCCCTGAGATCTGGCCTTCTGCCTACACCTCTGGTCCCATCCTGAGCCACATGGCATCCTGACCTTCATGCATTAGCCGTACTGAAATGTCTGTAGTTGCTTGCACCTATCATGCTTCCTTGATGGGTTCCTCTTTCTAGAATAATACTTTCCCATCTCTAGTGGGCTGAGTAATTATAAATAGGTATAGATAGATACTATGATGCTCTTGACTTTAGGCAGCAGAAAACCCAATCCCAAGTGGTGTAAGCAAAAAGATTTATTATCTCACATAGTAAGAAGTCCTGAGGGAGGGTAGGCAGCTGGTGCAGGGTGCCAGGGCTCTAGCCCCTCTTCTCTGTCCTTCTCTCTGCTCTGTCCCTCTCTACATTGGCTTCATCCTCAGGCTGGTAGCAAGATGCCTGGGGTGGTTCCAAGTCCCACGCTCAGACACATCACCATCTTGCACAAAGAAGATGGACTGTTTCTTCCTGTGTCTGCCCTCCTGACCCCCAGCACATCACCTGCATGGCTCACTGACCGGGCCTGATCACAGACCCACCCTAACCAAGGGGAACAGTGTCGCTGAGATTAGTTTAAAACCCTCAGGATACACCCCCTGGGGTTGGGGATTGAGTCGTGTTGGGACAGGTGGGCACCCAAAAAAGTGGGACTCCATCTGCCGGGAAGGTCATGGCAGGATTGGAGCAGATCTTAAAAGGTATACAGCCCACCTTTCTAAGGAAGTCTCCTCCAGCTAGCATTTTAGCCTCCTCACAACCCCAGTTCTCACTTCACCAGCCTTTTCCCTGCTGCCAACAATCTCAGCTTCGCCCCTTGCCCTTCAGCGCAGTGGCCCTCTCTGCTGGCCTGGCCTCTGCCCCACCTGACCGCATCTGCTTGCTGTCCTTCCCAGGTGCCTTGCTAACTCACTGCCTTGGCACACTGCCTACCCAGAATACTGTGCCTTCTTTCTGGCCAATCTACGTGCATCTTGTCTAGGAGGGACGCCTGGATTAACCCACCTACCCGTGTTACTCCCGCGCTTCTGCAGCTCTAGCCCTGGGGGATTCTCTGCGTAATTTACTTGCCAATGTTTTGTTCACAAACCTTCCAAGTTCTGAAGTCACTTCTCGTGCATTTCATAGGCATGTTTTTCTCCCAAACAAGAGTGTTTGTTCCTTGACAAGAGTGATGTTTTCTAATTCTTTGGCAACTGCAGGAACAATGAGCCTCAGCCTGGCACGCGCGTGCACACACACACACACACAGATACATACATTCATCTCTTCTGATCTCCACAGCCACCTGGGGAGGGTGGGCAGCCAATCAATGGTGCTAATTAACTAATTACCCAGGGTGCCCTCAGCCTGGCCTGTCGCCCTCGCCCCCAGTGTTTGCGGGGATGGCCGCTGCCTCCGTACATTGAGATTTGTGGAAAGGCACAGCTCCGGTGTCTAGGCCAGAAAATCCTGGGAACAATTGCTCTCTGGGGCTAGGGTGTGACGTCCCTAGGAACACTTTTAGCTGTGGTGAGTGCCCACCTGTCACCTGCTGGGATACAGTTGAAGGAACGGGAACCCGTGCAGCACCTACTATGTGCCACGTGCTGGTTCCCGCCTAGATGCTTGTCCCTTCTGGTTGTGCGTTTACCAGGGCTGCCTCCTCTGCCCGTCCTCTGCCTGCACCTGCCTGGGGGTGCTGCATCCCTGCACGACTGAGCTCAAATAGCACCCCGTGGTGAAGCTGCCCCGGAAGCCCCCGGAAAAAGCTCCTTCTCCCCGTCCTCTGTTGTCATTACACTCTGTGCAAACCCTCTGCATGGCCCCAGCCCTGCATGGGAGTCCACTACTCACCTGCCCGCCTTTCTGCTGGTGGCGGAGCTCCTTCAGGCCAGGAACCTATGTTTTTTTTTTAACTTTGGGTCCTCTGAGGACAGATCTTGCCTATGAGGTGATAATAAATAAATTCCTGTTGAATTGAACCAAATTAATTGTTTGTTTAGGACAACAGAAAGCAAGGATCTGAGAAGCGGACATGGAACTCAGCAAATACAATGACTCTTAAGTATGTATTTCTCTCCTTTATTATGGCTCATGGATAGAGAAAGGATGAGAAAAAGGGAAGGAGATGGAGGAAGTGGGGATTGATAAGACCTCTCTCCCTCTCTAGATGAGCTTCTTAAGAGCAAGTACTGTTTTATATCCCATGGCCCAGTCAGTGCCTGGAATAGAGGAGATGATCCATAAATGCTTGTTGAATGACTGAATGGAAGATAGGTCAGGCTGTGCTTCGGGGCTGGATTCTGAGCACTCATAGGGGAAGGGCTGGAGGACCCTGGAATCTAAGGTGGGATAGGGAAGCCCTCAGGAGGAAATAATCAACTTGGCCTATTTTGCCGAGGGCCCGGCTGTGCCTCAGACCTGCGGTTGGTCAACTAGCCCCACTCTCGTCAACCTCCCCCAGCCCCTGCTCTCTAACCCAGCTCCAGCACCTGCACAGTCCCATTTAAGGCTCTGAACTGAGGCCTCAGGTCAAGGGGGTGAGACCAGGCCTGGTCCTTACATGTGCCAGACGCCCTGTCAAAAGGACAAGTGGAGGCCCAAGGGCCGTATGTCTAAGTATTTTAAAGTTCTAAGTCAAGTGAATAAACTGTTCAATAAAATATATTCTAGCCTCCTACTTTGACAAATATATCTTGAAAACAACAAAATTTAAAAAATGTGTAAAGCTATACTTTTTATATTTCTGAAATTCAGCCAAATATCAAAGATGACTGACTTAAAATATTATTTAAGTCTTCGCATTCTGTTGGTGAGCCTGTGACACTGGGGTGAGTAATAAAAGCACACATAATTCATACATTATTACACACTTATTCCATTAATTTTATTTATCATGTTTTCATTTCACAAAATCACTAATTGTGTAGTTATACACATATGTTGTTATACCCCATCAAGATATTCATATCATGTGTGTTCTATTGATGGTAATGATCTGGAATAAAAAAGTAAAATGTGGTCATATTCAAAGTGTTCAAAATCTCAACATATTTTCATCATAAAGTGTAGAATCAAACTAAACGTAAACTATTTGAACATAAAATTTTATATATATTTTCAGAAAAGTAGTATTTCTTTTAATTTCTTAAAATTAAGCATAAAATACAAATTATAATTAATATAAAATATTTGATCAAAATTATTTAAATCAAGCTAAATGAAACTATTCCCACAATTCTAGTATGTAATAGCCGTGTAATTGCCAGTGTCAAAAACAGTATCACTCTTTACGCACATTGTGTCTAGATCAGTGGTTCTTAACCAGGGGAATTTTGTCCCCCAGGAGCATTTGGTAATGTCCAGAGATAGCTTTGATTGACACAACCTGCTACTGATATCTAGCGAGTAGAGGCCAGGGATGCTGCTAAACATCCTACATAGGACATGCATAGGACAGCCCCCACAACAAAGAATTAACCAGTCTAAGATGCTAACAGTGCTGAGGTTGAGAAACCCTGGTTACACACACACACACAGACACACACACACATTTACACGTGAGAGTAATAAGAGCTGTTTAATATTGCAAAATGTTCCTTAACTGCTATGTGCAATTATTGTGAATGCCACACTAATTATGGGTAACTCCAGAATCACAAAGTGGAACACAAGAAGAGGAAAACGGACATGCGAAACAGATTGTATTATGCAGGAATCTATTGCATTCTTGCTATGTGAGAAGAAGGATTTGACATTTTAATTAATTTCTTTTATTTTACCTAAGCGCTTCTGCCAATCAATCACCTCTGTTCCCCAGCTAACATATATTCTGAAATAATGTCCATCTCCAACATCAGAAGTAACACAACCCACAGATCCTGTTGTTCAGACGAATTCACCTTTTCTTTCAAGGACGTAAGACAAGAGATGTGGAGAAGCGTTGTCCTGGGGCCTGAATGGTGTCATTCCAAGGGAGGGTGTTTAAGGTTATGGGTCACGCTGTACTGGAGTCGAGCAGTTGATCCCAAGTAACAGAGGTGCCCATGTTTTCCTTTGTAAATCTAGTTTCTGTGTGTTTGTGACGTGGGGGCAGGGCTCTAAAGCATGAGGCCCAGGGCAGGGGCTGAGAGACTCCACGTCCCATTATCAACCTTAGGTTCTGTGCAGGAACACGGGAGAGCTGAGAGCCCGTTAACATCAGATCATTAGCAGTTTCCCAACTCTTTTTGCAGAACAGCATGCTGTTTGGCTGCCAAAATATTAGGATTGAAAGCAGCTGGCAAAAATGTTCAGCGAGGAAGTGAGCCTGCTTGGAGAAGCCAAAGGAAAAATTCCTCTTAGACTGTGACCCGAGATGGAACATGGCTCTCAAGTCCTCTTTTGGAAGGCTTTGGTCAGTCAGGTGGGGGCCCCTTGGAACCCCAGGCCCCCAGGGCTCCTTTGAAGAGGTGTGCTGGACCAGTGCTTATTGCAGGTCCTTTCTGGGGCAATGCGACTGAGGAGACTATGTCACAGCTCTAAAGAAATTCACACCTAATAGTAAATTTATTCTCAGCATATGTTTAGTGAACTTGGAAAATAAAGAGAAGTAGACAGAAATAAACCACCTCCACAAAACTTCAGCTAACATTTCTAAAAAGAGATAGGTCCATGGAGGAATTAGATGACAGCCACTTGGCGTAGGTGAGTATTTCGAGGAGAGAGAAGACACATGGCTTTACTAATCCTTCATCCTTGCATCCGTTTACAGGTCCCTTCACAACGGTCTATCAGTTGATCCTCATGGCAACCTCAGCACAGGTAGCCAGGCAGGTTTCCTATTTCCATTTCACAAACGACGATATGGACTTTGAAAGACAGAGTGAATTGCTCAGGACGGCACAGCCAGTAGGTGGCAGAACCAAGAGTGAGACCTGGTCTATTGGTTCCAAGAACAATGCCCTTTCCAGGGACAGCAGTGTTTCCATCTGTGGACCTGGCAGATTCAGTGATTGTAAGGAGTTTGTGAATCCAAGTGTACAGTGAGTGCCCTTCAGAGCCTCAGTTAGTGGATAAACGACTATCACCTGAAGAAGGCCTAGAATTTTTGGAGAAGGAGAGTTCTGTGGAAGAGTCTGGGAGCCACTATGTCACCTCGTGCTGTACCAAAGACCTCCTGGCACAGGTATGACATCCTTTATCATTAGAGATACTGGACACACAAATTCCTACAAGTAGAGGTAACTACGATTGTGGCACAAATGTTTGGTTTATGTTTTGTGGAGTGCAGTGGACCTATAATTCAGATAGAGAAGACTAAACATAGCACATAGTAGGTGCTCAAAAATTTTATCAACTGGCTAAGTGACTGGCTGAATCAGAGAAGAGAAGTCAAATGCCAAAGGGACAACCAGCCTCCTGATGGTGATTAGGGTGGGGAAATCAGCAAGCGAATCCCCTCTCCCATTAGGGAAAAAGGAATAGAAACAAACAGGAAAAGCATTTAGCACATTGTTAAACACTGGAAAGCTGTTACTCTTGGAATAATAACACAACCATGCAGCCTCATTAGAAGTTCTAACGGGAACAGAAAAGAAATACTCATGGCCAACTTCCTTTCTGTTCCTGTAATTAGTAGCACATTTTTAAAGCACAGAGTAGGGTGTTAAGTCCTTTTCAATCACTAGAGTTCATTCATTCATTCATTCATTCATTTATTCATTCATTCAACAGCTGTTCACTGAATGCCTCTCCTATGCCAGGCACTGATCTAGGTTTTGGGAATAATACAGTGAACAAAGCACTCATGCCCTCAGGGAGCTTGCATTCCAGACGACAAAGAGATTAAAAGGTAAACCACACAATATGTCAGATGGCAAAGAGAGCCACGGAGACCATGCGTCAGGGAAAGGGGATGTGGGCGGAAGTTGCAATTTTAAACAGGATGCTCAGGGACAGCCTCAGTGAGAAGGTGACGTTTGAGCAGAAGCCTGAGGAGAAGAGGAAGCAAGTCGGGCAGGTGTGTTCCAGGAACATGCCTGGTGTGTTCTAAGAACAGCCAGGAAACCATGTGGAGAGAGCAGCGAACAAGAAAGAGAGAAGTCGGATGAGGCTGGAGGAGGAACTGAGAGCCCATGTGCTACCAGAACTTGTAGGCTATTGGAAAGACCTGGGCTTCTATTCTGAGTGAGATGGAGACAAGAGAGATGATCTGACTTGCAGTTTACCAGGTTGCCCTGGCTACTGTGTTGAGAATAAACACAGAGAGTCGCGGGTGAGATTAAGGAGACCAGTTAGGAGATTCTAGAGAAAATCTAGGAGAGAGAGGATGGTGGCCTGGAGGAGGGTGGTAGCAGGGGAGGTGCGAAGTGGTTGGGTTCTGGATATATTATGAAGGTGGAAGAGACAAGATTTCCTAATAGATTAGATACAGAGCAGGAGGGAAAGAGATTTATTAAAGGTGATGCTGAGGTTTTGAACCTGAACAATGGTAAGAATACAGTTGCCATTAACTGATGTGAGGAAGGCAATGGAGGGAGCATGGGTTTGGGGAAGAAAATCAGAAGTTTGGTTTTGATTGTATTAAGTTTGATACGCCCAATATAAATATATTTCAAGGGAGAGGATCATGTTTGAAATATAAATTTGAAAGTCTTGGCATAGGGATGATAACTAAAAGCTTTTACTAAAAGAGTATTTGGAGAGGAAAAGAGGTCAGAGAATTGAACCCTGGGGATGAGGAGGATGTAATTATCCAAAAGGGACCGGGAATGCGTGGCCTGTGAAGTAGGAGGAAACCAGGAGCGGGGAGGCTAGGGAGTCAAGTGAAGGCACTGTTGCAAGAAGCATCAACGGCATCCAAGGCTGTGACAGACTGAGCAAGAAGAGGACTGAGAACTGCCTGTTAGATTTAGCAACATGCAAGTCAACTGTGAGCTGGATAAGAACAATTCTAATGGAATGGGCTGAGGTTTAAAAGAAAACAGAAGGAAATGTAATCAGCGAATATAGACAACTCTTTTGAGGAGTTGGACGCAAAAGGGGGCATACAAAGGAGACAGTGGAGCTAGGGGGCTGTCAGTCAAGAGGGGTTAGGGTTTTTTGGTTCGTTTTTCGATTTTTTAATGTGAGAGATGGCATAGCATGTTTATATGCTGACGGGATGACCCAATACAGAGGGAAAATTGATGAAGCAAGATAGAGAGGAGTTGCTGGAGAAAAGCCCTTTCACAGGGAGAAGGAGGTTTGATGCAGAGCACAAATGTAGAGGCCGGCCTTGGCACAGGCGAGTCTTTGTAACAATAGGAGGAAAGCCAGATCCGTGGGCACAGATGTAGGTGGGAGGTGAGGCAGCGGTGGGAGATTGTGGATATTTTCTTCCTATTGCTTCAATTTTCTCGTGAAATAGGAAGCAAGGCCATGGGCTGAAAGTGAGGGGAAGGGAGAGGCGTGGGAGGTGGAGAAGGGACCTCCCTCCCAGGTCTGTTGTGAGGATTAACTGAGACGACACAGCACAGGTCCCGGCACATAGGGGACACTTATAAACGTTCGTGCCTTTCCCTCAAGCTGAAAGGAATTCCTCTACTGTCCTTGTGATTGTTGTTTATAGCAATTTCGTTTTTAAAATTACATATATTGTGTTTATTATTATAATACTACTTCATGTTCAAAATAGAAAATTTAGAAAAATATACAGAAAAAATCACTTATAATCTTTCCCCCAAGAAAACAGCTATTAACTGTTTGATGTATATCCTTCCAGCCCCTTTTTCTATGAATATACATTATATATACACTTTTTTGTATGCAGCTTTTTTCATTTCACATTGTATTTCACTATTTTCCTATGTCATTTGGTAGTGTCCAAAAATAAGATTTTTAATGGCTATACAGCATTCCATCATGTGATTGTTTCACCATTTATCTAAAACTTCCCTATTTTGGATATTAAAGTTAATACCAATTTTTCACATTTATAACACTGCAAGGGGCATCCTTGCAGAGAAATCTTTATGCTCTGATGAATTCTTTAGAATAAACTCTTAGAAATGGAATTACTGGGTCAAAGGGTAGAAAGACTTTTAAGGCTCCTGATATATGTTGCCAAACCTTTGAGAAAGGCTACGCTAATTTACATTTCTTCCAGCAGCATAGGAGAGTGCTCTGGCATGATCATTTTAAAATCTTTGCCAAGTTGGAATTGATTTATTGTTTTAATTTGCATTTCCTTGAAGACTTGGGGAGTTAAACTTCCTTTTGTATGTTTACTACATTTGCATTTCTCCGGCATGCCTCTGCGCAGGGGAGCTCAGCTTGAAGAAAAGCCTCTCAGGGGGAATACTTCTGAAGCTGCTGGAGTTGTCTGGGCAGATCCCCTTCCAGGACGCCTCTCTGGATAAGGACGCAGCTCCAGGAAGCTGGCTTGTGGCGGCATGACACAAGCCTCCAGCCCCTTGCTGCCCCTAGATGGCACCTCCGTATCAGGGTGACTTTAGCGGTTTTTGTAGGATTCATTCCAAACCCTGGGAGACCCAAAGTGCTTTTTAATATTCCACCAAGAGAGAACTTCATCCCATCCGTGACCTGGCAAACAGGAGCCATCGCAGGAGCGGAGATGAATCTGCAAAGAGGGCGGCGTGCTTGTTTCATTTCCCTCCTGCTGTAGTGCTTGAGATTTAGCTTGTTTTAAAATTAAATATTCCTTCTCACCAATGTAAGGAAACGGAAACCTCTGTATTGTTAGCACTGTTTTAGTTTTTTTTTTTAATGCTTCTCCCCAAAATATCTTTAACACTCATTTTATTTGGTTGCGACCCAGCTTGCCCTTTTTTATGCAGAGCATCAGAGACCCTCTGAACAGAAGCTTTAGCCAAAAAGGAAGTCATTCTGGCAAATTTCTAGGGAATAGAAAAACTCCCTGTACAAACAGTGTATTTTGTTAGAGATGCCTTCACTCTCACTCTGTCCCTTTTCCCATGCACGTGTGTGTGCACACCCCCCCACCATAACCACCACCACATCCTTAGCCGCCCCGCCATACACACAGCCATACACACATCCCTTCTCCCCCCATTCCAGCTCTCCAATCTTGCACTTTTAAAAACATACGTGGTTCTGTGACTTCCTTGAGGAGGAAGGGACGTGTGCTGCCCTGGCTACATTTCCTGTCACAACAGGCACCACGTTGCCCCAGTCATCTTTCTTCCTGTTTGTGAGAGGGTGGAGAAGAGGCAGAATATGCTCAAGCCAGGGCTCTGGGATGGATCAGAGGATTAATTAGAAATTAGTGAGTCGTTTGTGAGGCAATAACTCTAGTCCAGAGCAAGCCTTGGACTGAGACCTTCTCCCTGCTTGCTCATTAATATGGCTCATGGAATTTGCAATCTGGAATAAATTGAGTCTAGGGCAGATGGTCAGGCCTATCTTTAAGAACCTTGAAGCATCCACCCTTCTAATTTTCCTCCACTTTCTTCATTTAAAGATAGAGAAATTTTAAAAAATAACGTCTCAGAGGTACGGAGGAGCTATAGCCATTTAGCTCAGCTAATTAGAAAGAGTAAATCTAATCAACTTTGGTGATCAGCTTTACGGATCATCTGAGGTAAAATTTTCCTGCCGCGGCAGTCCCTCATCCCGCCCCGCCCCCCCACACCTCAGAGTCACTCCCCTCTTCTCCTCAGTCAGAGTCTTCTCAGAGACCATAGGCCATTTTTAATAACTGCCTTAGAAAAACATCATTCAGAAGGCTAATCTGTGACACCCCATCCCAGCCGGGCAGTCCAGAGCCAAATCCAAACAACTTCCCGGGTGTCCGTGTGTTGGGATTACCCACGCCACCACTGTCCTTTCCATTGGTTTGGACGATTGGAAGTTATTCCCTCCTGTCTGGAGATGTCAAGATTGAGTCACTTACGCTGAGCAAATTATTTCAACCATTGAATTTTCCGAATGGCGGTAGAGGTGATCTTAGTACATTCTGGGCTCTGGATTCCAATATAAGACTATTTATAATCAGTCTGTCTTGAACTGAGTGATTTTTCACTTGACTAAAGAGTCCTAAGGAAAAATGAAGATGATTCAATAAAAAATTTAATGTGGGCCCACCCTGTGGCGGAGTGGTTAAGTCTGTGCGCTCTGCTTCGGCAGCCAGGGGTTCGCTGGCTCGGATTCCGGGTGTAGGCCCATGCACTGCTTTATTGATCCATGCTGTGGCAGGAGTCCCACATATAAAATAGAGGAAGTGGGCACAGATGTTAGCTCAGGGCCACTCTTCCTTAGCAAAAAAAGGAGGATTGGTGGAGGATGTTACTCAGAGCTAATCTTCCTCAAAAAAATAATAAAATAATAAAATAAATAAAATTTAATGTAATTTTTTTTTTAAAAAGATGACTTGAATCCTAACCACTCTGGACTCTAGACCTTGAGCCTTAGGTCTTTCTCACGGACCATGACCCTAACAGGTAATAATGGGACTTCCTTCCTAGAGCAGGTGGCGAGGCTTCAATGAGGGCTGCACAGAGCCTGGCACGCAGCAAGGCTGCGATAAATAGCAGCTACTGCTCTGCTGAATGTGCTCTAAGTTTCTGCAACCAGAATATCTAACAGATGGGCACATCGTGATAGAGCGTTTCTTGCCCTGATAATGCCCTGCAACAGGAAACAAGGAGGGGAGATTTTAGTTTCGTGTTTTCAGAGAGATGAACTGTCATTTCTTAGTTGTAGTGAGAGACGAGGGGGAGGTACCAGTGCTTTATTCTACCTGGTCCCAGTGTTAGTGGTTGGGGTCATTGGAGCGAGTGACCGTGTGGTAATTGTGTCCCTGCTCTTCCCACAGTTCCCCTACTGAGAACCTCTATTTCAGTTTGTTCTCCCCTGTGGAAAGAGGTCTCCCTTCGCCTTTATACCAGACTGGCAAGTCATTATTGTAGCAATAATACCTGTTTTTACCAGTCAATCTCTCTTTCAATAGTAAATTATTATTACGTGCTTGGCTAAAAAGGCCTGCGCTGTTGTAATTTGTAAAGGCCAGATTAAGCAGAACAATAAAACTTGAAGTAATAATACTGACATCTTGCATTTCTACCTTGCACTTATTTTTCAAATACATAGTATGTCAGCAGGCTGCTCTCTGACCTCCCTTGGCCAAGAAATCCTGGCGTCTTGCCTTTTATTTTGTTTGGAACCCTAAGCTTTTGGGTCACATGTCCCTTTGGAAATCTCCATGCAGTACATCTTCAGGCTCTGGTGACAGCCACACCAGATGGAGCCAGACCTGGTGGGGGGTGTTTTTCCGCAAACATGCGCCTCTGACCCCAAAGAGGCAGCGTCTTTATTATGGCCATTTATTATTTACAAAGCACGGCAGGCGTACATGGTATTTTATGAGACACAAAGACAAGGTCTCTGCCCTGTGCACTGTGAGGTTTTATCCAGCATTTCATCTGTCTGAGCTGAGCTGCGGGGACGCAAAGCAAGCAGGGCTGCAGAGCCGGAAGTGGTGTCTGGGGTGTCAGGGTGGAAGGAAGGCTTTCTGACGAGGAATTTTAAATGGGGATAGTCAGGTGCATGAAACTTGAAGGATCACTCCCGGATCCAGGAGAGGTTTGGTGACGTCCTGTGCTCCAGCCCAGGGAAGAGAAATTCTGCCCGTGTGCCTTGGAACAGTTGGGGAAGGAATAAATCGAAAGGCTAAGAAGAGACGCATGTTCTGTCAGTCCCAAGAGCCTCTGATACCAGCCTGCATCTCCCTGTCCCAACCCTCCTGCACGTTGTCTTGTTTTCTTCTGTTTTGTTTTGGGGAGTGATCATGGTGGGAAGGAGCACTGGTCAACTTTTACAAACCATATTATTATTAATTCACTGTGTAACTTTAAGTGCATTCATTTTCCTCCTCAAGAAGGGAAATTTCCAGGTATTTAGACCCCTATTTTCAGCCACCGGCTCCCACTGGTCAATCACTCTTCTCTCAGGCCAGCCCTAATGGGATCTCCCCGTCCCTTTGTGTTATCATCACCTGCCTGCGTCATCCTTCCATCCACCTAGCACAGGCTCATTGAGTAGCTTCCATGGAACAGGCCCTTGTCTGAAAAGATGAACAAGAACCTATCCCTGCCCCCTAGAAGCCACAGATGAACAGGAATGAGGATGTGAAAAAGCAGTGAGGTTGGGGCCAAAGCTACCCTCTCCTGCAGGAGAGGACAGAGGGTTGGTGATGTGAGCACAGATTCCTTTGGGGCTTTCAATCATTCATTTGGAGACGGTCCTGGATTTTCACCCTCTAGAACAAGGGCTCAGATTCTAGGAAGGCTCAGAAGTGTAGACTTGCCCTGAGCTCGGGAAAAACTGATCACGTCCTTGGCATGGGATCCTTCCTGCTCGGAGCTCAGGGCTTAGTCCAATAGCAGGCAAGTTTTGCAGCCAGAAACAGATATAAATTTGGCTGAGCAGCACTAGCAAAAGCAAAATAGATTCTGCAATGTGCCGAATATGCACCAGATGGCTCTGCTTCCTTCCAGCCCTGGAAGGCTGGTTGACAAAGCCTACTGCCCTCCGTCATTAGCAGCATCACCATCATCACCATCACCATCATCATCATCATTACATTTTATTAAAAGCCCTCTGGTACGTGGTGTTCTGCAGAGGGCTTGAGTCTGGTTGTTTAGTTGAGAATGTTTCCTGTCTCCACCCCCAATTCCCTCCCTTGGCCTCCACAACCCAGCGGTGTTGTGGTCTGAGTTACCATTTCTTCCACAATCCTCTTCTCTCCTCTTGCCTCTCCATTTCCCACTGCCACTCTCACCCTGTTTCTTCATCACATTCCCTTCTACTTTCCAAGCCAGTGTCTCTTACACTACGGACCTCATACCTCCTGCACCACAATCATCTGGGGAGTTTGTTAATGGTGCAGACTTCCCAGAGCCTCCCTGCCCCCCATGCTAATTCAGAGCGTCTGATGGTGGTCCATGTCATTTACGTTTTAACAAGTTCACAGGTGATTCTCATATGCCACAGAATTTGAGAAATGCTGCCCTACATACTCTTCTTCCAACAAAAGCCAAATACTTAATCTTTCAGCCTCCCAATTTAGAAGGGTACAGACCAGAAACCAGTTCTAGAAGGGACACCAACAGTGATGTGCCAGAGCTGGCCTGTAACTGATGGCAAGAGTGACATTTTAAGGAAATTTGCAAGCTGGTTGTCAAACCATTGGTAGTTTGAAATTGGCCATGGGGCGAGTGTTTACACCACAGAAATCATCAAACACTAGGTTTCAAGGCCTTTTGCTTTTTGAGGACCAGTTTACCAGCACACCACTGGAACCAAGTATCATCCAGCCCAGAAGTGTGATTTGCAGATAAGAGCACTAAGGCTCAGAGAGGTGGAGGGACCTGTCCAAGGTCTTGTCACAGTGAGGATGGACTCACAGCTAGAATCTAAGTCTCCTGGTCCCTGTTCCGGTATGCATGAGAGCCCCATTCCTTTGCCATAATGACTTTGCCTCTGTTGGGAAATTGGTTTGCAAGGATTCCTACACAGAGTTTCCATGAGTGTTTATCACTCTGTGAGTTGGTTGGGCTCCTTTCATTGCAAGCTGCAGATTCTAGCTCCTCTAAGCAGAAGAGAAATCCAATTGAAGAGTCTTATTGAGTTCACAGAATTGAAAGGAAGCCTGGGGAAGGCAGGCTTGGAGAAGGACTGAGCGAGGGCAGCTCAGGATTCCGTAGAGCAGAGACTGATGACTGGTCTCTTGAGAGAGATGTTGCTGGGTGGAACCAACTCCAAACTCTTCCTTTCAGCCTACCTTCACTTGACTCACAGTACAAAGTCGTGGAAGAGAATCTGATTGCCTTTGGGCCCCATGCCCGCCTCTTATCCAGGGCTGGACTGGGCACTTTGGTTGACACTCTCAAGACTGAACACAATGGGTGAGAGATATTCCCGCAAAAGAAATCAGCCACTATCACAATAAGAAGAGGAAACTGTTGCTGGATACCACAGAACCCTCTACTGGATACCACAATACCCTCTACATACTTCAACATGACAATGAACTCCAAGAAGCTTGGATCAGGCTTCCCGCTGATACCCAGTGCAGTGTCACATGCCCTGGGCACATCCTGCCTTTACCTTGGTGTAGGGTTGTGAAACCTGACTTGAGCATTCTAATGCTTAAATGTGAGATTTCCCAGTCATCTTCTGTTCACCCCCTGTGCCCTCTCTTACTGTTTTAGCTACCATCTAAATGCTAATCCTTCCCAAGTAGATGTACCAGACCCACAGTTTGGGTGTCCCATTGAACACACCCACTTTGGAAGCAGTTTTCAGATCCAACTTTCCCTTCATTCCTGCTGCCACTGCCTTGATTCAAGTTTGTGTCATTCTCACTTGTCTTCTGCACCAGCCTCTGGTCTCTTTCTCCAACCTCATTTTCTGTCTTATCCAATCTACTCTCTCATGTTGCAACAGTTTACCTCTTAAAAACAAACAGATCTTATCACTCCTGTCCTTAAATGAAATCCAATGACTTCCTTTTTCCCTCAAAATAAGGTCCACGCTCCCTACATGCCATACAAGGATTTTCGTGACCTGGTCTTAGCCTGTTCCTCTCAGCCCATGTACCCCTCGTGGCTGGCATGCAGCCTTCTCCTTCACCACACGGAACCTCTCAGCAGACATACCAGGCCTTTTCACTCCTGTGCCAGTTCACGCGCTGTTCCTCTGTGTGCAATGCCTCTCTAGAATCTTTCTTCAGAGAGTTCTTACTCGTCCTTTATGACCCAGAGGACAAGATAGAAAATGTGGGCTGAATGATAATGCATTAGTGGATGGGAGAGGTGGAGACTGCCTTGGTGGAGTCCTCGCTGACCTCCCGGTCAGATTTTATTCTCTGTCCTCTGTGTTTCCACAACCCTTTGTTCTTAAAGTTCATAAAGAGCTTACTCCATTTTAATGTATGCATTCACATGCATTCTTTTTCATCTCATAGTGGGCAGTTATCAATTTTTTGGCCACCCAGGACCTTTCACATCCTTTCTATGTTTGGAGAATTCTGTTTTATGAATCCCCACATGCCACCTTAGAAGGCACATACTCATTTTCCCAGCATCCCTTGCATCTGGGGCATAGCATGTGATGCAGACCGCCAACCACGTATGCCCCTTCAGGACTCTGAATCAGAAGTTAGTGATGCAAAGCAGAGCGCACTGGGAGGAATACCTTCTGGCAAAGGTGGCTGTATCTACCATGCTCTCAGAGGCAGAGGTGGTAGAAGATTCTGATGACAGCATCTGAGGCTCTGCATTGGCAGTGTCACCAGTTCTAGCTGTGTGTCTGTGCCAACAGCGGGACCAGTGGTGTCTCCTCTAGACTAGTGCTGCAAAGTGTTTTGGGGTGTGATTCCTAGCTGCATCGCTTCCCAGAGATTTTGTGATCTAACTAATATTCTTTAATAAATTCATTTTCTGCTTAAAGTAGCCAGTGTTGGTTTCTAAATTTTGCAGCTAGGAACCTTGCCCTTTAGTCTGAAAAACCTTTAAGGGCAGGGACCACTGCTTGTTTATTTCTTTATTCCTCGCATAGTGCCTGGCACCAAGTGGCCTCTGATACATGTTTGTTGAATGAACAAATGAGTTCTCTCAGAGGAGGTTGCTTATCCTCAGTGCTTGGTTTTTTTTTTCTTCTGCTTTTTCTCCCCAAATCCCCCCAGCACATACTTGTACATTGTAGTTGTGGGTCCTTCTAGTTGTGGCATGTGGGATGCTGCCTCAGCACGGCCTGATGCACGGTGCCATGTCCACGCCCAGGATCCGAACCAGTGAAACCCTGAGCCGCCAAAGCGGAACGCGCGAACTCAGCCACTCGGCCATGGGGCCCCTCAGTGCTCGATTTTAACAGCTACAGGCTGGAGTTTCAGAGCTGAATATAATACTTACGTTACTTGCCTCAGAAATCTGGGTGCTACAACCCATTTCAAGGGGTTCAGGACTGCTCAAAGAGGAATGTTGAACAATCCACAAGATTACTTTAATTTTTATGTAGAATTTGTTTTTTCTCGACTCTTCTGTAAAGCTCCAGGTCTTGGAATTTCATTTGATTTCATTTTTTGGACTCCAGCGTGTTCCTGCCTCTCCTCTTTGTTTCTTCCATACACAGATTAATGGGAGAACTAAATGAATTTCACTATACAAAATGTGAAACCATTTTTCAGAGACAGTGCGGGCTGCCTGTGTGCCATCTTCTTACGAGGCCTGGAAATGATGTCCTTCTGTGGTAGGGGTCCCAGGCTGGTAGCAGAGCAGCATACTGGAGGTCTTTGATTTCATGAGGCATTTGGTAGAGTCTCGTTTTGTTTCCTTGAGGACAAGATAGAAAATGTGGGTTCAATGATAATGCATCACGTGTGTGATTGAGGTGGCGATTGCTAGCTGTCCACAAATTCCCCTCTCTCCTTCTTCAGAGGGACAGGAGCGGAGCTGGCCCCTGCCCGCCCAGCTGCACCGCATTTCCTGCCTTCTGTGCTGTGAGGTGCACCTTATGTCCAAGGTCTCTCCACTGGCATGTGAGCAGAAGTGATGCCTGCCACTTCCAGGCACAAATCTGCCACTTCTGGCCCATAAACCTCCCCTGCTCGCTCCTCCAAGCTCTTCTCCCCCTTCCTGCTGGCTGGAATGGTGACCAGGAGAACACCTTAGGAAGCCTCATGCTGAAGATAGAAGGGCTGCCCTTAGTCTGGGTCCCTGACTGTCGGTGGGAGGATGGCCTCCTGCCGAAGAAGGGCCTCTCCAGACGGTTTAGAGAGAAATAAATTCAAATATCTTTAAGCCTCTGAGTTGTTGTGAGGTCTCTTAATACTGAACTCATTTTTCTCTAATGCATCGGGTTAACTGGGTTAACAGCCGTACCCAAAAACTCGAGACCAATGCATCAACATCAACCTGGAAGGAGAACACCAGTGACACCACAGGGCCCTGTCTTGGACGCTAATGCAGGTTATTTTAAGCAATAATTCAGACAAAGCTGTGGAAGCCATACTTATCAGATTTAAAGATGACACGATACTGAGATGGACAGTTGGCCAAATCCAAAACGTTCTTGAGAAGCTAAAAATAACAAGTGATATTTTCTAAGTACTTAATGTAAGCCAGGATCTGGGTTAAACGCTTTTCATACATGATCTCGTTTAAAGCTTATGATAATCCTACAACGTAGGAATATTATCTCCCTTTCCAAGATGGGAAAACAAACTTGGAGAGATTAGGTACAGAGATGGTGAACGATAGCACTGGGATTTGAACCTGGACTCTGTGGTCCTGACTACCATGCTGAGGGTGGCCTTGTGTCCAGGTTTGTCTGGGACAGTCCTGGTTATGCTTGTTGTCTCAGTGTGATTATAAATAGCAGTAATAGCATCCTTTTCACTCTCAAAAGGGCTCTCATTTGGATGATAAATTATATGGTCACCTTAGTGATTCTGCAGAGTCTGAAACTGACAAGATAAGATTTAGAGGAAATCAATGTAGAGCTCCATACATCACAAGTTCAAATACGGAAAATTCAATGCATTTTTTTCTTGATTATATTACATTGAGCCGGTAGTGTGATGAGGCTGTAAAAATGGTACTGGAAACTTACATGCCATCATTAATAGGTGTGGTGAGTCCAGAACAAAGTGTGGGATGGTTCTATTGTACTTGGTGCTGGGCAGGCCGCATCTAGACTGTTGAGATCTCTTCAAGGAATCGTATTTTCAGAGGGACAACCACAGATTGGAGCACATCCAGAGGATGAGGTGCTAGGGCAATACCAGGAGACTAAATCATCTGAGGACGGGTGAGGGCACAAGAGATGCTTTGCCTGGAGTCAAGCAGACTTTAGGGACGTGTGAGCTGTCCTCACATATCCCAATGGCTGCCATGTGGGGGAGGGATCAGGCTGATGCCAGGGACTCCAGATGGCAGATCCAGGACTAGGTGGAATGACAAGGAAGCAGATTCCAGCTCAATTTCAAGAAGAACTTTCTAACAATCTGAGCTGCCTGACAGTATGCCTGCTTTGCAAAGGATGGAGCAGCCGGTCGCTGGTCGTGTTTAAGCCAAGGCAGGCTAGACCTCAGTCAGAGATGCAGTAGTGGCAGCACCTGCTCTGGGAGTTGGATTGAACTAGATGACCTCTATGTTTCTTTCTCAAATTCTGTGGTTCCAACAACAGGAATAGAAGCAGATTGCTGACACAAGACAGGGCACAGAATTTGTTCAGAGTATGAGTAGAAGAACGAATCACAGCCTGGATTTTTTTAAAAAGGCAAGTGGACAGTGCCCTAAATCTGTGCTTTGAGTGAGTTACTAGGCAGTAACTAAGGCAGGCTGGGGCCTTGAATGAAGCTGGTCAGAGATGATTCCGTAAGTGGGGCCAGGAGTTGGGGATTGTGTCCCAGTCAGACGGAAGAGCTCCTGGGTCTGCAGGGACCAGGGGAGCTGATGAGGGGAGGTTTGAGTGGCCCTTGAGTAGGAATAGGGGAGAAAGAAGAACCAGCCTTCTCAGGGACCAGACTAGAGAGAGCTGAGTGCTTCCTGTGCCTGCCCTGTGCCAGCCCTCGTGGTTACCAGTCCCAGATTTCTTACCCAGAACAAAGAAACTTCTTCATTCACCTGCAGTGAAGTGTAAGGCACTGTGATGAGGGCTGAGGATACAGTGGTGATAAGGCAGAATTTGAAATTAAGATGTTTCTTAGTTTCAAGTAACAACAACAACAAAACAACCCCTCAAGCTGGTTTAAATATATACGGAATTTATTGGTCCATGTAACTGGCAAGTCTAGAGGTAGCTCTAGTTTCAGGCAATGCTTGACTCAGGGCCTCAAATAATGTGACGGGGACTGCATTTCTCAGTTCTGCTTGGCTCCACTGCTGGTCAGACTCTCCCACCCTTAGCTTCACCCCCACTGGTCCTTGGTGGCCCCAATATCCCAGGAGGCTGCATGTCCAGTAGGGGAGAAAGGCCAAGGTGCCTGAGGCAGGGGTGCCTGAGGCAGGGGCCTGAGGTTCAGTTTGACTGGACCAGCCTGAGTCATATGTCAACTCTGAGCGCCAATCACCGTGACAGGGAGAATGAAGACAAGGGATACTGGTTCCTGGAGCTGGGCATTGGTGTCATCCCACACAGCTCACATGGCTGAAATGGGGAGGAGGGAGGTTTCCTAAAAGAAATTTGATAAACTGTTTCTCAGAGGAGGGGGAGTAAATGCCGGGCTATGAACAACAGATGCCCAACAGGCAAGGTCCTGCATCTCAGAGAGCCTCTATAGAAGTAGCAGGTAATTGTGAATCCAAAATGGAGTTCCTCTATTAGAGAGGAAATCCTGGGTGCCAGTGGAGCAGAGAGATACCCAACCCAGGGGCTGGGCTGGTGGTGCAGCAGTTAAGTGCGCACGTTCCACTTTGGCGGTCCAGGGTTCGCAGGTTCAGATCCCAGGAGCAGACATGGCAGCACTTGGCAAGCCATGCTGTGGCAGGCGTCCCACATATAAAGTAGAGGAAGATGGGCATGGATGTTAGCTCAGGGCCAGTCTTCCTCTGCAAAAAGAGGAGGATTGGCAGCAGATGTTAGCTCAGGGCTAATCTTCCTCAAAAAAAAAAAGAAATACCTAACCCAGGCCAGGAGTGAGGTGGTTAGGGAAGTCTTCCTGGAGGAAGTGGCATTTACACTGAGACCAGAAACATGAATAGGCTTTAACCCGGTGATAAGAGGGAAAGATTGTTCTAGGTAAGTTACCGAGCAATGGGCTTGTTCTGCTCACCGTGATCTGAACCAATTAATCACAATGAGTTAGAAATCGAGAAAGGACACTTTTAATCAATTAGCCAGCATATTCAGAAGATGGGAGACTAATGTCTCAAAAAAAAACCATGTTAAAGAATTACAGAATCTTGAGGCAGTTACATAGGGAAAATGGGTGGTAAGGAAGGGATTTAGAAATGTCGGCCTTCAGGCTGGATGGACTGCAGGGTCCCTCATTGCTCTTTTCTTCTGTCAGTGATGATGAATATCCTACAGGTGTTACTTCTTTCTGGAGGCCCTCCTATTCCTTGGGAAAATTTGTTAAGATTGTTAAGAACAAAGCTATCAGGATACCTCAGCAGGGATAGACTCACAGCATCAGGGCCAGAAAATCATGAAAGCATGTAGTAATTTATAGTGATTACATGCTAGAAGGGTTTTAACTAGGAAGAGGTCATTTAGTGAAACAACATGGCCTCACTCATGTTCACTTACAGGTGGAGGACAAGTATGAGCCATTCCAGTAGGTGAGAGAGCTTGACAACTTCAGGGCCTGAAAGAAGTTCAGCGTGGCAGAAGCAGGGGATGCTGGGAGGCAGGGTGGGCCACAAGGCAATGATGTTGCCATTGATTGTACCAAGAAGGGAGGTGAGGATAAGTCAAGGGGTGGGGACCTCGTTTGTTCCTGAGGCTGTAGCCAGCAGCAGCAGTGGAGGCGAAGTACTCTCTGCATCGGGGGGCAGCCCTGGACTATCCTCTCACCATCCCTGAGGGGCACCACAGAATTCTGAGGGAGGAGGCCATAGTGTGGGTAACTGTGGGCGAGGAGGACAGAGACCTGGGGCTGCCCAAGTCTCAGCGGGCTCTCTGGGTAATCCCAAGCAAAATATCACAATTTTGCCTGAAGCTGACTTGAGATTAAATAAGTATCCTGTTAAATTATAGACTGAGGTAGGCACTGCATTAATATTTTTCACAGGATCTTGAATTCTGACACAGGATTCTTTAGAGAAAACACTGTACATCAGGACTTCCCAGGGAGCAGTTTTAGAAGTAGTATCATAGTGACTGTCATCGGGGGTGGTGGGGCCAACGACCTGCAGGTGGCCCGTTGCTTTGTTGCTGGGGAGACAGTCTACCTCCGTGGTGAGAGTGTGGGCTGGGGGGTCAGACAGCCCTCAGTTTAGATCCCAGCTCTTCCATTTCCTGGGTGACCTCTGGTAAGTTTCCTGGTCTTACCAAGCCTCGGTTTCCTCCTCTATAAAATGAGGATAACGATAGTACCTACCCCAGGGGATCTTCATAAGGATTAAGTGAAATTATGTTTGTAACTTGCCTGGGATATAATAAGCCCCCCAAATGGAAACTATTATTACTGTGTTAGAGATGATTTCATCTTTAAATACATTCAAATGTCACTCATTGATTCGTTTACTCCGGCAGCGTTTACTGAGACTCTCCTAAACCCCAGGGATTGCAACTACAGCAGTGAGCAAAACAGACAACACTCTCTGCCCTCACAGATCTTACCTTCCAGTTGAGAGATGGACAACAGACAAACAAACAAACACTATACTGCAATTTCAGAGAGTGATACATGGTCTGAGGAACACAAGCTGAAGAACAAGGAGAAGTGAAGGTATGGAGGACGTTTTAGATGGGGGTGGTCAGAAAAGGGCCCACTGAGGAGGTGGCAGCTGAGCAGAGACCAGAGTGATAGGAAGGAAGAGGACCATGTGGGAAGGGTTTGAGGCAGGAAGAACAGCTAATGCAAAGAGGGGGAATGGGTTGGGCATATTCAAGCAAGAGCAAAAAGGCTCCTGTGGCCAGAGCAGCGTTAGTCACGTGGGGAAGGGGTCAGGTGGGAGAACTAGGCAGAGGCCAGGACATGAACTGCGGGCGCTGCTGTAAGACGTGATGGAGGGTTTGCAGAGGTAAGTCATGTGATCTCACCTACATTTTATAAGGACCACTCTGGCTGCTACAGAGAAAATTGATGGGAAGATTGCCCAGGTGACTCTTAAAGAATGTGTATGCCTGTGTTCTACTCTTGGGGTAGCAGGCAACCTTTAAGATGCCCTCAATGAGCCCCGCCTCCTCGTATTTTTACCCTCTTGTAATCCTTTCTCCTTGAATGTGGGCTGGACCTAATGACTCATTTCCATCGGAAGCAAGGCAAAGATGATGGAATATCACTTCTAAGATTACATTATAAAAAGACTATGACTTCTGTCTTGCTTATGCTCTTGCTGGCTTGCTCTGTTGGGAGCTTCAAGTGGGAAGGAGCTGGTCTCTCCAGCTATCAGCTGGTGAGGACCTGGCAACTGCCAATAGCCACCTCAGTGAACTTGAAAGTGTGTCCTCTTTCAGCTGAGCCCGGGGATGACTGCAGCCTTGGCCGACACCTTCACTGCAGCCTTGAGAGGGACCCTAAGTCAGGGGAGACCCAGTCAAGCCACACTCGGATTCCTGACCCACAGCAACTGTGAGATAATAAAAATTTGTTTGAAGTCACTAAGTTTGGGGGGGATTTGTTATAAAGCAACTGGTAACTAATACACTTTGTATGAGTTAGTAAAATACAAACCTGGTGTAGCCAGTCAGAAGTGTGAGAATTACAAAAGAATCACTGTGAGTTCTTCCCTCAGATGAGTCAAGCTCACTCACCTCCTGCAGATCTTTAGTTACGTGCCATCTTCTCGTTGAGGGCCTTCTTGGCCACCCTTTAGAAGATGGCAAACTACCCCCACCTCCACATTCTCCTCCTTTATTTTTCTCTTTAACACGTGTCACCATCTGATGTACTACACATTGTACTTACTTGTTTTGTTTATTACCCCTCTCTCCCTTACCCCATCAGCTCTGGAAGGTAGGTCCCATGTGGGCAGGGGATTTTGGGCTGTTTTGATCACCACTGTATTCCCAGTGCCTAGAAGCATCTATCATGCCCAAAATGTAGTAGGTGCTCAGAAATATTTGTTCCCACATTTTCTTCTGTGCCTGAGCAGTGAAGGTAGGAACAAAAGGAGGGACCAGAGTTGGCTGGAGACTATGTTATTCCGTTCAGCAGCACTCCACTTACACAGAGAACAAAGAGCATCAGTCAAAGCAGACCACAGTGTCTGGGAGCTGGCGAGAGTTCCAGAGCATAGAACATAAGCAGCAAAAGAGGAGAGAATGAAAGAGAAGCCTGGAGAAGCAAGATTTGAGGGCAGACATCACCATACTGAACAAAGCTCTCTTTGCTTCATGTCAGCCTAGAGCACTGGGCCCCCAGCCACCTGCACTGTGGCCGAATGTAGTCAGTTCTGAGAGTTACCTCACTGGCTAAGTCGGTGTTATCTGTGGTTATGGCATCTAATGTGTCTTTGAAGTGGCTACTTTGCTCTGTGGTATTTGTCGCATTATCTCAGCCTTCTTCCTCCCAGTTTCACATAGAAAAGTTAGCTCTGACTTTTTTGAAATAGTGTAGAGAGAGAGGAAAAAGGAGTTAGACTGGGAAAGTGATGCACATCCCAGTGGAGAGTCGTCTAGGCAACAGAGCTTTAGACTCTTAGACTTTGGTCTTCCGACTGGACATCACTGGCTTGCATTTGGGGGATGATCCTGCTGACTTTTCCTCTATTCACAGTCCTGGTAAACTTTTCTTTAGGCTCCTTAAATACCCAATTTTCCCCATCCCACAGCATCTGTTTCAAGGAAGGCTGCTGCCAGCTTATAAAGTGTGTATATTCTAAAAGGATACCCCTTCCATGTGGACACACTCCACCAGCATATGGATTGGTGGGAATCTATTGAGTTCATACAAAGAAAAGACATCCTTCCTGCAGGACTGGAATTCTGACCTACCCGCCTCCTTGGCTGGGCACCTTTGCTCAGTATATAAACTCATATCCACACTAGGCCGTACAGGGGGCCATATACGGTGACCCAGTCTTGAAGTTCTTTCTTGCCTTCATCTACACATTTGAAGTACTTAAAGAGGAAAACTCTAAACCATCTGAAGCGAAGGGGGGATATTGAATGGGGTTGTTCAAAAAGTTTCCTACAATCTGTATTTCTTGCCAGAGGGGGAAGATCAGATTCAGTCTGGAAGTAATTCTTGCTACCAAAAGGAGCCAGTTCCAACCCAGCCCACCATAGAGGCAGCTGAGCAGAGGCAAGCAGATGCTAATGATGGAGCAGAAGAACACATTGCCAGGAGAGAAAGGAGCCATTTGTAGGTTATAAATAACTGACAGTAGGCATTTTGCAGGACACGTTGGAAAACCCAACTTCCCTAGATATTGATTAATATGGTCTATGTTATTTCAAATCGGAACTTTGAGAGATTACAGATATAGAGGTTGAGAATTCTCTGCCATTAGCAACAAAAGCCTCAATACAAGAAACAATACTGGAACCCAGAGCAGTAGGAGCCAAGAATTAGGTGGAAGAGAAGAAGCAGATCAGCTAGCATAACATAAAGTCAACCAACTCATCAGTCCCTTACTGTGGAAGGAGTGGAAGTCAACGGCAGAACCAAGGTGCAATTTTCCCAAGTTCACAGTACAGTAAATTTGACGTAGTTCATAACGTGAGACTCAGCCATTCTCAATTAACCTCGGTCTTACCTTTATTGAAGTCTAAACAAAAGAACAACTCCAAGGATCTTCATAAGCAGAATCTGACTGGGAGAAGAGCCACACTTAACCACTGCTGACAGGATCCTGGTGTCCAGAGGGGGCAGGGCAAGTAACCCAGCCTCCCTCAGGGAATGCTGCCTCAGCCAGCCTTCTCCCAGTCCACAAGGGCTGCACGTTAAAATGACATGATGTATGGCTGCTGGCCAGCCTGGCTTTCTTGTAGCCATCTGTGTGACAGAGTTGCCACCAAGTTGCCTTGTGTCCACCACCTCATGGCGTCAATAACCTAACCCAGTCCTTCCTGTGCCTTGCAGCTGGCCTCGGGCACCCCCGAGAGCCCCAGCGCTGCCACTGAGCCAGGTCGCCAGGGCAGGTTTGTCTGCCTTGTCTCCATGCTCTACTGTCTACGTGGGGTTAGGGTGGGAAGAAGGCAGGGACTCAAAAATTCTAAGTAAAAACGATTTCGATTCTAGGAAGGGAGAAGGCAAAACCAACTTTCCGCAATTTTTTTTTTCCTACTGATAAAATTTGTCTTCAGCTGTCTACTTCTCACCGTTCTTTCAATGCCCTGCTTCCTCCAGCCTGCCAATACACACTCCCTTTCATGCTCATCTCCACAAACCACTCATGACTACCCAGAACCCCTGGTTTTGGCTGGTTTATATTCGTAGGGTTCCATGTCTTTGAATTATTCTTTATCTCCATTCCATTTTCTTATGCTAGGTGTGGGGAAAGCAATCTGATTAAACTCTAAAACTCTCACCGTTGTGATTGGAGAGATTGTATTTCAACTAGTCATAAGCCCTCCTTCTCTGCCAGGAGCATGAAGGGCTTTTGTGATGGCTGTGGCAACACTTTTGCACTTTGTACAATGCTAGGCATGGCATTACTGTGTTATTTTTTGTGTATGTTGTCAAAAATAATTCTTTTTTTACACTAGACTTGTAGTCTTGCTTCTCACTACTTCTTCTTCCCTTCTTCTCCCCTCTTCTTCCTACCTCTGAGTGTTCCTTTTCTGAAATAAATTACTCCATATAGATTTTTCTTTTGACATTTATTCTACTAGAGAGGGATCACTGTCATTTTTGACTTCCAAAGTTTCCTAGAATTAGGTGCTTGGACCAATTACTGCCTCTACCTCCGTCCTTTTTTGTTTGTTTGTTTCAAATGATTGAATGGCTTAGCCCTAGTTTTCTGGCTTCTTCTTTTTCTTCTTTTAATGTTTAAAAAATGCGCAGAAAATGCATACCATAAAATTTACATCTTAACTATTTTTAAGTGTACAGGTCAGTAGTGTCAACTGTATTCTCATGTTGTGCGACAGCTCCCTAGAGCTTCTTCATCTTGCAACACTGAAAATCTATACCCATTAAACAACAACTCTGCCATCTTCCCCTCACTTCAGCCCCTACAACCACCATTCTACTTTCTGTTCATATGAGTTCGACTACTTTAGATATCTCATATAAGTGGGCTCATACAGTATTTGCCTTTCTGTGACTGGCTTATTTTACTTAGTATAATATCTGCAAGATTCATTTGTGTTATAGCATGGGACAGGATTTCTTTCCTTTTTATGGCTGAATAATATTCCATTATGTGTATATACCACATTTTCTTTATCCAGTCATCCATCAGTGGACACTTGGGGTGCTTCTACCTGTTGGCTGTTGTGAATAATGCTGCTGTGAACATGGGTGTGCAATCTGACACTTTCTTACACTACAAGTACATTAAAAATATCCAGAAAGCAAAAAAGAACTGAAAGGAAAAAGCTCCACTTTGCCACAATGGCAAAAAATCTGCTGGCTACTTTGTCACTCACTCTGGAGCTGCTTGCTAGTGTGAAAGTTATTTTGCATAAAATTATCTATTAACTCAAAGCTTTCAACTCTATTTAAAGCTCCACTTTAAAGTTTGGCTTTTTTTTTTAGTCCTTCAGAAGATTTTATTATCTGAAAGCACTCAGAAATATCTCCATTCATGTAGGATCTCTAGAATACTTTATTCTTGAACAAGGATATCCTATAATTCACACTAATATGCGAGCTACCATTGAACACTCTCCCTACCAGCTTTAGCTTTTAAAACCAATATAGCTTTCCTTGGTGGAATTGAAAGTAGGTATTGAGAAGGTATTTGTGGGAAGAAGTCGTCCCTTAAATCAATAATTCCCAACCATTTCCCCAGTAGGCCACACAAGCAAGAAGCTCTCCCATGGCCAACACAGGGTAAGGACAAAACCATGCCTGCTGGCTTCAGCTTCACCTCTCTCCCACTCAAGGAAGCAAGAAATACAGGCAAATGCCATGGGTGTCATTACAGGGATAACCTTGAATTTTCTCTGCTTTATGTTTTTAAAAAGGTAAATCATTTGCAAACTCCAGTATTTTAACTATTGATAAAACAAATCACTTGCAAGACACTTTGCAAATGATTTACCACACCAGTGTGAACATACTGTGGTTGAGAACTTTTGTCTTAAATGGTGATGCTCGGCTCATTCCACATATTGTGTATTCAGCCTTGGGAGGGGTAACCAGAGGCATGTTTGTGGTTCCCCAGTTCCTTCCTTCCAAGTGGGGAAAGGCAGAGGAAGAGGAATGGAGAACGCAGCAAGTTCCTTGAGATTCCAGGGGTCTTGAACTTACTGTCAGGCTCCCTGCAACCTCCCCTATTTTGGAGGTTCTAGATGTTAGGTCCGAGTATTTGCAGTTGGGATAACGGAGCTCCCAGTGATGCTGGGACAGATTAGTTAGTAGAGTTTAGGGATTAAAATATGCATGTTGGAGGCAGACAATGTGGCTTCAAGTCCAAGCTCTGTGACTTCCTGGTTTTGTGAACTTAGGCGAGTTAGTTAACCAATCTGATCCTCTATTTTCTCTTCTGTAAAATGGTCTTAAAAACAATGTATTTGAGGAAATATGATATTTCCACCTGTCTAGAATTCCTTCTTTACTCTTTTTTCCTGCAGAGGTTGACGAAAATAATCCATAACCAATCTATAAATGAAAATTTGGGTGAGTTTATTCTGAGCTAAAATGTGAGGACCATGGCCTGGGGCCTTTCTTCCTGAAGGAAGAAAGGGCGCCAAAGAAGTGGGGTGTACAGAAAGGTTATATACCCCCAAACAGGATGTTTCGTATAGGATTGAAATGTCCCTTTTACAATAGTCCTGGGACTGCTCTGTCGGCACAGCGATTGATGGACACAGCAGGTAGGTCTGCTGTCTCGGTGGACACAGCAGGGTGGCAGGTCTGTTGTCTCAAGCTGGGTGGTCACAGGTGAGCTGGGTGGTCAAAGGTGAGTGCAGCAATCAGTTCCTAGCCTAAGGAAAGATGCTTATCCTTGAGGAAATGCCAATGTGGGGGGAAGTTGCACCTTTATCTTAAGGGCCTTTGTTCTTGTCTTTGGAACATAGCAAATGTTTAAAGCAGATACACAATGCATGCTCAATGGCCATGTCAAGCCCTTTTGGAATAACAAAGTCAGGCCAAATTAGATTTACACCAAATGGCTTCCTCATATACTCCAATATATCCTATTGCTTGCCATTTCTATTTGTCATAGGTAACCTATTCCATGGGTTCAAGTGGGGCTGACCTCAAGTCCATCCTCCCAGTCACAGGAGAGGCATGTGACCCAGGTCTGTCCACTCAGAAAATTTCATCCCTCTGGCCACAGAGTTTAATTTAAGGAGGAGCATATGACTCAAACTGGCCAATCAGATCTTTCTGGCTAGGCTATTGAGAAAGACAGATTTTCTGCTGGAGCTGCTAACTGGGAGGATAGGAGTATGGGGTTGTGGTAGCCATCTATCCTACCATGTGGGTATGTGCTGTCCAAAGAATGAAGCAGAGAAGGAATAAGCAGAGGTTAAAAAAGAGAGAGCCCTAATGAAATTACTTGATTTCTGGTTTCAGTTTGTTACCGCCCAAGGGGGGTCCTCTGCTCACTGTGAGACATGCCAATAGTCAAGGAAGCAAGGTGGTAGTGACATGGGTTCGGCGAGCTGAGTCGTCGAAAAAAAAGATTTCTTGGACTCTCAAGGTCTGGCAGTAGTGCCCTTTTATTCAGAGAAGAGCATGGAGTAGCATGGGGACAGGACCCATGGGCAGTGAGAGCTGCAGTGTGTTGAGGGTTAGAGCTAAATTTATAAAGGCATAGGTATGTGAATTATTTCTTTACAAGACAAAGGAAAGATCATGAAAAAACTTAAAATGGTAGGAGTGTAGGCGGGGTCTGGTCATTGGGTGGTCCTATAACTTTGGATACAAATCAGGTTGGATCGGGTCAGGATGTCTTATGCTTCGTGGAGAATGATATAGATCAGTGTGTAGGGTAGGACACCTTGGACTTCTCTCCTCATAGTAGGAGAGAAAGGACTTTATTACAGCTTGCAAGCAAGAGGGAAGATGGCTGACTCATGTCCAAAAGAACCCCCTCACAGAACAAAGACTACAGGCCAGTTATATATAGGATTATTCTCCAGGTGGGGGAGGCCGGCTGGTCTCTGGGTGGAGGCAGACATCTGGTCCCAGTTCCTTTATAGTCCTTTGTTTTACTGGATATGCATCAGAGAATGGAGCAACTGCCCTATACCTTGATCTTTCAGCTGTCATTGTGATGGTCATCAGCATAGGCTCTCTGCCCGGGGTCATCACATTCCTAAGGAACACAAAAGAACGAAGTTGTCATCCTAAAGCAGCTGGGAGGGGCCACAAAATCTACAGAGCCTGTCTGGGCTAGTTAGCCAGAGATCACTTAAAGTTACAATATGATTTCCTTTCTACAACATGGCTTCTCTTATGTCAACCTTATGTTGAGCTGGTATCAAGCTGTGTCTGAAAACAGATGCATCCCTGGATTTTCCAGTTATCTGAACCAATAAATTCCCTTGTTTAAACTAGTCTAAGTTGGGTTTCTGACAGTTGTAACCAGAATTCTTGACTAGTATGTTACTTCAAGGTTGTTGAGGGAATAATGCCTGTAAAGGGATTTATGGCTGGGTCATGGTGTCCCATCCTCCTCCTCTACGACAAGGTTGGGGCAGGCTGGGCCTCAGTCATCAGTCCTAAGGCACGTAGAAGCCAGAGAACTTCCCCTCCTGTGTGTGTGTGTTGGGGGTAGGGGGTGGGCGGGTAGGGGCAGAGCCCACAGATGACGCTTTCCTCTCTTTCCTTGCTCCATCAATGAGCATGTGACCCCAGAAATACTTGTTCTGGAGGGAAAAGTACAACTAAGTATAGCTCTTTGAATGAATTGCTGACCATTTATTTATATAGCTCAGTAACAACTACGGGCATCCCACATCTGTTCTGGGTTGATTTGTTTATAAGTTTTACGTGATTTTTATATTAAACCTCATTTGTGAAACTGTAGAACATTAGAGCTGGGAGGTACCCTACATAAGGAAATGTCTGGATTGAGCCCTTCAGTCTCATCCTCTGGGGACAGAAGGAGCACTGGGTCAATGACCAGCCTCAGGGCCCACAGCCAACTGGCCAAGGCAGGTCTATATCTAGTCTCCTGATTCCCAATTCACTTTGCCATTCAGCTCCACAGTCAGAGTTTGCATTTTTAGCTTAGTCATCTGTTTTGCCCTAAGCACAAACAAAAAATTTGGCCCAAATCCTCAATTCCCTTCCTTCCTAAGCATCTCTCCCATTGTCTAGGCAATGTAAATGAATATTCCACAATCAGAGATAGTTTCCTTGCTCTTTCCCCGCATTCTCACACTTTTTGGAGAGGTAACAGAGTGGACACTTAGTGAGGATAGGTTTATTAGACATCTTCTCTGAAGTTGCCTGGAGGGGGGTGGGAGGAGTGATTCTGAAGAAGGAAATAGGCAGAGAAGGAGGGGAGCTCACGGAAGGCAGGCATTGTCAGCTCTGTCTTTGGGCCAGCAGAGAGAAGCCAGGCACTGCCTCTCATGCTCTTAAGTGATACCAGTTCAACATGAGGTTGACATAAGGGAAGCCATACTGTAGAAAGGAAACCATATTGTAGCTTTAAATGATCTCTGACTAACTAGCCCAGACAGGCTCTATAGATTTTGTGGCCCCTCTCAGCTGCTTTAAAATGATAACTTTGTTCTTTTGTGTTCCTTAGGAATGTGATGACCCTGGGCAGAGAGCCTATGCTGATGACCATCACAATGACAGCTGAAAGATCAAGGTATAGGGCAGTTGCTCCATTCTCTGATGCATATCCAGTAAAACAAAGGACTATAAAGGAACTGGGACCAGATGTCTGCCTCCACCCAGAGACCAGCTGCCTCCCCCACCTGGAGAATAGCCCCATATATAACTGGCCTGTAGTCTTTGTTCTGTGAGATGGTTCTTTTGGACATGAGTCGGCCATCTTCCCTCTTGCTACCAAGCTTTAATAAAGGACTTAATAAAGTCCTTTCTCTCCTACCACCTTACCTCTTGACTATTGGCATATCGTGTGGTGAGCAGACAACCCTCCTTGGGCAGTAACATAAGGATTTGGCACCAGCCGAGCCTCCAGTGGAGCCTCTCTCTCTAGCTAGAGGAAATCCTCAGTTCCACAGTGCACTCTTATCAGCTCCAAGGCACCTCTCTGAAAGGATTCTGCCCTCAAAACTGAGCCGGGCCTCTTCTCAGACACACATCCAGCCCCCTTCCCTCTCACAGAGCGCCCAGCTGGTGTTGCAACCCCCTAGGGTCTGCTTCACTCCTGGGTGAGGTTGAGTGCTACCTGGGTGAGGTTGAGTGCTACCTGGGCCCAGGTATTCTGAGCAGCATGGCCAAGTGCAACCTGCTCCCAACTCCTTCCTTCCCTCTCCCCAGTCTCTCCCCTTCCTTTCTTCTCTGTCCTTCTCTCTCCATCATTCTCTAGCTCAATCCCTCTCCACCTGCCCCCACTCCTTGGCTTTCCCTTTCTCCCTCTCCCACTCTCCCCTGCTCTCTACCCATCTCATCCTTCTTACCTGGTCCAGTTGGCCCATTTTTCCTGGGAAGTTGAGTCCTAGATGTGGAGGCTAATGTTCTGAAGTCAGAATTTCCCAAAACATGATCCAATAACCAGCAATTCCAACAGTTGTTAATATAGATTTTATGTGTTTAAGAAGATTTCTGTGGACCAATCAAGAGTTAATCAAGTTTAATGGGTAAGAATTACCCATTGGATGTGCAAGAACTGTCGAGTTACCTTTTTTCTTAAAATCAAATGACTCTGAACCTAAGCCTCCAACCCACAAAGTTAATGGAAAATTCACCCTATGGTCAGTGAGAGTTCCTCCTGCTCCTGCTGTAGGGGAGGAAGACATTTCCTCTACCCTCTCTGGGTTCATCTGGCCGGAGAACAAATTAAATTCACATGAGACAGAATAACAGGAGAAAATTAAACAAAGCTTTATCTAAAATCTGAGGACCATGGTCCGGGGCCTTTCTTCCTGAAAGAAGAAAGGGCACCGAAGAAGTGGGGTGCACAGAGTGGTTATGTACCCCCAACAGGATGTTTCACATAGGATTGAAATGTCCCTTTTACAATAGTCGCGAGACTGCTCTGTCAGCACAGCGATTGATGGAAACAGCAGGTAGGTCTGCTGTCTCAGTGAACACAGCAGGGTGGCAGGTCTGTTGTCTCAAGCTGGGTGGTCACAGGTGAGCTGGGTGGTCAAAGGTGAGTGCAGCAATCAGTTCCTAGCCCAAGGAAAGATGCTCATCCCTAAGGAAATGCCAATGGAGGGGGGACGGGGAGTTGCACCTTTATCTTAAGGGCATTTGTTCTTGCCATAGTAAATGTTTAAAGCAGATATACAGTGTGTGCTCAATGGCCACAGTCAGGCCCTTCTGGAAAAAAGCAAAGTCAGGCTGAGTTAGGTTTACACCAAAGGGCTTCCTCACGTACTCCAATATATACTATTGCTTGCCATTTCTATTTGTCAATGTATACATGGAGAGGCTCAGGCAAGCTGAGCAACTGGCCAAAATGGCTGAAACCACCACATTAAGTATCATATCCAGCTGAAGACAAAGGAGGATGTTGGGGGTGGGCGGAGTCAGTTACAGGAGGTTACCAGACTAGCACGATAAACAAATACAGATTTAAGTCCTTGCCTTCCCCATTGATTAAGAGTTTCTAGAGATAAGGTCATCTCCCCTTCTTCCTGGTACAGAGAGGGAGATGTCTTTGCAGATGGAGATCTCCTTTACAATGTAAATGTTTCTTAACAAAAGGCAAGCAAGTTCCACTCCTCAGAGCCTCCCTCCCTGTCCCAGTTTATCAAAGCAACTAGCCCCAAAGAATCCCCATGTCAAAGGCATATTTTGGGGTGGCCAATGCCAGTCCCCCACACTGCTCTCCCCCCTCAGGGTTATGGCGATGTCCTGAGGTATGAGATATGACACAGAGCAGGACTCTCTGGCCTCAAGATGGGCTGTTGGTGCAGATGTCCATGGCCATGTGAGGGACACTTGTTCTGCTGTACCTGTGCCAGGCTTGGGCATGGGGCACTTAACCGAGGCCAGAGCCTCAGTGCCTGGTGCTGGATTCCCCACAAGCCCCTATCAGGTCCTCACAGCTCCCATCGGGCCTTGGGGCCTATTTCTCCCAGAACCACACCAGCCCCAACCTGTATTCCCTTTCTGTCTTCAAGAATTTCTAGCTCCTCTCTCTGCCTTGTCTCCTATCCCTCTCTCCACCAGGCACAAGCACTTGCCTTTTCCCCCACCTCTGGGAGGGTCCAGCAGAATTTCTCCCAATCACAGGCAGGAAAGCATGTGTCAACAAGAGGCTACTGAGTATACAGAGCAAATCTCCCCTCAGTCAAGAGGACACAAAAGGCTGGTTACTTTCTCAGGGAGATGGGGTTGGGGCAAGAAAAATGGAGTGGGAACAAAATGCAAAACATTATTTCAATACATTGCGCTGTCATGCAAGGAGAGAGTGGTCCCTTCTCGGAGAACTTCTCAGGGCTGCTGTGCATTGTGGGCCTCAGGAGGCAGACAGAAAGCAAAGCCTCTCCTATGCGTATTTCACCTAGAAACCCTCTCTGCCAGGTGTCTCAGGGACTGGTTCCATGCAACATACCTTTGGATAGCATTAGAAAGTAGCAGTTAAGGGTTCCTAACTCTGGCCTTTGACATTCAGCGCGGACCAGTCTGTGACATTATCACAGAAAGTCACCGAAGTGTAGTGGGAAGGTGTGGGCTGAGGGTTCAAATCCTGGCTCTGCCACTTTCACACTATTATCTAGGGCAACTTAGCTTCTCCAAAGCTCAGTTTTCTCATCTGCAAAATGGAGCTAGTAATAATACTTACCTAATAGGACAGGGTGAAGATTATATGAGGTAAAGCACACGAAGCATCTGGAACCACTTCTAGAATGTCACAGATAGACAATAGTGGTAGTGGCAGCGTCCTTGTAAGCATCATTGAGGGCCCGCCTGAACCTGAGGTGCCTGTGAGCAGCAGAGTGTCCCATCTAAGTGGACTTTGGAGAGGTTTACCTGGCAGAGCTGAGACGTACAAAAAGGGACCAGGGCCTAGAAGTCAGACCAGTTGGAGGGAGAATGAGGGAGCAGGCGGAGTGAGACCCTTTCCAGCATAGCTCCTCTATGTGGCGCCTTCTCCACAATTTGAAGTAGTGTGTTAACAAGGCTGCTCCTAAGACTGTGATTAAAAGAAAAGGAGCCTTAGAGATCTTGGAGTGAATGCAAGACTTGAGACACTGACCCATCAACTTACAGCCCAGGACCCAATCGCCATCTTTTTTGTTCTGCTGTTGGAACGTGGCTTCACCACTGTGAGGAGGCCATTGAAGCCCCCTACAAGGACTCGAATTAGGACAGTGTCAGGAGAAACAGGAGAGCAGGGAGAAATGTCCCTGATACCATGGAATGAGAGCCTCCCCATCACCTTGCCCTGCCTGCTGGCCTGCGCGGCTCCTCGATATGCAGGGCGTAGAGGCATCCATCGGGCTAAGGCTTCCTCCCCCTGGGCCTCGCAGGTAGCTCCTGGCGGTGGGAACTGAACTGAGACATGGTTCAAGGCTGGTGTCCGCAGGGATGGGGATCTCATTCATTGCTGTATCCTTTACTCCTAGCACAGGGCTTGGCGCTTCTGTAGCTCCTCAGTAATTGGGTGCTAAATGAACAGCAGATTCCCTGTTTCTTCATGGCTCTTGACCCAAGGGCACAGGACAGGAAAGGTTGTGCACGCTTGAGACCACACGGCTCCCACTGTCCCTCCCACCTTCTCCACAGCTGGCTAAGGGGCCTGGGAAGAGGCGAGACCGGTGAACCAAGGCGAGAGTGTCACTCCTGCCCTCTTCCCACCCCCACCTCCCCGGCTCTAGCTCTGTCCCCTTGGTTTCTTCACAGCCAAGGTTAAGGGCAGCATGAAGGGAATCCTGCCCTGAGACCCAGAGAAGTGAATGAACTCAGGAAAGCACCCGGGGTTGGTGCCAGAGCAAGGAGAACCCAGACCTTCTGACTCCTACCTAAGTGCTTTCCCCCTGCAGGGACCTGTGTGGTCTAGAATCTTTTTACCTGAACTCTGTCTGCAGAAGTGACGAGGCCCCAGGGAGTCAGCCTCTCCTCTGTCTGGGCAGCACGGAACTTCCAGGAATCGAGGTTCTGGTGATTCAAGCCTCCTGGTGCTCTGAAGCATCTTGGTGCAGCTCTGTCCACAGGGCCTTGCTCACTGGATGGCAGGACCATGTCTGCCCACTAACCCTCCTCCCCTGCACCTCCAGCTCCCTTCCCTCATCTTTACCTTTAAGAAAGCACGCAGCTCCACTCCTGCTGGACTGGACTGGGGCCCTGTCTCAGAAGTCTCCACTCTTAGAGCTGGAAGGAGCCTCAGAAATCATCCAGTCCAGTGTCCATGGAGGAAACTGAGGCCAGAGAGACCAGTCTAAGGCCACACAGTTGGGGAGCAGCTGGCTGAGATGAGAACCCAGCACTCTGGCCCCTGGTCTTCAGGTCCTTCGGTCCCCATCCCAGGACTTGAGAATGAAGACCCAGCACACTCTAGCTGGGGCCCTCTGAGTGGGGCCTATGTACCAATTGGCTTCAGAATCTCCTGGGAAACTAACACGGAGGTTTCTGAGGCCTGCCCCCGACAGACTAGATCAGAATCAGTGTGCGGGCCAGGAGTCTGCTTCTGAGGCACCACTTCCTTTGAGGACCACTGAGACTTATGCTACAATCAGTTGTGAAGGGTGTTATAAATAATTTGTTACTAATAATACTTAAAGCACCCAATTTGGGGAATTATGTACTTTTTGAATAGAACAGATACAATAGCATGGCTCTCACACCCTTGCATGATGATTAGCTTCTGGGACCAGCAGAGAAGGTTACGGAGTTCCAGCTAAACTTCATGGGAGCATGTGCCCTCGAGCTGGCATTTTTCTGAGTGTTAGCGACCAGACCCTTTATTTGTGTTTGGGCCTCCCCTAAATGGATATCTGTGGGGAGAGACTCGAGCGTGCCAGCCTTGGAGACAGGCAGAGCTGGCTTTGAATCCAAGTGCCACCGTTCACCCGCTGTTCCTCAAACCCCTTGACTTCTCTGGGTTTCAGTGTCCTCATATGTAAATTGGGAATAATAGTTCCTACCCCTGAAGGTGGCTGTGAAGATTAAATTAAAGCATCCTGATGTATGTGCATTGGAACAAAATGAATGCACGGAGGGCCACAGCTCCCCGCAGCCTGCAGTAGGGCATCTGGGCATTGCCTCCTGGCGCATTCCCCTTCCCCACTCAGGGGTGAAAGGACCCCCACGGTTGGATTCTTGAAGAGCTGCACTCCCCAGGGGACTGTGCTTAACACTGTGCCTCCTCCTGAGTGACGCCTCAATAAACAGAAGCAACCATGTTGTTCTCAGCAACTGCCATCTTTACTACCTCTCGCCTTCTCTCCGTGGCCTTTTGGGACTGTGGCTGAAGCTGGAATCTTCTTTTCTCCTCCCCTCTTCGATCACAGAGCTTCTATCCCAGCCCTGAATCCACTTTAGCGTGAACAGAAGTAGAGCAGGACATCAGTTAGCTTTGGAAAAACAAGACACACTCCTGGCTCTTGAGACGCTTCCAGCAAAAGAGAGAAGGAATGTTAAGCCCAATCATTTGGTGCATGATTGCTTTAATGCAATTCCACTTCCCTCTCTGATACGTTACCCTCTCCTGTCTGGGATGGAGGGCAAGGAGACAGCAAGGAGTGGCTTATTTGAGGATTCCAGTGGGCTGGCAAATTTGATTCCCACACAAACGCTTCTCCCTCACCTTACTCACAGTGTGGTGACCTCCCGATCTAAGCCACTTAATGGGCTGCTCTGTTGCAGTTTCAATGTATCAATAGGCAAGCATTCACCAATAAGACATGCAGCAAGAAGCTAATTTTCTGACTCACTGCACATCGGCCTCATTAAGGCCTGTAATACATGTGACATCTCGAGAGGAAACAACCTCCAGGCTGGGAGGCCTTTCCCAGCGTGTCACCTCCTCATAAATAATGGGTGGAGGCCCAGTGGGGGTCACTCTCCCTGGTAACCCACTTCCCAATTTCACTCAATGCACAATGAAGAAACAAATTCTAAACAAGCCAAGAAACGGAAATAATGAGAGATATCAGTCTCGGATCGATCCTCCTCAGAGCACCTGGGACAAGAGAGGGGACAATGGCTCTGCAGGGACCAAGAGATTCAGGAGCGGCTGGTCATATGTGAGCTCCTGGCATTGGTTTCTGATTGCAGACCCCAGAGCGAAGGCTTTTAAATGGTGTCTGCTCCCTCTGGTTTGCGACGGTGCCTCTGACTCCGGGGACTGTGGCCCTCTCTCCACCTGTCAGCAAAGGCGCGTTAGTGCTTGCGAGGCTCACAGCAAAGGCGGCTCTAGTTGCAATCTGTAGGAATCAGGCTGCCTTTAATTATCCAACCCTTGGGGATGGGGTCCTGGGGGCATGCACAATCTTTTAAACCACAGTTTATGCAGAGATGACTGGATGTCTGCCGAAGGCCTGTGAGATGATTAAAAACAATTTTGTGGGAGGGGGTGGTGGTTGGGATGGGGTTAAAGAAGTGTTGAGTTTCTAATCAGTCTTAGCTTGTTAACTTTTTTTAATCCCTTGGATGGACACAGACTTCTACGTAGAGGCAACTCAGATGCACACTTGGTAACCACAGGTAGCTGGACTCAGACTGAAATCTTGACCTGACCTGTGCGTGAACAGGAGAGAGTCCCATCCCCTTCCAGTCGGTGAGAGCTTCACACGGGGCTCAGATTGGGCTGTGCTTTCTCTGTTGACATTTCCTCTTCCAAGAACTGACTGTGGCTGAGCTGGCCCAGCCTTCTCCTGCTGTGCCTGGAGGAAGAGTGGGGGACACCTTCCAGGGGAGCCGCAGCCCCCATCCCATCACCCCTTCACCTCCTCTAACGTGCCACAAATGCCCTCTGGAGACGCTGGCATTTTGTCCTCTCAGCAGCCTCCCTCAGGTTACAACCACAGGACCCCAGGACAACCTGACTGCCCCTTAAGCTTCTAAGCGGGTTAGGTATCTCTCCTCTGTGTTTCCTTGGCACCCTGGGTTCACTCTCAATGGTTTTATTTAACAAACACTCATATAGTGCTTGCTAGCACTTTTAGGAATACTCACTGAATCCTCATAACCCATATAATTACCAATAAGGTAATTACTATTGTATGCCTATTTTATAGATGAGAAAACAAAAGCACAGAAAGGCTGGGCAACTTGCTAAAAGTCACACAGCATGTAAGTGGCAGGGCTAGAATTCAAACGTAATCTGGTTGCAGATTCTGGGCTCTTCACCACTCTGTTAAACTCTATCTACCGTGCCTCCAAATGCTTTGTTGAATAGTCTATTTAGGGGCCAGCCTGGTGGCACAGCAGTTAAGTTCGCACATTCTGCTTCTCGGAGGCCCGGGGTTCGCTGGTTCGGATCCCGGGTGCAGACATGGCACCGCTTGGCAAGCCATGCTGCGGCAGGCGTCCCACATGTAAAGTAGAGGAAGATGGGCATGGATGTTAGCTCAGGGTCAGTCTTCCTCAGTCAAAAGAGGAGATTTGGCAGCAGTTAGCTCAGGGCTGATCTCCCTCAAAAAAAAAAAAAGAATAGTCTGTTTACTTACAAGCCCTTTTCCCTCAGCAGCCTGTGAGTTCTGTGAGGGCTGGAATTATTGCCAGGCACACAGTCGACGGTCCAAAAGCTTCTGGGAATAACATGCCCTGCGAGCAGTCCTGCCTTGGGTCAAGGAGGAGAATACAACAGCCAGGAGTTTTCTTCTGGTGCCAAGAAGGGGGCTGTCACGGCTTGCATTGTGTCCCTGCGCCCCCAAGTTCATACGCTGGAGTCCTAACTCCCGGTACCTCAGAATGTGACTTTATTTGAAAATAGCCCTTTATAGAGGTAATCGGGTTAAAATGAGGTCACTAGGGTGGGCTCTAATCCAACGTGACTGGCGTCCTTATACAAAGGACACAGAGACACTCAGAGGGAAGACGATGTGAAGAGACGGAGAGAGAAGACAGCCCTTTACAGGCCAAGAGGAGAGGCCTGGGACAGCTCACGCCCTCACAGCCTGTAGAGGGAACCAACCTACAGACACTGGATTTGGGACTTCCAGCCTCCAGAACTGTAAGGTAATAAATTCCGTTGTTTAAGCCACCCAGTCTGTGATGGCTTGTTATGGCAGCCTGGCAAACTAACACGGGCGCTTCAAACGGGAGTGGAGGGCAACAGCCCCCAGGATCAGCAGGGTGACCTGGCGGGGCGACTATCCTCCCTGTCTTGTGCTTCCCCCGCTCGTGAGGCTCAGCCTGGACCCTGTTCAGGCAGAAAGAACACGGGGACTCCTGGTTGCCCCCATCGTCAGTCCTGCTGCTGGTCTTGCCCTGTCCAAGTGCCTCAGCCCCCAGGAACTGGACTCTTACCAGAAAACATGCTGTCCTGCAAAGAGTACCAGCATGAGACCACTCTGGGTTCAAACCCCAGAGCCAGCACTTACTTTCTGTGCCAACGTGGGGCAAGTTTTCTAACCAAGCTGAATCTCAATTTCTTATCTGAAAAATGGAGATAACACTACTCATCTGTGCTGGTTTTGACTGTTCATTCCTATCAGCACTTTGGTTTCCTTTGAGGGAATTAACTATTTCCTACTGGGTACAGTTTTGACGGGATTGTAAATAGAGGTCTTGCCAAGGAGGACATGACCCCACGTGAGCCCAAACGGACTCTCTTTTCCTGGACTTTGAATTTGGAATAGCATGACGCACGAATGGAAACACCACTGGATGGCAGGCACACAGGCCTGCCTGTTCCCTCTGTCTTGTCTGAGCCCTGTCTGGATGCTGGGACTCTGAGTCTGCCTTTCTCCGCCTGCCCGGTCGGCGCCTCTGCAGCTTGACCTTAGCTTACTTTGCAGTGGGCCTCTTTGGTGTGTTAGGCCTGACACCTTGGCCTGCAGTGGACCAGCCCTGCTTTTTATCTGCACGACTACCCCTCAGAAGTGACTGTTGCTGCAGCTGGTTTATACTGCTCTTCTCCTTCTGTACCCAGTGTCCTGTTTAGGCCCCTTTTGTCCTCTCCTCTAGCCAGTGTCCTGCTGTGTTCTCTGAGCTCCAGTGGACCACTCATGGAGGGGGTCCAGAGGCCAGGGGAGAGGCTGAGCAGGGGAATCTGTTGGTGTCACTTTCATCTGTCTTATATTTCAATTTATACATAAGACTTCAGTTAAGAGAAAAAAGCTCTTTTACTTTTAAAAAATCTTGAAAACCATCATCTTAGATCTTTCTGAAACCATCAGCTTATTGCTGTATCGCTCTAGCATTCAAGCTCCTGTTTGATCAGAACTCAGTTATCCACTCACTCAACATTTACTTAGTGCCTACTCCGTACCAGGCACTGTGCGGGATGCTGGGGATCCCAGGTCAGGAGACACAGCCTCTGTCCTCCAAAAGCTCATGAGCTAGAGCAGTGCCCTGAAATTTAATGTTCACACGTCACCTGGGGATCTTGTAAAAATGCGGACTTCGATTCTGTAGCTCTGAGTTAGGGCCTGAAAGTCCACATTTCTAACAAGTTCTCAGATGGTGGAATCAGGAGCCCAGTGCTCCCTCATGCCCTCTGGGATGCTTCTAAAAATCCTAATGCATAGGCCGTGATGAAATCAGCGTCTGTAATTTTTAAACACTCTTAGTGACTCCAATGTGTAGGCAAGGCTAAGAACCACTCATCTTAGGGAGAGTCAGATTGTCTTAGTTTTCTACGGCTTCTGTAACAAATTGCCACAAACTTAGTTATTTAAAACAACACACATTTATTATCTTATAGTTCTGGAGGTGAGACGTTCAAAACAAATCTCACTAAATCAATCACACCAAAACCAAGGTGTTGGCAGGGCCACCTTCCTTTCTGGAGACCCTGAGGGAGGCTTTGGCTCATGATCCCTTCTGTTGGCTTTGATCGGGTCTCTCTCACACTGCACCTCTCTGACTCTCCTGCCTCTTTATTTTTTTTTGAGGAAGATTAGCCCTGAGCTAACATCTGCTGCCAAACCTCCTCTTTTTACTGAGGAAGACTGGCTCTGAGCTAGCATGTGTGCCCATCTTCCTCTACTTTATACGTGGGATGCCTACCACAGCATGGCGTGCCAAACAGTGCCATGTCCGCACCTGGGATCCAAAGCGGCGAACCCCAGGCCGCTGAGAAGCGGAATGTGCAAGGGAATGTGCGAACTTAACCGCTGCACCACTGGGCCGGCCCCTCCTGCCTCTCTCTTTGATTTACAAGGACCCTTGTGATTATATTCAACCCACCCAGATAATCCAGGATAATCTTTCTATCTCAAGGTCAGCTGAGTGGTAAAATAGCATAACAAATTTATGAATTCTGGGGATTAGGACGTGGACGTCTTTGGTGAGCCATTATTCGGCCTACCACAGAGACACTGAATAAGATTAAGTAGCACAATGCGGTTGTGCCTTGGAGAGCTGCATGGGTGGGGCGGTTCTCACCCAGTCTGGGAAAGGAGAGGGGAGGAGTGGTCAGGACGGGCCTTCTGGAGGAAGGTGCTGCAGCTGATCTGTACTGACTCTAGAGAGCCGATTGTCAAATTCCCAGGAGCACAGCCCAGAACAACCATTGGCAGCTTGAAAACAGTCACAGGAGGAATATTTACACCATGGAAACTGGCAAATGCTATGAATCAGTTTTTTCCTTTCCCAGAGAGCCAGTTGTTAAACATTTACCAGCACACCGCTGAGGAGGTGCCCCAGAGCTGTGTCTTAAAAGAGTAGACGTTAGCCAGGTAGATAAGGCGCTTGCCTTGGAAGTATGTCTGCTCTCATCACATACAGTATAAGCTCCCACTGGAAAAGTCCCAAATTTCAATGCCCCTAGAGCAGGGCTTCTCAAAGCTTAATCTGTACACGGATTCCTGGGAGTCTTGTTAAAGTGCAGATCTGACTGAGGAGGTCTGGGGTGGGGGGTGTTGGGGGCAGGGAGTCTGTTTTTCTAACAGACTCCCAGGTGATGCTTGTGATGCTGGTCCAAAAAACACACTTTGAGTAGCAAGATTCTAGAACAGTGATCTCTAAAAGTGATCACAAAACAATCCATTCAGGTTAAGAGAAGATGATTTTGGAATTTCTATTTGCCGTATTTTATGTACCAAACATGCCACTGATTACCATCATCTTACGTATATTACAAAAAGTTTTTAAAAGCTACCAATTAAACTATGACACACTATCAATTGTAAGATCCATTTTAATTTCAGAGATATTAAAGTGTGAAAAAATGCATGTCTTTGAATCAATAAAATGCAATATTTGTATTTTATAATTTAAAAAATAAAAAAGAAATTACACTTAGCATTATTTAATACTGTAATGACACCAGAGCCCCTACTTGGCCCAAATGTTGGATGGTTCTGAACTGTGTATGGTCCAGAGAGACCCAGAGGCAAAGGTGAGGATCCCTTGCTTGTCAGAGCACTTTTTTTGTTTTCCCATAATTTTTAGCTTTTATTAAGTTAGGGATTATGCTACCTAGTTTTAACTAAATTAGCCCTCATAAAATAGACAAATGGTTTAAAAGGATTCCTGTGGTTTGAAGTTAACACAAATAATATAAGCCTGAGTGAGCAATAAGAAAGAGACAGAGCTGACATTTCTGCTCCCTATATGAGTCCTGCATCTGCCACGTAATACAGGAAAACAACGATGATCTAATCAGATCTCACAAGACATTGGCAAAAAGAGGAGAGATTATCAGAAGCACTTCTTGAAATGTGGGTTTATATTCATTATTAGAAATGAACGTCACCCTGGCGACCTTGAGGTATTAGTTGATTATGGTAGGACGTGTGTGTGATTCACACATACTTAGGGGGTGCCTGGGGAGCTGCTGACGGAGCTGCCACCAGCTCAAATGCTCTGGAGGCTCTCACACTAGCAATTAAATGCTCCCATCTGAAAGAGTCACATGTTTCTTTTGTTTACAACTCATTGGCCCAAACCAACCATGTGGGCCCAAACATAGAGAGACCCAGAACTGCCATCTTGGCAAGGACTAACGATGGCCACCACTCCTGATTCCTTCTTCTGCACCAGTTGTGCTGTCTCCTGCCCATCCGGGGTCATGATCATTGCAAAATACACATAGCTCTTGATGCTCTATGCCACAGGAAGTTGCCCAGATAAGCCTGTCTGGCCCAGAAAAAATCCTGTTTGGGCTTTGAAATGTATTTGAATGTGAAGAGGTCTAACATTTGGAGAAATTGCAAAGCTTCTGAACAGATGATAAAGTCAAACCATGAAGAAATAACCTACAAGGCCTTGAAAAACTTGCCTAGCTCTCCCAAGTCAGCCCTATTCTGGGCTCGGAGATGACTGTACTCCCTCCTAGCCTTATGCCGAGAACTGGCTAAGGAGATCTCTCCCTCCCCCTTCCCTTCCTGGCTGCAGTGGCATGAAGAGGAAACGAAGTTGGTGGTTATCGCATTGAAGAATGGGTTTAATCAGTGGAGAGGATCATGCCAAGGAGAACCTGGAAGCAAGGCTCATTCAGAAAAAATCCCAGTGCAGATCATCTGTCTGAGGAGAATCCAGAGTTACAGGGAGTGTTTTCCACCTACAAAGGTTGTATATACATCTCAACTTTTTAAAACAGCACCAAGTTGTGTAAGCATCAGGAAAGAAATAACTTCTCACTGACTCCATTTGTGTCAGAGCTGAGTCTTGCAAAAAGCAAACTTCATTCACATTTAATACTGAATAAATGAGTGAGAAACAAAAGGCAGTGTTTAATTAGAATGTAATTATTCATCCATAGTGGGCTCCTAGCACCATGTCCTGTTTTCATTAGAGGAACATCATCTCTTCATTAGCAACTGGAGTTGGGTCCCAATTTTACCTGCCTGGAGGCCAGCGACGTTTGGAAGGAGCAGCAGCTGTGGGAAGTCACCACCATGTGCCCAGGGAGGAATCAGCACGACGGGCAGGGAGAAGTGGTTCTTGGAGTACTTACTGGGCGGCTCGGGCTGGCGGCCTCCAGAGCCAGTGACCAAGGGAGTCTTTGCCGTGCGGAGCTGCGCTGCGCCGAGAGTGACCAGTTTGGTCTATCGAATCAGGACCACAGTTAGGATTTTTAAAAAGTTACCTAAATATGAAAGTTTTTGGGGACTTAGCAGTCTCTTCTGAAAAGTCCTCCTGGAAACACTCTGGATCAGGTTGTGTGCCTCACCTTGGGCATGCCATGTCCTTGTACCTATTTATAGTGGTGTCATTAACTAGCATAATTATGTAAGTGAAATTGCTTACTGGCTCTCTGCCCCCTTGTCTATGAGCTCCCTGAAAATGGAGACTGCCCTGTGTTCAGTGCCATCCCCTGGTGTGGGATATGTAACATATACTTGGTATATTTAATTGAAAGAATGGGTGGATGGGGTGACTCATCTGATAAAGCCCTCAATTGAAAACCCTTTTGAAATCCTGTGGAGGACCTAGTGCTGTGCTGTGTCGCCTTTGTTTACAGCAGAGCTCCTTTACCTGGAGTCTATGTATCCCGGGGAGGGGGTATGGTTCGTGCATGGATTCAGGGTGGGGTGGGTAAGTTTGATGAAATTGAATGCAATATTTTTTATGCATGTTCGTTTTTCTGGAAAGAATGCCTCTAGCTTTTTATCAGCTTTTTAAAATGATCCATGACCCCCATGAAGCATAAGAAATTCATGTGCTTGTGTAATATTTGGCCTTGGCCCTAGTGGAGGAAGAGGGGTGGGAGTGAGTTCTGGTTTTGCAGCCCAGCACCGGCCATCTTCTGGAGATACTGAGTGATAGGCAGTTGCTTCCAGGCCCTTGGCCTCTGCAGATCATGTGTCCCTCTGCCCAGTGTCTCCTCAACACAATGAGATAAACCTGTGTCTGAATTTGAATTGCAGTCTTGGAGTTTTGCTATTTTGGACCTTAGAAGGCCATGAGCCAGGTCCCATGGGCAGCAGAAGAGACCGTGGAAAGCGGCAGTCCCAAAGAGAAATAATCAGAGATGTTGACCCCAAGGGAGGTGGGAGGGTTGCCTTGGGCTACGTGGAGATTTGCTGTGTAAAGGCAGCTCTGGAGGGTAGAACTGGGACCAGCAGGTGAATATTACAGACAGTCCATTTCTGCTCTTACAAGGAACTTTCTCCCAGTTAAAATGCTTAACAATGGAAAGGTCTGTCTTTGTAGTTAGTGAGTTCCTAGTCACTAGAGAAATTCAACCAAAGACTGAGTGAACAAATATCAGGGATACAGTGGGGTAATAATTCTAAAGTTCTGACTTTTCAGTCTTCACTTCTCAAGTAATTCTGTTCATTTTGAAAGGCATTGCACTTTCCTTAATTTGTCCCTGTAAAAGAGTCTTACACCAACCTCACCCAGTTTCTAAGCTTTTGTCTTCAAGTTGAAGTCAAGGGCTTGTGCAGGCAAGCTGACTCTACACAAACTGATGAGATTCTGAGCAAAATCTCTCTGGATAATGTGCTGAAAGATATTCTTCTAAAATATGAAACAGATAAACAAAACAGCTTTTATTCCAATGTGCTCTGTTTTCTTAAGTGTCCTAGAAGCAACCACTCTTAAAGATTGAGCTGTCGCAGCCAAAGGCTCTGAAATTAATGGAATGCAATTTTCTGCCATTTGTGATAAATTTCTGGCCTTTTTATGCATATGAAAGTCTTAGAGATGAGCAGAAGCGGAACTACTAACGAGGAGGTTTTTTTGACAAGCTTTCTCCAGCCGTCCGTCTATTGTCTTTTCCTGATCACAGCTTTTTGTTTTGCACTGAATAACAATAAAATAAAAAATGAGAACAAGTGAGAGGGAAAACCAGCAATGTAATGTTCAGCCAACAATGCAAACAGAATAAAAATGTTCTTCGATTTTAGACAAAGGGAGAAGAATTTGGTTAAGGGTAAAAAAAAAAATGTGGAGCTTGATAAAAAGCAGGTATTGGGAATACTGTAACTTTTCTGAGCCAAAGAGAGATTCATCTAGACTGTTATTTTCAGTTCTAATGCATCCTTAGGCATTGTGGACAAACACTTCCAGTTCAGAGCCTTGTTTCCTGGGGGCTTTGTTCAGCTCAGTTCCTCTTGTAGACTTCGGAACCCATTCCCCTAAGTCTGGAGGAATCCTGATCTTTCCTGAGCTTGCCTCAAGCATACCAGGCTTTTGAACTTGTCTTTGCGTTTGCTTTTCCCTCTGCCTGGGATGACCCATCCCGGCGGCCAACTCCTTGAGAGCACTTGAATTAAAACACCTCCATCCTCACGCCCACCACCAGACACTACGACTACCATCACCCTTTTCATTTTCATTATAACATTTCTCATTATCTGATTGTATCTTGTATACGTATTTATTTACTTGTATATTATCTGTCTTCCTCAACTGAAGTATAATCTCCATAAAATCAGAGTCCTCGTCTGTCTGGTTCACAGTCCATTCCCAGCACTGGGAGTCCTACACCGCGTCCCCCTCCCTAGCTGGACTTGGGGTCAGTGCCTTCAGTCTTCTTTGCCCCTTTTGGACGATTTTCTCTCCTTCCTCCCTAGAACTCCTCAGCTGCTTTGAAGCACAGGCTGTCAGATGATACCATCCAGTGTCCTTTCTTTTTGCAGTTATCCACAGTCCTGCTAAAGACTCCCCCGTTCACTGACCACTTCATCACCTGCTTTATTGTTTTTCTCTCGACCTGTCATGATTCTCGGTGACTTCCACAACCATACAAACATCCCTGGCCTTTCACTTCCTTGACTTGCTCCCTGTCCCAATCCTGTCTTCCTTCTCATTAGCCACCTGCTTCCTGTCCATTGGTCTTTTCCTATAATGTCATCTGTACATAACCAGGACCTCCAAACCTTTGACTCCATCACTGCTCACTCTCCATCCTCCTGCTGGTGCCCTGTCTCCCTCCTTACCCAGTTTAGATTCCTACATCCATCCATAGAATTGTCGCCTTGCATGGTTATAATAAACGTTCTTGCCCCTGCCTCATTCTCGGTATTTGCCTGGCAAAATTCCAATCCTGATTAAACCCAACTCTCTGTCTACTCCTCACCTGCAATCATGGCTGAAAAAAACCCATACACACCCATATTGATTTGTCTCGTTTGAAATTCATGACCACAAACCTCAAGTGAGCCCTCAGTGCTGCCAGGCAGTGCTCCTGTACTCGCCTGGTTAATTCGCTCTCCTGCTCTCCAAGAGCACTTTTTCATACTTTCTCCTCTCTCCTCAAACCCTCCTACACCCATGATCCCCTCCTCACTCTCAGCTGATGACCTACGATGTTATTTCACTGAGAAAATAAGAATTCCCACTGCCATACCCATCAACCTGCCTGCACACTGAATCTAGAGTCCACCTCCCTGCTGTTAAAGGAGTGAAGAGTCCATGCCACCATCATGGCCAAACCCTCGGCCTCAGCACTGGATCTCCCCCTTGCCTCCCTAAGCTCATTGCTCCTGTACTAACTCCTCTTTCTTCTGCATCACACTTTCCCTCCCTGCTGGGTCATCCTTATCAGCACACAAACATGCTGTAATAGCTCTCGGCTTAAAAATAAAGATATCCTTTGACAGCACAATCTTCTCCAGCAGCTACCTCATTTTTCTGTGCCCCTTTATAGGAAAACTCCTTGAAAAACTTGGCCAGACTCGTAATCTACACAACCTCACCTACTGCTCTCTCTTGCCTGCTCTCCAATCATGTTTTTCTCCCAAGCCTTCCACTGATAGAGCCATTGTCAAGGTCCCCAATTGTCTTAGTCAGCTCAGGATGCTATGACAAAATATCGTAGACTGGATGGCTTAAACAACAAACGTTTATTTCTCATAATTCTGGAGGCTGGGAAGTCCAACACTGAGGTGCTGGCCGATTCAGTTCCTAGTAAGGGCTCTCTTCCTGACTTGCAGACAGCAGTCTTCTTCCTGTATCCTCACATGGCAGAGAAAGAGCTCTGGTCTCTCCCTCTTCTTATGAGGGCACTAAGTCCGTCTCCACCTCTATGACCTCATTGTAACCAATCATCTCCCAAAGACCTCATCACCAAATACCATCACATTGAGGGGTTAGGACTTCAACATATGAATTTTGGGGAGGAAACAAACATTCGGCCCATAAAACCAGTGATCTCCAAGTTGCCAAATCCAGCAGTTAGCTCTCAGGTCCCATGTTACCAGACATCTTAGTTGCGTTTGGCACGGGTGATTCTTCTTGAAACAATTTTTTCACTTGGCTTCCAGGCACCGCCTTCTCCTGTGCTCCCACCTCACTGGCTGCTCCTTCCCAGTTATCTTTGTGGATCTTCCTCTTCCCAGCATCTAAATGGTACAGCCCAGGACTCAGTTCTTGGACCTCTTCTCTCTACTTCACTTTTTCCCTGGATGACCTTAACCAGTTTTACAGCGTTAAAGATTATCTCTCAGATTTTTATCTCCAACCCAACCTTTCCCCTGTACTCCAAACCTGAATATCCAACTGCTCCCTTCTATCTCCACATGGATGCCTAACGGGTATCTCACACCTGACACATGCAAACTGAATGTATGATCTCCGTACCACCCTCACCCCCACTGAAACCGCTCTTCTCCAGGAATCTCTAGCTCAGTAAGTGGTACCACAATTCACCCAGTTTCTCAGATCAAAAACCTGAGAGTTGTTCACTTCTCTCTTTCACACACATCTCACAACTAATCAATCAGCAAATTCTTTCAATTTTACCTTTAAAACGTATCCAAAATCCAACTAAGTCTCACCCCCTCCACCAGCACCATCCTGGTCCATAGCCCCATGAAGTCTTTCTTGGATTATTGCAGCAGTCTCCTAACTGGTCTCTCCTCTTCCACCCTTGCCCCTTACATCATATTCTCCACACAGCCAGAATGATCCTTTAAAATGTAAATCAGGGGCTGGCTCCGTGGCCAAGTGGTTGAGTTCTCGTGCTCTGCTGTGGCGGCCCAGGGTTTGGATCCTGGGTGCAGACATGGCACCGCTCATCAGGCCACGTTGAGGTGGCATCCCACATCCCACAACTAGAAGGACCTGCAACTAAGATATACAACTGTGTACAGGGGGGGTTTGAGGAGACAAAGCAGAAAAAAAAAAAAGAAGATTGGCAACAGTTGCTAGCTCAGGTGCCAATCTTTAAAAAAAAAAATGTAAATCAGATCATGAATACTCTTGCCCAAAACCTCCCAGAACTTCCCATCATTCTTAGAATAAAATGCTAAATCCTCACTGAGGTCTACGAGGCTCTACATCAGCTCTGTCCAATGGAACTTCCTGCGATGATGAAATATTCTAGATGTGTGCTGTCCAAAACGGCAGCCGGAAGCCACATGTGGCTTCTGGGCATTTGAAATGTGGCTTCAGCAGCTGAAAAACTGAATTTTAAATTTTATTCTATTTTAATTGATTCACATTTAAATAGCCACATGTGGCTAGTGCCTACCATATTGGACAGCACAACCTATACATCCTTTCTGGCGTTTCCTCCTACCCCTCTTCCCTTCTCTCATTCACGCTCACGTTGGCCTTCCTGATGCTGCTTGAACGTGTTAAGCGTGTTTTCACCTCGTGGCCTTTGCACTTGCTCTTCTCTCTTTCTGGAATTTACTTCCCCTGGGTAATTCAAATGTCTCACTTCCTTACTTTACTCTGGTCAAATTTCATCTCCTCAGAGAAGTTTTTCTGAACACCCTACCGTTAAAGACATCACATGTTACTTTCCATCTTCTGTCTCTCTCTTCGTTTTCCTTCTTGGGACTTTGCTACCTGACATGATTTTATACACTTGTTTATTTGTGCATCATCCATCTCCCCCAGTTGCTTCTAAGCTCCAGAGGGCAGGGAGTTTGTTTCTGCTCACCACTGCGTCTCCTGTGCTTAGTTGGTGGTTTGATTATTAGTTGAATGAATTTATTTATGAAATAGGCTGTTACCAAGAGTAAGCATTTATGCCAAGTATTGTGGGAAGACAAAAGAAACCCAAGGCAGAGACAGCCATCCAGAACTCCACAAGAGATAACTTAGCCATGGCAACAAGTGTTTATATAAGGTGGAAGCGCCTGTGTGAAGTGCTGGGGGCTCTGTTGCGGGTCTGTGAGTGTGATGTGGGTGGGCCTGTCCGTAGAGGTTGACATGGAGAAGAAGAACTGATGGAAGAGGTTTCCTGAAGAAGAGCATGTGAGAGACACAAAAAGGCTGAAATATTTGGGCAGAGTCCCTAGGCCAGGAGGCTACAGACTGCACAGGAAGTCTTCCTCGGATTGCCCAGAACTGATCCACAGCTTCTCCTGGCCCACGCCATGTAAGACAAACTCCTCAGTGTCGCTCTCCAGGGTCCACTCTAAAGAAGCTCTGACCTGTTCACAATAACATTTTACAAGCTTTCTGGTATTTCTTTTCTTTTCTTTTCTTTTCTTTTTTTTTTGAGGAAGATTAGCCCTGAGCTAACTACTGCCAGTCCTCCTCTTTTTTGCTGAGGAAGCCTGGCCCTGAGCTAAAATCCGTGCCCATCTGTCTCTACTTTATATGTGGGACGCCTACCACAGCATGGCATGCCAAGCGGTGCCATGTCCGCACCCGGGATTCGAACCAGTGAACCCCGGGCTGCCGAGAAGCAGAATGTGCGAACTTAACTGCTGCGTCACCGGGCCGGCCCCTCTCTGGTATTTGTTTAATGTTGCATTCTGTTGCCTGCATCCTCTATGCTTCTCCATTGCATTTAATTTAAAACCTCTCAGGATGAAGAGCAGGGAGCCCCTTTGGGCCTGGGATCGAAGCTGTTTACTCCAGTTCAGCTTCACCTGTAATAAAGCAGATTTTTTATTTCTCTCTGATTTCTGTGTCTGTTTCTGGTTTAAAATCTGGAGAATTGATTCATTGGCAGCCTCAGAAACTCCAACACCTCCAGAATCAGTTCAAAATATGACCTCTTCTGGAAGGTTTTCCTGACTCTCAGCAGACTCAGTGGCTCCCTCCTCTGGCTTCTGCAGCTCTTTGCACAGACTTGACAAGGGGCTTAAAAAGCTGTCTTGTGGCAAGCTTCTGTAGCACGCCTGTGTCTGCTTGTTGTCTCTGTTCCCTGAATTCTCAGCTCAGAACAGGTACCCGGTAACCATTCCTTAAATCGATGAATGGAAGAGACAGCCACAACTTTGGAGACAGGAGCAGCCTAAAGGCTCTGGCAAAGCCGCAAGCCCGGTTTTGTAGCGATCATACGAGACCTGTCCCAGAGGATGTTACAGTCCGCCAAAGGAGCTCTCTGTTCCCCGGGTTCCAGGGCGCAGTCCCCAAAAGCCCAAGTTTAAAATGATTTCCTGCAGCTCACGCCTTATCTTTAGAAAAATGTAGATTTTTTTCCACGTCCCCATCTCCATCCTACACTAACCATTGCCCATGTCTGGCTGCTCTCCAGGTCATTCCATTGGGCCACCAAATTTGGTTAGAGAAAGGTAGATGTTACTATTAAAAATCAATCACTTTGGATCCTAATTGAAATAATCCGACTGTAAAAAGACGTTTTTCAGACAATTGGGTCATTTCAATATGGACTGGATAATATTAGAGAGTTACTATTTTCTTAGTTTTATTAGGGGTGATACTTATATATGCAAGGTCATATATATATACACACACACATATGTATTTAAAGTTTTTATCTGTTGGGAGTGCATGCAGAAGAATTGACAGGTGAAATGATATAATGTCTGGAATTTGCTGTAAAATATGTTACGAAAGTAAAGGGTCGAAGAAGAGATGAAATAAGATTGGGAGAACACTGGCAATTTTTGAAGCTAGGTGATGGGTACATGGGATTTCATTTTACTTTCTCTACTTTTGCATCTATTTGAAAATTTCTATTAAAAAAAGTCGACCTCCTGGTTTCTGCCCTCTCAAGGCTGCAGACTAACAGAATCCCCCTCAGGCTCCAGAGCGTCACCACTTCCTGGAGCGTCCTGTGCACTTTTTGTCTGAATGTATTTGCTTCTACGTATCAGTTCAAGAGCCCACAAATCTACTAAAGTATGACAACTTTATTAATAACCCTCAGGTTCAATTTTTTTTAAAAAAATGAGCTGTCAATGATTTCAAGCTTAAAAGAAGAATAAGATGATTCTGCAAAGGTCAAAGGGATTAGGAGAGCCCAAAGGGGGCCAGCCCCTGGTCTAGGGCGTGACCTTCATCACGGTAAGAGAATTTTCCTGCCACAGAAATAGCCACATAAACCAGGGTGGATGAAAGCAAAAGCTCCAGGCCCTGGCTTTGCTGACTGTGAGCGGAATTTGCCCCCCGGGGCCCAGTGCCAGAGGCCAGACCACCCAGCTGTGGGAGTAATTAAGCTGGGAAAGGTCATTGATTCATAATTTATGTCTAAATGGCTCAGTTTAACGGGCAGACCCCTCCTCCACTAGTGCCCACCTCAGCAGTGAGGGGAAGGGGCCATGCGAGGGTTTCCAGGCCAGCAAAGACACCTGCCTACCTCACCTGGGGGCAGATCACTCCTGCTGGGGTGAGGACAATTTCTGTTGTGGGGATGTGACTGTTGTCTTGTAGTTAAGGTGTTCAGTTGGGGGCCTGTAATAGGGGACTTTATCAAGACCAATTCCTTGTATTTGAGGTCACTCAGTAATCACCTACCAAGTCCAAATAATAATAACAGAGTTACCATTTATTAGGCACTTACTGTATACTAAATCTTTTTCAGTAATCACCTACCAAGTCCAAATAATAATAACAGAGTTACCATTTATTAGGCACTTACTGTATACTAGATCTTTTTCAGGTATTACCACATTTAATCCTCCTGACAACTCGAACAGGTGACAGTATTATGCCCTTTTATAGATGAAGAAATGGAGTTCGGGGGTTACATACATTGGACTGGTCAGACTCTCAGGATTTATACCCATCTCTGTCAACTCCAAGGCTCGTGCTCTTCACCTCTGCTGGAACCTACCCATTGACAATTGTCTTGGGCTGAAAGTTAAGGTCATCCAACTCTCGGTGACAGTTTACTGTGGTCTTATTTCATGTTTTGATCAGAGAGATCAGCATAGCTGGACCAGCTCATCTGAAGACTGGCAGTGGCTAGAAGGAAAGGAAGCGTTCTGCTCTGCCCCAAATTCTTTAATCTTGTTCAAGCCACTTAGCCACGCAGCATGCCACCCCATAAAGGCAAGTTGTGAACATTCACAAGTGTTTGTGGCACTTGCCCTGGGACCTGGCCTGCTTAGTGTTGACCCCATCCCTGCTGGCCTCTGACATTCTGGGTCTGCAGCTGGGACCTCATCTCCCACCTCTGGTCCTGGAGGCCTTTAGTTTTGGTCTCTCTGAGGTTGTACAAGCTACCAATGGCTGCCACCATAGAGCTTATGGTGAATGTCAGGAGCCTCTCATTCCTATCATTTAGTTGGCGACCTTTGAGAACCTAGCTCCAGCCCCACCCTACTGGCTCAACCATACCAGGCCAGGACTCCAGGCAGATGCCTGTGACATGTGCCTGTTCCTTCTGGCTTGAGTGTGGTGACTCTCTGATCAGAGGCTGTACTTTGGGAATTTGACTATGCAAATTTTTTTAATGTGATCTATAATTCCTTCCTTAGCAGTTCTTTTTTTGCCTTTTCTCCCCAAATCCCCCCAGTACGTAGTTGTATATTTTTAGTTGTGGGTCCTTCTAGTTGTGGCATGTGGGACACCACCTCAGCATGGCCTAATGAGTGGTGCCACTTCCACACCCAGGATCAGAACTGGCAAAACCCTGGGCCGCTGAAGCAGAGCGCATGAAATTAACCACTCGGCCAAAGGGCCGGCCCCTCCTTAGCAGTTCTTGAGGTTCTTTTTCAAATTGCCAGCCTGTCATTGCATACTAAAGAGAACCAAGGAAGAGGATTTTTGTCTTCACTTGAGAGGGAGCATTAAGGAATGGAGCAGCTCCCCCTGGAAGCAGAACACGGAGGTGGCAGCAGGAATCAGCAACAGCTCCTGCAGAAACTGAGGGAAAGAAATGAGATGACTGGTTCAAGGAAGAGGATTTCCAGGGTGTGGAGCCAATCAGGCAGCACCTTCCCTGAGCTTCATCTCTGGACGGCCCGAGCATCAGTACCAGGGAGATCAGAGGAGGGAGACTGAAGCCTCCTTGGAGGGTCACCCCAGGGTCCTGGTCCAGGCAACTGGGCCTCTGGGAAGATCTCAAAGCTTCACCTGGTAAATCTTCAAAGCAGTTGTTCTCACCATTCCGCTGATTGTAGGAATTTCAGGTTGAGGACGCGCCCTTCTCCCATTCTGTGGTCCACAAACCTTCCCTTTGCCTTTAGGTACTTCCTGTTTTTTTCTTCCCTCCCTGGCAAGGAGGAATTGATCAAATTAAAAACAATCTCCCCATCACCAATTTTAAAACTCCTATCTCAGTTAATTCGTCCAATTAAAACTGATTAGCACCTACTAGGTAACAGAGAGTAATCAAGGGCTGAGAATAGCGAGTGAACAGAGAGACAACTTGTCCTCCCACTGCCCGTGGTCTAGTCCCACTAGTCCTACCTGGTCTAGGAGACAGGTCATTAGAAGAGTAACGACCGTAAGTCTGAGGGTGGTTAGGACAGCAGACTTAAAGGGCTTTACGGGACCTAACTCAGAGGAGGAAGATGGGACCCTCTCTCCAAAGAAGATGCTCAAAGTGAGGACAGCCTCAGTGTTTGAGTCTCTGGGCCTTATGGGGGAATGAGAGGGCAGCTGGATTGAGGGAGGCACATAGGAGATGCCTTCTTGGCCAAGGATGGGTCTGAGCAGGGTTTGAGGGAGCCAGAGGGGACTGAGGAAAGCATTGCCTAAGTTCTGCTCACAAACCTGAAGGCAGCGTGAAGTCACTGGGTGCCTCCGGGACATCTCGCTCACCAGCTCAGCTGACAATCAGAATGGCTTTGAGAGAAAGCAACTGATTGCCTTTGTTGTCTGTTTAGCTCTAACAATTTAATCCACTGAATAATGAAAATCCCCCGCCACTCTCCCTATCCCCCACCACCACCCCAGGTGAGCACAGCTGTGAGGGAAGCATTTGGTTTTTGGCAATTTTCACACACAAGAATCATAAAGCATTGGATGTAAGACAAGCCAGGCCATCCAATCCACCTCCTGCTGGGGCTGGAGGCACTTGCACTCACTCTCTGCAGCTTCCCTAAGCTGTGGAGCTGTGGCCGGGCTGCCGCCCCCCACACCTGCTCTATCTTAAAGTTTCCTTTGCATCCAGGCCCCAATTCAGAAACCTCCTACCCCTGATTCCTCCTCCTGAAACCATAGGCTTAACCATTTTCCTCTGCCCCCTGGTTCTCCTCCTTTCCTCTTCTGCCCACCCTCTTCCCCTGGGCAGTGGGGTTAGACTCCATCAGCCACCATTGGCGTCTGCTAGTCAGGTCGGTGGGTGACTCTCCAGCCCACTGTGAAGAAGCCCACTCAGGAACAGAGGCCTCAATGAACTCTGGGTCTCCCCTCCATGATTTTCTCAAGTTTCAAATCTTGCCCATCTCCATCCTACAAAGATTGCTGAGATTTCCTGAAGTTCAATAGCCTCCTGGGGGGAGAGCCTGTCAGAGAATCTGTCAGGTGCATTCAGGAGCATGGCTGAAAAATCCCCCTGGGGGCATGTGTCTGAATGTGTCTATGTGTCTGAGTGTGTGTGTGTGTGCATGTGCATGCATGTGTGTGTAGGGGAAATAATTACTCAGAATGAAGCAAAATATGCTCTCCTCAAGCTTAGCTGCTGTTCTTACCAGCAGCCTAAACAAACACATCATCACCCACGCACAGCTCCATTACCTGGCCTCGGCATTGGGCCATCTCCCCACTGCTAGGGCAAATCCACCTATTACCAGGGCGTTAGACAGGGTCCCTAGGGTGGCAGATCGCTGCCACATACCCTGAAGGGCAAATTGCCCCCACAGGCTCGCTGGTGCCTCCCTTTTAACTTTACAGATGCTCTCTTCTGAGGCCAACCTCTCCTTCCCCTTCATACTCGCCCCTTTGTTCTCTGCCCCTCCCAGCTCCACAGGCTCTTTGCTCATTTGGGAGGCCTGAGAGTAAAAATCCAATCTCTGACAGCCCCACCCTGGGCCCTCTCTTCTCCCACAGCCAGCTCGCTGGTTGGGAGGGAGAGGCTGGAGAAGAATGTGTGTGCTGGGTCAGCCTGGTGGCACATCAGTTAAGTCGTACATTCTGCTTTGGTCGCCTGGGGTTTGCCGGTTTGGATCCCCGGTGTGGACGTGGCAACACTTGTCAAGCTATCCTGTGGTAGGTGTCCCACATATAAAGTAGAGGAAGATGAGCACGAATGTTAGCTCAGGGCCAATCTTCCCCGCAAAAATAGGGGGATTGGTGGCAGATGTTAGCTCAGGGCTAATCTTCCTCAAAAAAAAAAAAAAGAAAAGAAAAAGAAAGAGGGGCCAGCCCGGTGGTGCAGCAGTTAAGTTCTCACGTTCCGCTTCTCGGAGGCCCAGGATTCGCTGGTTTGGATCCCGAGTGCGGACATGGCACCGCTTGGCACGCCAGGATGTGGTAGGTGTCCCGCGTATAAAGTAGAGGACGATGTTAGCTCAGGGCCAGGCTTCATCAGCAAAAAAGAGGAGGACTGGCAATAGTTAGCTCAGGGCTAACTTCCTCAAAAAAAAAAAAAAAAAAAAGAATGTGTGCAGGGGTAGGAAAGAGCCGAGAGAGGTAAAGAGAGAGAGGTGGAGAAAGAGGGAAAGAGTGGGAAGGGAACTTTGCATTCCCCATTAGCAGCACTAATTGCACAGTAATGACTTTGTGTTATTATCAGAAATTTATCCTGGAAAACAGTCAGCTGCTCCAGCAGACACATACTTGCTTCACAGCGATAGCTTGACACTTGAGAAAAATGAGCAATTCCTTCTCATAAGGAAACCTTTCATGGCCCAAACTCTGGTGGGCTCACAGAGGAGTTTGGAGCTGATCCCTCCAGTTTCCTGTAACTTTGTCATAACCCCCTCGAGGGCAGCGGTTGGGTCTTCCTCTGCTCGCCTTCTGACCAGCTGGAACAACGTGGGCTCTCCACACAAACCCAGCTGAGTAAGACTGAGCATGGAGCCTGGGCGTGGGGATGCTGAGGCCCATTGTCCTCCCTCACCTGTCCCTCCTCTGTGCTCCAGCCGAGAAAGTGCTCACTCCTCCTGCTTAGTTTTGCCTGAAAGCCTTGCCACGGGCTGTTCCTGCAGCCCGGAATGAACATGTTCCCCTATTCCTTCCAGCCTCACCTGTCAAAAAACTCAATGCTACTCCCCAGGAGCCTTCCTTAATGTGGCCCATTTGACTCTACTCTGGGATCTTCCGGCTCTCGCACACTCACTGCTGCACATCACCTCCACACATCTACCTCTCTTCAAAGCGAGAGACACTCACCGAATGCGGATTAGGTGCGAGGCACTGAGGACGTAAAGATGCAGGAGATACAGACCCAGCTCAAGGGGCTCACGGTCTAGCAACAGTTAACAGTGTGCTGTTGCTAAACTCTGTGACAAAAATAAGCAGTGGGTGCAATGGGCAGACAAGGAAGGGGACATCTGAGACAGCTGTGGCAGTCCAGGAAGGAGCTGTTCTGAGCGCTTCATGTGTATCCACTCATTTAAACCTCTCAGTAAACTGATGAGAGAGGTACTACTATTATCATCTCCATTTTATGGACAAGAAAACTAGTCACAGAGAAGTTTAGTAACTTGCCTGAGGTCACACAGCTACTACACGGCAGATCTAAGATTTGAACCCAGGCAGCCTGGCTCCAAAGCTCACATTCTTAACCTTTATGCCCCACGATGTCCTGTAGGAACCAGCTGGATGATGAAGAAAAGAGGAAAGGTGTTCAGGGTGGAGGGAAAAGCAATTGCAAAGTTCTGGAATCTAGAGAGAGCACAGGTGAAGAAGAGAAGCTGCAAACTTTTGCAGGAAACAGCAAAGGCACAGAAGGGTAGGTGGGGTGTAAAGATGAGAGACTGGAATTATCACTCTATGACTTCAGCACAGGCAGCATACAGAGATCCCAGGAGTGTCTGGAGAGGAGGCTAGATGGGTGGACAGAGGCCAGGTCTAGAAGGGCCTTCTATGCCCAGCCAGAGAGTATCAATCTCATCCCGAAGGTCCCAGGAAGTCTATGAAGGATTCTAAACAAGAGGATGACAATCACATTATCCCATAAGGCGACTGCCATGGTCCAGAAGAGGGATGTGGGGTGCCTGAGCCAGGGCAGTGACAGTGGTGAGGAGGACAGGGGTTCAAACATTTTAGAAATAAAAACAAGAAGATTCAGTGACAGACTGAATGTGGGTAGATAAGGGAGAGGGAAGAATCAAGGAGGGCTCTGAGATTTTTTTCACATTCTGGCTCGATCACCTGATACCTGTGAACTGGACAATGATAGGGTTGTCTGAGAACATAATGATGTAATCTACATTAAGCAAGCAGCATGGATCCTGCAAGAGAGTAAGTGCTCAGTGAATGTTTAGTGGTATTGCTATTGACGTCAGTATTGTTTAGTATTTGATGCCCTACGAGTGGATGAGATCACTCAGAGAGAATGTGCAGAGACAGAAGGAAGGAGGGATGAGCGCTGAACCCTGGAGAAATGGAAGGGCTGGGACAAGGCAGAGGAGAGAGTGAGAGAATCAGGAAGGGTGGGAAATCCAGAGAGAATCATGTTGAAGAGAAGAGAATTTCACAGTCGATGTGGCCGTGGGCAACTCTGCAGCAAAGAGGTCAAAGAACTCATTTTAAACCAATTTCACATGTGGCCTCTCTCCACAACCGATTATGTCGATTATGTGCACTCCCCCGGGACGGAGCCCACATGCTTTGTGCTCTGCACATGTGTGTGATTGAAGGCCAGTGTGTGTGGGAAATGACACAGCACTGTGTCTCACGTGCCTAGGACAGAACTGGGCCTTAATAGGACCTCAATAAGTGCTGGATAAATGAATGAATGAAAGAGTGACATGCAAAGACAGACTCAAGTTCGGGCTCTGCCATTTTCTAGCTATAATTCCAAGTCAGTTATTTTTAGCCCCTCTGAGAACTCACCAGTGAAATGAGGATAATAATATCGACTTCTCAGGGCTGTTGTGAGTGTGAAATGAGATAACATAAGTGAGAGTGTTGTGTAAACTCTACCAGGCTTTACAAATGTACGAGAGTATTAATAAAGGTTGGGGGCTGACTGACTAAAACCATTTACTGTACCTCTAGTTGACCACAGAAACGTAGCTAAGGCATCGGGGCTGGGATGGAAAAGGGTTTTTATTCTACACAGTGGAGGGAGGCTGAAATTTGGGGAACAGATTTGTTCTTTCCAGGGGCTCCAGCTCCCCACTTCCACAGCGGCTGCAGGGCCCTGACCCAAAGCATGCTCTGTTGATTCTCCCTGTTTGGGTTCTGCTGAAATCAAGGATTAAGACCTCCTAGTTTTGACAGGACCTTTTTGGATTTGTCACTTTAATTAGTTTTGGCATTTTATCTGGTTTCTTTTCATTAGTGGAACAGTCAGAGTCTTGAGACTGCAAACTCTCTCTGGGCTCCTTGGGGAGAATTCCAGCCTTTTGGGTCCTGGTCTTACAAGAATCTTGGCTTAGCCCTTTCCTGGAAGGTGGGCTCTGACCACAGGACACCACTCAGATGCAGCAGAGACTCCCCAAGCTGTCCTCTGAGGAATCCTATCTCTGTCAAGAATGAAGCAGCCAACATGTCCTGAGCCATGAAGCTCCCAGGCCCCAGCCCTGTGTTTCATCAGTGACACTATCTTTCCTCTAACCAGCAATTGGATCTAAGAGGCAATCAGAATGGTTCAGGTCAGAGGGCCAAGAGCTTTGCAAAGAGACATAGGAGTAAACACTGCTCTGTAATTTATTTCCAAATATTTTTTATTTATTATAAAGTCAATTAAAAAATATTATAACCTTTTTTGTAAAAGAAGAAAAATTATTCACACCTTCACCATCCTCCCCAGTAGAAGGAAGGGGCACTAACTAGGGATTAGAAGGCCTGGATTCCAGTTCTCTACCACCTCCTAGCTAGTGTGACCAGAGAATAGTCCCTTAATTTCCTCATTTACCAAAAGGACTATTAGCATTCACCCATTCTGCTTCTTGGGGTTGTTATAGGACTAAATGAGAGGCGTTCCCTCTTGGTGGTCTTCAAGGACTTACCTGATAGAAGAGTATGGGTTAGCCTCTGAATGGTGTGCCTGCTAGATGTCCCGCTACGCTCTGAGAGATGGAAGAGGGAAGGAACTGCCATTTGTTTAAACATGTGCCACGAATCAGTCACACTATATTAGGCATGTAACCTAACTCATATAATCCTTGTGCACTACAAAGCAGTTCTTATATGTCTCATCTTACAGATGAGGAAGAGGAGCTTCAGAGAGCTAAAGTGCAGTGCCTAAAGTGATACAGTTGGTAAGTGATAGGGTTAGGATTTGAACACAGGTCTGTCCACTCCAAAACCTGCGCTCTTTCTTCTGCACAAGGTTGGTATTAAGAGGAGCACACTTGGCTTGTTTCCTAGCCCTTCCCCTCCACTATCATTCTCACATCTCAAAGAACGCAGAGAGAGCCCTGGATCCACCACGGTCAGGTCAAACTCTAAAATTGTTTCAGGGATGATATTGCCTTCCGACCTTGAACCTGTCTCTGCTTCCCAAGTCCCCAGCCTGCTGGAAGTAGCAAACCCTGCCTGGTCTTCCCAAGTCTGATCTGGAAGATTGTAGGCTTGAGCAGAGAGCACAGAACAGAGATGAGACCTCTGAAATAGGGAAGAAATGAGAAAGAGGTAAGTATACACCTGGCTCAGGAGGTTTGGATTGCCGAGAATCTTCTCTAAAATAAAAGCAAGACCGGACTCCCCCAAATACTTGGGAATTGACTTAGGGCTCTGCCATGTTTTCTGCATCTTTTCAGGTAAGGAGAGATTCTTGAAAACTCTTATGATGACTTGGAATGGCCTGATTTGCAGAAGTTACTCAGCTTTGGCTAGAGTTGCTATGTTGGTGTGGGGGATGGGGGGCTGATGGTGACGTACACTGGAAATACTGATAAAGCTGTTCTGTCAGAAATCCCATGGGGATTCCATAGTATAGTTTGTTCCAAATAATGGTGTAAAGTGACTCCCACTCCCCAATGTAGGACATCACCTTCATTCTCCACCAGAAGCGGAACAGGTTCAATAGATGTCTGTTTTCTTAGAGTAAATTTAAAACTCTTGCGGAAAGTGGCCACAAGCCTCAGTAAGCAGATGGGGGTAGTGGGGAGAGGAGATCAGGAGCCCTCAAGGTTGGATCAGAGCCCTCTTGGCTCCAGTTCTCTTGGCAAAGCAGTGGGTCCCCTTGTGTCTATTGCTCTGTGTCTTTCCCTGCAAGTCAGACAATTCAGCTATGAACGTTAGACTGCTCCCTTTACATCTCTGCTGGGGGCTTGGAGGGGAGGAGGGAATGGGGAAAGGGCTCCCTATTTAGAAATTGCATTGAGATGGAAAGACAATATGACACATCGGCTCATGTCAAAGGAGCTCATTCTTCCCGCCTACAGCATTAGCAATTTCCTACTGAGGTTTAATTTTTTAGAAATTATTATTTTGTTTTAATTTATTTTATTTGTAGCATAACTCAATAGGACATTGCTGCTCAGAGCAGGGTGGGAATCTGTCCAAGGGCAGTCAGGCCACTGCCTTGGAGATTTGGGGTGGGGGAAGGGGATGTGCACTTTGGCTATTTCTGAGGAAAGGAGGGCAAAGGAGTGGGAGGCTGCTGGTTTCTGCCTCAAACCTCCTCTCATTCTGCTTCCCACTCCACCTCCAATCCCCCTCTCTGCTTCATTTTTTTTCTATTTTGAGGAAGACTAGCCCTGAGCTAACATCTGCAGTCAATCCTTCTCGTTTTTGCTGAGGAAGACTGGCCCTGAGCGAACATGCATGCCCATCTTCCTCTACTTTATGTGTGGGACACCTACCACAGCATGGCTTGCCAAGCGGTGCCATGTCCGCACCCAGGACCCGAATCAGGGAACCCTGGGCCACCGAAATGGAACATGCGAACTTAACCGCTGCACCACCAAGCCGTCCTCCCACCTCGCTGCTTCTGTCTGGCCTGGGGGGCCCCAGACTTAGGATGCTCCAACCGTGGCTGTAGATGAGATGAGAGCAATGGGGGAGGGGAGGCCCAAAGTGAGCCTGGACATCTGTAACACCACCCTGGTCTTCAAACCCAGGAAAACCTGCTCTTCAATTGCCTCCTTCCTTCCTTTCCTGAAACAGCCTCCTCCTTTCCTCTCATATAAAATCCTAGACTGTTGTTGCTGAAAGGAACCTCAAAGAGCTCCTCATCCAACTTCATCTTCTTGCAGATAAGGAAAGTGATGTCCTGACATGATATGTGACTGCCCCACGGCTGGTTTGGTGCACCAGTTCTGGATCTAGCCTCCAGGTGCCAGCCCAGTACCCTTGTTTGTCACTATGTCCTGCTGACCGTCTCCCCTCCTCCTTTTCTCCTCCCCACCCCTAAACTGAAACTCAGAATAGTCTTTCTCTAAGAGACAGAGTGAGGGGCAACAATTCCACTTCTTTTCTCTCCTTCCCTCCCTGGGTCTGAGTGGGACCCTGGGAGTCTGAATTTCATCTCTTCATATGGAAAGAAGCATAGACGTGTTTTCGGAGTGGGCTTGTGGGAGAAAGGAGTTCTAGAGAGGAAAACTTCCCATCTTTATATGAAGATTTTTTTTTCTACTTTGTGGCTGGTTATGTGACCCCAGGTATCAGCAATTAATCTGGGGAGAGGGCATGGAGATGACAACTAGGGTGGAGCTTTTTCTTAATGTAAGCAAACAATACATTTCTCTTTTATCTCTCTTTCGCAATGAGTGTCCCTTTATATGTGTCAGTCCCTCTGTCTCTCTGTTCTCTCTCTGTATCTCCTATATCTGTGTATGTATCTGTGTCTCATCCTCTGCCTCTCTGTCTCTGTGCTTCTGTCTTTCTCTTGTCTCTATCTCTGTTTCTTTCTGTTTCTCTCGCACACACTCACTCGCACACTCCAAATTCAATAGTTATTGACTAACCCCGGAGCCCCAGCCCCTTCTTGCAGCCCTGACAGAGCAGAACCTCCCTCTCCCTGTTCGGTTGAGAAATGCCAGGTCCGGAGCCTTTGCTGGGGCGCCAGAGACGCTGCAGAACCGCCTGCTGCATGTGGAGGCTGAATCCGGGAACAATGAGAAATTATCTGTTAATTCTCTGCTTCTGCCACCTGCTGTGCTCCGAACAGGCTCCTTTGCCTTCAGTTTGGATGCAAAGTCCCCGACTCGTTGTAAGCGAAATATTGATTTCCCTGCATCACTAGCCTGGGCCCTTGGAACAGTCCTGTGTTTTTTCCTTCTCTGCAAAGGCAAAACAAGGCGCTTTGTTCTGCGAATTTCCCCGGGAACTCAAGAGGGGGAGGGAGAAATCGCCGCGGAGTGACAGAGTTGCCGTAAACATGGGCAGAGAGCATCTCTTCTCCATTGTATTTTATGTAAACACAAACCTGCCGCCTGGGAAACTGCTAATGAGCGTGTAACAAGAAGCCTCTGAGCACCTGTCTCTTCCAGGTGCTGATTTCTTCATCGGGTGGTGGAGGGGAAGGTCACGGGACCTCCAGGCTCCTCAGGTGGGTTCTAGAAGCACTGGGAGGCGAATGGGGACTCCACAGCCTCATCTGTTCTTGGAACAGCAACTGAGCACCTCCATCAGGAAGGCAGCCGGGATTGCATAGTGTCTCCAGGATCACTCCTGCTCAGTCTCTCGCGCCTGAGTTCCTAGCCCTCTCCTCTCTCAGGCTCCAGAGGTCAGGGTGGAAGCTGCAATTGCCCCCGTCTCCCCTTTCGCTAGCCTTGCGCGTACGCGACAGTTGCGTCAACTGGGCCTTCAGCACCGTGGACAGATCCAGGGAGCGTGTGCAAACGGGAAAACGCGCCTCTTTAGGCCAGGGTCCTCTCCTGCCTCGGCTTGGCCCTCTATAACCTGGGCTTTAGCTGCCCGGGGATTCAAGTCCAAGGGCCAGCTAGCGCGGCTGGGGCAGTTGGCGCTTGGTGGCGACCGCTAGGAGTCTTCAAATCTCTTCCCTACGCAACGTGAGTCACCGCCCAGGCCACTTCCAATTAGCATGTTAATTAGGAGGAAGGACCCTTCTCCCCGACCGCAACCCGGGTACACATTAGCACCGCGGCTTCCGAAGGCTCCTGCTAAAGTTTCCTTCCCAGCTCCGGGAAGGCAAAGGGACCCGAGCCGTGCCTGGAGCTTTGGGTGAGCCCCACCCGCCGACAGGGGCCCACCTGCAGACAAGCCGAGGATGCAAGACTTCCGTGACAGGGCCCCCGCAAGGCCGCGCCTGGTGGCGGCCCACAGATCTCCTGGGCTGAGTGAGGCTCCTCTGAGCAGTTCAGCCAATCGGCTCCTGGACCTCACGCCACAGTTCCTGGAGGGGAGTTCTGCCTTAAGTCTAGCCTCAATCCTCCCGTTTAGTTTTCGGTCTCTCTGGCCCTTGTTACGCTTAATAGCAAGACACATTCTCTCCAGTGGTGTTGCACTGATGCAGGGAGGTGGGTCTGGCGGGAACGGAGCGCCCTCTTGAAATGCCCCCATTCCTATTCGCTAGAAACTTTCCCCTCCCGTTGCCATGGAGAGAGACGGCCGCTGCCTCCCGTCGCCATAGCAACGTGCGGGTACATCGGACCGTAGGATTGCGGGGCTCAGAAAGTCTTTTTGCAGTTCGCATAGCCCCGCAGTCTTAGGGTCTTCAGCCTCCGAAGCTGGGACTTGGGGCAAGTCTGACTAACTTCTCCCATCAGGAACCTTGGCCAAGGTTCTCCCACCCCAGATGGGTCATCCTTCTTTCTTTAATGGGTTTATTTATTTTGTTGCCACGTATTTGGCGTGTGGCAATTTACCCAGTGTTTTCACAGACACTATCTTGTATCCCCAGGCAGCCCGTGAAGCACTCGTAGTCATTATACCCCTTTTACAGAGAGGGAAATTGAGGCTCAGAGAGGCCCAAGCTCACACCAGGAGTGAATGCGCAGCTAGATCCCAGGCTCTTTCACTGGCCTTGCACCCTTCAGGATGCGGGACAACAGAGCTCCCTGCCTCGAGCCCGCCGGGACTCAGATCGGTCCCTGATTGTAGAGGGGGCGGCCGTGAGGCGCCAGACTTGCCAGCTGCCGCGGGATGCCACGTGAGGGGCGGAGACCCTGCCGGGAAGTGATTAAAAGCCGAACGGAGCCGCAGGGGCCGCTGCCGGTAGGGTCTTCTTGGGGCCGCCTTGCCCCCCCCCCCCCCCACTCCGGGTCCGGCCGCGGCGCGAGTTCTGGCGTCTGCTCAGAGGGCCGGGGTGTCTGGGGCATGAGCGGGGTGTGGGGGACCGGGGGGCCTCAGTGCCAGGCGGCGCTTGCGGTCCTGGCCTCGCTGTGCCGGGCCCGGCCGCCCCCTCTCGGGCTGGACGTGGAGACTTGTCGGAGCTTCGAGCTACAGCCACTAGAGCGGAGTCCGAGCGCTGCCGACGCAGGTAACGGGAAACCCGAGGCCCCCTCCCTTTCTGGATTCTCGCCCTGGCTGTCTCCCCTCCCCGCCAAAGCCCTGGCCTCGGGAGCCCCAGAGCCTAGAGAGAGAACTCCGGCTCAGGATTCTGGATTGGGAACCAGCTTCAGCCAGTGCCCTGGCCCATCGCCCGCAAGACAAGCGGAGAGACGCGAGGGGGACCCGGGAGGGACAGCATCCCCCTGCACCCTCCCGTGTGACTCTGCAGGAACCCCGTGAACAGCCGGGCTCCCGGGACGCGGCGCCTCTGGGGTCCTTAGTTTCCCTCGCGTCTCTCCGCTCGCCCTGCAGGCGATCTGCCAGGGGAAGGGGCCGTGGAGTGAGCAGGAGACTGGGGACATCCAGGCTCAGGAAGAAACTCGTCTCCTCGGGGGTGTCGAGATCTCGGGATTCATCCGTTGGTCTGTTCGTCCGTTTGTCTGTTCTCTCGGGGAACGCGGCCCGAGCCCCCTGGTCTCTCAGGGAGAAACTTGCGTCTGCAGCTGACATGAGGTCTTTGTGTCCGGGTGTCTCTCCGGCTGCGAGTGGCTTTCTGCGTCTCGGCTGGGGGGCGGGGGCGGGGGGCGGGGTGGGGGAGGGTGTCACGGCATCCTCCCGCCACCCCCGCCCCTATAAGTCGCTCCCTCGGTCTCTCTGACTCACTCAGACTCCAGGCCAGTGCGCGACTGAGCAGGTGCCTCTCGCCGACTTTGCCAAGCGGGCGCCTCCTGCCCGCGCGGCGCGGACGCTGCGCCGGACGCAGCCCCGGGCGGCCGCCGAGTCCAGGCGGGAGCCCGAGCCGAGTCGAGCTCGCCGGAGCCGGTGAGTCCGGAGCCCAAGCCCCGCGGGGCCCGGGCCCGGCGCGCAGGGGCGGCGTCTCCCGGGAATCGCGACAGCGGGAATGGCGTGTCGCGCCCTGGCGGCCGGAGCCGAGGAGGGTGGGCAGCGTGGGGGCCGCCAGCCCCGGGTATTTACCTGCCGCACCGGCGCCGTGCGGCCCCGCTCTCCCGCTGCAGCCGGGCTCTTTGTCCGGATCCCGCCGTCTGGAGGGTCCTGGGCGGGAGGGAGTACCGGGTCGCGTTCCCTGGGCGGGGAGGGCCAGGGGGCAGTGCGAGGCCTCGGGAGAACGCGTAGTGGGGGTGGGGAGGTCCTGCAGGGACCCAGGCGCCGGGGTTCCTTTGGCTCCACAGACTCCACCCCTCCTTGTCCCCCGACCCTGATTCCAGCGGGCCTGGGCCTAGGGGTACGCGGAGGTGAGCCCGCGGGAGGGGAGGAAGGGGCCGTGAGAGGCGGGAATTTTGTCTCCACGTTCTTCTCCTGGGACCAGAAGCCGGGGACTGGCGCAGCGGTTCTGGGAGCGGGTACAGGTGGGGTAAACTCCCCAGAGGCCGCAGGTTCCAAGGTTCTGTTTTCAGTTGAGGTTAAAGGTCAGAGATATAGGTAAGTCCTGGGTTAGGATCAGGGCCGCTGAGGGGTAGACGAGAAGGAGGAGGGTAGCGGGCCAAGGGGAGGTTTGTGTGTGCCAGGGGGTTGTGTCCATCCTTGGGGGAATGGAGCCCACCTCAGCCCTCCGTGGGTTGTAGGGGGCTGACGCTACTCGCTGGCTCTCTCTCGCCCTGGCAATGTTTAATCAATGGGTTGATTACTGCAGCAGAAGGCACTGGGGTTAAACATAAAGAACTTTGAAGAGGGTGGTACAGTGAGGGAGGTTGGAGAGGCTGATTTCTTCCTCTTGAAGAATCTCAGGATAGATTAGGCCCAGCAAGTATTGTTAGACTTTGGTTCTCTAGTGCCATCACCTGCAACACCACCCAACTCCCCATATCCACCAGACACACAATTTTGCCTGAGACAAGGAGTTTCTTCCTGCCTGCCTCCTCAGCTCCTTTCCATCCTCTCCTCCAATGTCCATCTCAAGTGGGGCCCTTAATGTTGGTCCTGAGCCTTCAAACCCTAAAGGGGATAATTCAAGGTGAGAACACACCTGTCGAGTTCCACCTGGGATAGAGGCTGCCCCTCTGTCTGTCCAAGGCAGAAATAATTGGGGGTGGGGGGCCGAGGGCCGGGGGGACTGGGGGCAGTGTATGTATATAGCTCATCTTGATACTGGAAGGCGCTGGTGTTCTGACTCCAAAGGGACACCCTGTAGTCTGAAATGACAGGTACCTGGACAGCCAGGCCAAGGGTGAGAGAAGGCTGAGGAGTGAGAGCCTGTGGGCCCAGATGAATCAGTATGCCTTCCCTGCAGGCTGCTTCAGAGAGTTTGAGTTGTCAGCCCTGGGGAACTTTAACTTGGGCTGCTGAGTCACAAGCCTCAGGAAGCCGGGGGGGAAGGGGCCGGTGGGGAGCATGAAGCTGGGGGGCTGAAAGGGATGGGGAGGCATAAGGAGACCCTTGATCATAGCAAAAGAAAGACAGTGGTTGAGAGTGGCTTCGGGATCTTGGGGTTCAGGTGAGCACGGGGTCTGGGGAGATGCTGTGGAGTTAGGACCAGGCTGCCAGGTATGCCGCCTCTCAGCCTACTCCCTGCATCCCAGAGCCATTGCCTGGCTCCAGATTCTCCAGTCAGAGAAATGCTGGATCTTTTCATTTGCAGTTTCATGAAAAATGCAAGTGGCTAGAGCATGCCCAGTTCCCTTTACCATTGTATGTTTTCTCCTGCCTTCCTCCTGCTTTAAGTTGCCAGCTCATGGGATTTCTCGTAATACCCTGAGATTCAACAATTGAGATTCAGACTCTACTATCATTTACTGGGATCCTCTGATATGCTGGGGTCTGTGCTAGGAATTGCACAGGAAATCTCAGTCCATCAGACACTGACTTAGAAACACCTCTACACAAACTGTCCCAGCTAAAAGCAAGTTCCCCCTTTTCTTTAAAAACTCTAAAGGGAAAGGTCTGTTTTCCTCCTTAATACACTCCCCCCACCCCTGCAAGAGGATGCTGACAGGCAGATCTCTACCTTTCTTTGTGTCATTTGCCTTGTGGAGGTGAATGAACTTTTTCCATAAGCCAAGCTGCAGAGTGTTGGGTGTGGGTAGCATGGGTTCTGGATTTGAGGTAGTAAGCAGAGGTTCAGAGGTGTTCCAGACAATGCAGAAAACTGATGGGAGACCTGAGCTGCCTTGCCCCTCCCAGGCTGGCCGCCAGGAATGGTTATTCTCTGGCTTCCAGATGGCCATGAGATGTGTGTGATAGTTGCTCACTTCTCTAATGACTCTGAAGATGTTCTGTGATGCAGTCCCCTGGCTTTGAAGTTGGCCTTTTGCAGCAGAGAGATTTTTCTGGCTTGTAATGGTCAATTAAATGCACAGCATTTCATCAAAACACAAAAATCCTGTTTCTATAATTGAATAATCAGTTACTCCCTCACTCCTTGCTGGAGGGAAGGAGTTCTGTAGACTTTGCCTTCTTTGAGGGCACGATCCTTTAGAACCGATGGTGATGATATTCTGACTCTGGGGTGTGTCTAGAGCTTTAGGATTCTAGAATCAGGGTTCAGTATCTAGGAGTTGTAGAGCCCTTGGATTTACAGTTCTAGAAGTTCCTTCTCCCTCTGATTGTGGGAACTTCAAGAGTGGGGATGGTAGATCCAGAATGCTCCATCCCTCCAAGCTGTGTACAAAAGATGTGTTCTCTTCTAACTGTTCTAATGCTACTTAGTCCACACACTGTCCACAGAGTTGGGGGTATAACGTTTGGCTGCAAATAACTAGGACTAAGACATAGGCATCCGGATCAAGCCAGGTTTCTTTAGGGTCTGTGTAGGGCTGTCTGGAGTGGCGGAAAGCAGGGTAAAAAATGTCCTGACGGAGCTGGGTGGCAGCCCTGCTGGTCCTGCTTAGGAAAAGAGGTCTCTAGGGACTATAGGACGGGGCAACACTTAGGAACTGAAATCAGAGGGGCCTTTGAAAGTAGAGGTGAGCTGAGCATTCAGCTCTGGAGGCTCCGGGTATATGACGCCACCTCATCTCGCCCTTCTCTCTATTGCTGATCTGTTTTTCTTGCTCCGTGTGGACCCAGGCACACCTCTCCTCTCACTAATTGCAGGTACAAACAGGAAGAGGGTGTAGAGGGAAAAGAATCTTTCTGTTCTGTCTGTCCCTCCCCCCATCAGCCCAGCCTTGATCTCCACATTCAGAGGGGCCACATGCCCTGACCAATCAGGCAGAAAGGTACAGTTACCATCTGGCAAAATAATAATACTAATAATTGCTAAATTAATGTCAATGCTCTGTTAGCTATAACACTCCACATTAGTCTCCAATTTATCTCTGAATCCCCTAATGATGGTGGAAGCAGGAGCCCAGTCATAAAGCTTGGTGCGGCCCTAATTAGCCCAGCATTGTCTCTCCTCATCACAGCTTTTTCAGGAGCATTAATTCCTTCTCTGTTTGGACTGCGCTAATTATCCCCATCGGTAGTTCGGCCTGGATCTCTGAAAGAAGGAAAGGAAGCAAAGACTCTCTGCTCCCCTTCCCCCCACCCTAATATTAATTATACCAGGTTCTCCTAATAAATTTACAAGCCACAGCAGAGCTTTTTATTAGTGGGCCATGTCTGTGAACCTCAGAACAGAATAGCCCCTGTTGCCCCAACACACACACACACACTCAGGTATTTCTTAGCCACATCTCTGAAGGAGATGTTGTCAGGGCCATTGGTTATTTACCTGGTGGCTAGTGGGTAATCTGCAGTGTCTGCACCTTCCAAGGAAGAAGAAAGAGACGGGGCATGAGGAGGTTGGTCATAATCCTGGTCTCCAGAGTTCTTCCCAGGTTCAGAGGGTCAGGCCAAAGAGTAGAGGATGCCCCCACCCGCTCCTGATTATAACGAAGAAATTCCTCCCCAGCTTCTCTGCCCAGCCAGTTCTTCTGCTCAGGCTCGAGTCCCCTCAGAGGCCTGGCTCAAGAGCCTGGACTTGAGCATCAGAAAGTCTCAGGTTCAAAACCCAGCTCTTGGGCTCGATGCGATGTACCCTCAAACGGGTTACTTAGTTAATACTTCTAACCTTAGTTAATGTATCTTTGAGAAGTGAGTACTGATTTCTTACGGAGGCTGTAAAGATTAAATGAGATAATGTAAGGGGCACAGTGCTGACCATGTAGAAATAAATAACAAGTAATATTACTAGTATTAGTATTAATTGCTCTGCCCAGAGTCTTTTCCCTTCGCAGGCTGGGCACTGTTCCTTCCTGTCTCTTCGGCTTCTGCATTTCCTGCTGTCTGGCCTCTGGGTTGTACTTGTCTGTGTCCAAAGGGCTTCGGCCAAGGCAGCTCCTGCCCTTACCATTTCTGAGGGTCCACCAGCAACCCCAGGCCCTAAAGCCTACCTTCTCCAGCTTTGGGGGTAGCGGGGGAAATGGTCCTTTCTTGTCACTTCCTCTCCCCACTTTATCTTTTCAATTACACTCTGTTAGCGAGAATGCCTGTTACTGTTAGAAAATGGATTTTCCTGACTTGGAAGCCCATTAGAAAAATGGCAACAATAGCAAGCGATAAGAACTGCTGATGAATCCTAACCCTCTGGGTGGAGAGAAGGGGAGGGGACACCAGGGCTCTGTCTTTGGAGAAAGAAATGTCAGTGGGGGAGATAAGAAAGCCCTGGGTTACTAATTAACAACCCAGCATTTTCCAGGGAGAGAGGGAGGCCATGAGCCATCACCTCTGCTGACAGTCTCACTTAGGGTGACAAGCAGGTCCTGCCCTGATGGCCTTCAGGAAGCTCTTAACTTCCCAGGAGAGAAGAAGGGCCTGAGGTCTCTATGATGCTTTGCCCCCTGGTCTGGCGTCTCGCTTCCGTGCCTCAGAGGACCTGGCTTTGGGTCTACTCTGTATGCAGTAAACTATTATCTCCACCAAAAAAGCAAAACATGAAGAATAACAGCGGCTTACATGTGGGGAGCATTCACCGCACACCAGGCACGATGCTCAAAGTCTTAGTTTATTTAATATTCATAACGATTCTGTGAAGTAGGCATAAATTAGAATCCCCATTAGATAAAAGAAGAAACCAAGGTGGGGAGAAGTTAAGTAACTCGCTCAAGGTCACACAATTAGAAATGCGGACACGTGTTCTGTGGTCATTCTGGTGCAGTTGCTCACCTGAGATGTCCGCCTGGTGTCTCAGTACCTGGTGAAGTCCACTTTCCCAGCCAGGGCTAGAAGCCCTGTGCCCCTGCATGATGCCAGGTCACTGGGTGTGTTTCCAAAGTCTAGTTCCATAGCTCTTTGCTTTCCCAGAGCTTGCTGGGTAATGGCCAATATGGTTTCCCAAACCAGGTGTCCATGGAATACTGAATTCTGACATCTGAATGAAGATATTTCACAGCTAATATTGAGTCATAGACTTCTTTCCCCCAATTTTTAAGAAAACTTGGCAAAAGCATAGCATGTTCTCAATTGTTGATTTTTCTTCCATGATTTTCTTCTTACTCCTTTTTTTAAAGATTCTTTTTAATTTTAATTTTTTTATTATTTTTCTTTTTTCTCCCCAAAGCCCCCCAGTATGCAGTTGTATATCTTTAGCTGTAGGTCCTTCTAGTTGAGGCATGTGGGACGCTGCCTCAGCCTGGCCCTGTGAGCAGTGCCATGTCCACGCCCAGGATTTGAACTGGCGAAGCCCTGGGCCGCCGGAGCACAGTGCGTGAACTTAACCACTCAGCCATGGGGCCAGCCCCTCTTCTTACTCCTTTGGAGCTCACACTTGTTCACCAGCTGGTGATAGTAACAACAAAACAAATGGACAAGTAGCAAGTAAATGAGTATTGACAGAAAAACTTGGAGATGTGAGAACTTTAATATAGTACATATTATGTCCTGAGGGAGAGACCTAGCTATAAATGAAATACTTATATTATTTCTGCTAGTAAGATTGTTCCTGGTTTGTAATGATAAAGTTAAAGCTATCTCTGTTAGTATTCATGGCCTATAGGTGTTCTGCCAACCAAACAAATTTCAAAACTAGGGAGTGTTCAGAACCAGACTGGGCAATTCTAATAAAAATAGCCAATATTTATTATATTGCTTACTACCTTCTAGGCACCGTCCTCAGTACTTTTGATACACTTTTGATCTTGTTTAAACCTCACAATGACCCTATGAGGTAGATACTGTTATTATACTCATTTTATGGATGAGGAAACTGAGGCTGAGAGAGATTAAATAGTTGACCAAAGTCACACAGTTTAAAGCCAGTGGAGACGGACATTGAATGAGCCCAGTCTGACTCCAGGGCAACGTTTCTTTCTCTCCAGGCTGAAGGGAAAGTAAAGAAGGAAGAAGAGAGGGAGGCAGAACGCAAATACTGAGGAAGTACTTTCTCTTTCTCAGCGTTGTGGTAGGGGCTTTCTCCCTCACTGAAGCGTCACCTCTTTCTCGTCATGGAGCTAGTGCATGGTATAAATGTGAAGAGCTCTGGATCAGGACTTGAAAGGTGGCAGAGTTGCCCATCAAAATTCCATTTGCCTCACAAGGTTCAAACAAGACATGAGTGGAAAAAGGCTTTGAATGCAACTTGGGTACCTATGATTTCTAGAGGGCAACATGTCCTGGTGGGTTGGTCCCAGCAGGCTCAGGGTGGGAAGGCACATATCTTAGGCTATCTGGGCCTTTGCACAGCCTTGAGGCCATATAGGAGCCTAACTTCCCAGCCTCAATGCACTTTTAACCAGACTATGCGGGCTGGCTGAGTTCAAGGCCACATATAGTGATTTTAAAGGGGCTAAATCCTGTACAATCACCCCTGCCCTGGCCTAATCTGCTCTTACCAGGCTTGTTCACTGCCTCGGATCCTCTGTGGGTGGGAACACAGTCGGCGCCCAAGACCCAATTCTCCCTGCGTTGCCTGCCTGGAGATGTCCCGGAAGAAGATTCTCCAGACCGAGGAAGGGCCTCCTGGTCTTACATAACCAGTATTGAGCACTGGGTGCTGATTCTTGATAATCCATACCTCTCCTTCCCTAATCACAGCTCCCAGGGAGCAACAGCCGGGGGTCACGTGGAGAAGCATTCAAAATAGCTACCACACCGAGTAAAAATTGATTCCCTCGGCCCACCCCTTTCCCCCACCTCTCTTTTCATTTATGAAGTCAGTTTTTTGTCAGGCTGAACATTTAAATGCACTCTATGCTCTCTGGATTCCCCCCAGTGCTCCCCCTTTCTCGTTAAAATTCTAATTATTACCAGAGCAAGTAAAAGGTATGATCAAAGGAAAGCAAAGCCCTAGAAATACCTTTTGTTTTAAGGTGACTCATATTACAGAGAATGCATCCAGAACAGCTGTAACAGAGAACAGATGTGAAGGGTCTGGAGATGGCCAGATACTTAGAATAAGGATACGTCTATCTGTGGTGGCTCTCACAGTGAAACCCAGGGGGATAAGGCCTAAACCAAACCGCTTAGATTGTGAACTCATAACAGCAAAAATGATTTTGATTTCGTACCTCCAATATACATTTATTTATTCCCACATTATACACATGTCTGCAGAGGGGGCATTGCAGAGCTGAACTGCCAGGGTTGTATCCCGGTCCCATCACTTACTAGCTGTGTGACCCTGGGCAGTCCATGTAACCCTCTGTGCCTCAGTTTCCTCATCTGCAAAATGAGGATAATAATCATCCTGTTTCATTGGAGAGTATTAAATGAGTGAATACATAAAAAGCACTTTGTACCTTGGACATGATAATGTTCCATAACTTGATTAAATCCAATAATAAAATGCTATCATTTCTAGTACTATCAACCTGTATATTAACGTTTTGATTTCTTATTTTTAAGATAATAAATTAGTATTGAAACAATCTGATATTTTTTCTCTTGTGCCCCTGGGGTGCATGCACACCCACTGGAGACCTTTAGGCTAGAAGTTAACTTAGAATCAGCCTTCCTGGTCCCTGGTGGACTCTGGGTGAAGGACTAGCTCCAGCTGCTTTGGCTGGGAAAGACTCCACTGTCTCTGTGTGGGGCTGGGGGTTGGAGTAGGTGGCTAAGGACTTGAGGATTCTCTGCTGTTATTCCTTATTAATGGAGGTGATAGCGATCAAGGCCAGTACCCTACAGCCAGGGAGTCAGAAGGCACTGCTAGCTCCCGAGAGAGGGCGGCTGATGTTCTCACCTCCTCCTCAGATCCCTCTGGATAGGGGACAGCGTTCCCTGGGGCCTGGGGGCTGAGAGTGCTCTGGATCCCCCCAGGAGGGACCTGGCATCTCTACTCTAAGCCTAGCTTAGAACCTGGCACATGGCAAGTGCTCAGTAAATGTTGATTGAAGGATAATTACAGCTCTTTTATGTGCCATTCATTCATTCACTCCTTCATTCTCATGTGCCAGTTTCTATGCTAGGCCCTGAGTCAGACAAATATAAAAAACACAGAGTTACAGTAGCTTACAGCTTAGTCAGGGACAAACAGGCTGGGGTAGTGGGAAGAGCCCCACTGGCAGTGAGCATCTGGACCCTGGTCCACGCTCTGCTTCTGACCGACCTGTGATCCCAGGCAAGTCTCTTCTCTGGACTACTGCTCCCATCTGCAAAATCACAGCTTATCCTCGGTGCTTGTAGGGTCATTTCTCACCTTAAATTCTAAGATTCTTAAGGCACTGGGACAGAATAATATAGAGGCTGGAAACTCACAGTCCTGCAGGGGCAGGCAGGTAACAGGGAGTGGAGCTGGTGAGGACACACCCCTCCAAAGGGAGTGGCCACTTCCCACTGTGCAGGGGCACAGGTGCAGTTACCGAGTCCACGG